>NC_067401.1:270677072-271277072 GCF_016432865.1 Antechinus flavipes
AGCACAGTCCTGCTAGTGCCTCACTGCTGCCCCCTGCAGTCTGTAGAGGAAGCTCGATAACACACCCAGCCCCCCCCCCCCAAAGAAAGACTCCAGTTTTTTCTGTTTTTCTTTGGTAGTTTGTCTCTGATTAATAGACAGAATGAGTAAGAAGCTGAAGAGGACTTTAACCCTTGACAGCTTCTACACAGATAGAGAGCAGACTGTAAATCCTGAGGAGACTAAAAACAGGCAGTCCCCAGGTGAATCCCCAAAGGAGGAGATTGTCTGTTCCTCAGCACAGATGAACCTCATAGAAGTGATTAAAAAGGCTCTCACAAGGGAGCTAGAAGAAAAATGGGGAAAGCAGAGTGAGGCTTGGGAAAAGGAGAGGGAGGCTTGGCAAAAGAGCCTGGAGAAAGTTAAAGAGAGAGTGGATAAAGAAGTAAAATCCTTGAAAAATAGGATTAGTGAACTGGAAACAGAAAACAGCTCTCTAAAAAACAAAATTGGCGAAATGGAAAAAAATTCCACAGAACAAAAGAACTCAATTGGACAATTAGAGAAAGATTTTAAAAAAGTGAGTGAAGAGAATACTTCACTGAAAATCAGAATTGAGCAAGTGGAATTGAATGACTCGAGGAGACAAGAAGAATCAGTCAAGCAAATCCAAAAAAATCAAACAATGGAGAAAAATGTGAAATACCTTCTGGGGAAGACAACAGACCTGGAAAACAGATCCAGGAGAGACAATCTGAGAATCATTGGACTCCCAGAAAAACATGATGAAAAAAAGAGCCTGGACACTGTCTTCCAGGAAATTATCAAAGAGAACTGCCCAGAAGTCATAGGAACAGAGGAAAAAATAAACATTGAAAGGATTCATCGATCACCCACTGAAAGGGATCCTAAAATCAAAACACCAAGGAATATAGTGGCCAAATGCCAGAACCCTCAGATGAAAGAAAAAATATTGCAAGCGGCTAGAAAAACCCAATTCAAGTATCAAGGAGCCACAATAAGGATCACCCAGGATCTGGCAGCATCCACATTAAAAGATCGAAGGGCCTGGAATATGATATTCCGAAAGGCTAAGGAACTTGGTATGCAACCAAAAATAACTTACCCAGCGAGAATGAGCATCTTTTTCCAGGGAAGAAGATGGACATTCAACGAAGTAAGCGAATTTCATCTATTTCTGATGAAAAAACCAGAACTTAACAAAAAGTTTGATCTACAAATATAGAACTCAAGAGAAATCTAAAAAGGTAAAGATTAATCTTGGGAACTATATTTTGACTATATAGATGTATAAAGAATACATGTATACCTTGTTCTAGAAATTGATGTGGAAAGGACATTGTACCAGAAAAAGGGTAAAGTGGGGGTAGTACATCTCATGAAGAGGCATAGGAAACCTATTATATCTGAGAGAAAGAATGGAGGGGGATGAATATAGTGGGTATCTTACTGCCTTCAGAATTGGCTTTAAGTGAAAAATCTTAAGACATATTCAATCTATGGTGAAACTTCTCCCATCTCATTGAAAAGTGAGAAGGGAAAAGTGGAAAGGGAAGGAATAAGCTAAGCGGAAGGGAATACGGGAACTGGGAGGGAAAGGGGTAAGATAGGGGGAGGAACTCTAAGGCGGGGGGAGGGATACTAAAAAGGGAGGGCTGTGAGAAGCAAGGGGTGCTCACAAGCTTAATACTTGGAAGGGGGGGAAAGGGGAAAGAAGGGAGGAAAGCATAAACTGGGGTTAACAAGATGGCAAGTAATACAGAATTGGTCATTCTAACCATAAACGTGAACGGGGTAAACTCCCCATAAAGAGGAAGCGGTTAGCAGAATGGATTAAAAGCCAGAATCCTACAATATGTTGTTTACAGGAAACACACCTGAAGCGGGGAGATACATGCAGGTTAAAGGTAAAAGGTTGGAGCAAAATCTACTATGCTTCAGGTGAAGTCAAAAAAGCAGGGGTAGCCATCCTGATCTCAGATCAAGCTAAAGCAAAAATTGACCTAATTAAAAGAGATAAGGAAGGACACTATATCTTGCTAAAGGGTAGCATGGATAATGAAGCACTATCTATATTAAACATATATGCACCAAGTGGGGTAGCATCTAAATTCTTAAAAGAGAAACTAAGAGAGCTGCAAGAAGAAATAGACAGTAAAATTATAATAGTGGGAGATCTCAACCTTGCACTCTCAGAATTAGATAAATCAAACCACAAAATAAATAAGAAAGAAGTCAAAGAGGTAAATAGAATACTAGAAAAGTTAGATATGATAGATCTCTGGAGAAAATGTAATGGAGACAGAAAGGAATACACTTTCTTTTCAGCAGTTCATGGAACCTATACAAAAATTGACCATATATTAGGACATAAAAACCTCAAACTCAAATGTAGTAAGGCAGAAATAGTAAATGCATCCTTTTCAGACCACGATGCAATGAAAATTACATTCAACAAAAAAGCAGGGGGAAGTAGACCAAAAAATAATTGGAAACTAAATAATCTCATACTAAAGAATGATTGGGTGAAACAGCAAATCATAGACATAATTAATAACTTCACCCAAGAAAACGATAATAATGAGACATCATACCAAAATGTATGGGATGCAGCCAAAGCGGTAATAAGGGGAAATTTCATATCTCTAGAGGCCTATTTGTATAAAATAGAGAAAGAGAAGGTCAATGAATTGGGTTTGCAATTAAAAATGCTAGAAAAGGAACAAATTAAAAACCCCCAGTCAAACACTAAACTTGAAATTCTAAAAGTAAAAGGTGAGATCAATAAAATTGAAAGTAAAAAAACTATTGAATTGATTAATAAAACTAAGAGTTGGTTCTATGAAAAAACCAACAAAATAGACAAACCCTTAGTAAATCTGATTAAAAAAAGGAAAGAGGAAAATCAAATTGTTAGTCTTAAAAATGAAAAGGGAGAACTCACCACTAACGAAGAGGAAATTAGAGCAATAATTAGGAGTTACTTTGCCCAACTTTATGCCAATAAATTCGACAACTTAAATGAAATAGAAAAATACCTCCAAAAATACAGCTTGCCCAAACTAACAGAGGAAGAAGTAAATATCCTAAACAGTCCCATCTCAGAAAAAGAAATAGAACAAACTATCAATCAACTCCCTAAGAAAAAATCCCCAGGACCAGATGGATTTACATGTGAATTCTACCAAACATTTAAAGAACAATTAACTCCAATGTTATATAAACTATTTGAAAAAATAGGGATTGAAGGAGTCCTACCAAACTCCTTTTATGACACAGATATGGTACTGATACCTAAACCAGGTAGGCTGAAAACAGAGAAAGAAAATTATAGACCAATCTCCCTAATGAATATTGATGCTAAAATCTTAAATAAAATATTAGCAAAAAGATTACAGAAAATTGTCACCAGGATAATACACTATGACCAAGTAGGATTTATACCAGGAATGCAGGGCTGGTTCAATATTAGGAAAACTATTAGCATAATTGACTATATCAATAACCAAACAAACAAAAACCACATGATCATCTCAATAGATGCAGAAAAAGCATTTGATAAAATCCAACATCCATTCCTAATAAAAACACTTGAGAGCATAGGAATAAATGGACTTTTCCTTAAAATAGTCAGGAGCATATATTTAAAACCATCAGTAAGCATCATATGCAATGGGGAAAAACTGGAACCTTTCCCAGTAAGATCTGGAGTGAAGCAAGGTTGCCCACTATCACCATTATTATTTAATATCGTATTAGAAACACTAGCCTCGGCAATAAGAGTCGAGAAAGATATAAAAGGAATTAGAGTAGGCAATGAGGAAACCAAACTATCACTCTTTGCAGATGATATGATGGTATACCTAGAGAACCCCAGAGATTCTACCAAAAAGCTATTGGAAATAATTCATAATTTTAGCAAAGTAGCTGGCTACAAAATAAATCCCCATAAATCCTCAGCATTTTTATACATCACCAACAAAACCCAACAGCAAGAGATACAAAGAGAAATTCCATTCAGAATAACTGTTGATACCATAAAATATTTGGGTATCTATCTACCAAAGGAAAGTCAGGAATTATATGAGCAAAATTATAAAAAAGTCTCCACACAAATAAAGTCAGACTTAAATAATTGGAAAAATATTAAGTGCTCTTGGATCGGCCGAGCGAACATAATAAAGATGACAATACTCCCTAAACTAATCTATTTATTTAGTGCTATACCAATCAGACTTCCAAGAAAATATTTTATTGATCTAGAAAAAATAACAACAAAATTCATATGGAACAATAAAAAATCGAGAATCTCAAGGGAATTAATGAAAAAAAAATCAAATGAAGGTGGCCTAGCTGTACCTGATCTAAAATTATATTATAAAGCAGCAGTCACCAAAACCATTTGGTATTGGCTAAGAAATAGATTAGTGGATCAGTGGAAAAGGCTAGGCTCACAAGACAGAATAGTCAATTATAGCAATCTAGTGTTTGACAAACCCAAAGCCCCTAACTTCTGGGAAAAGAATTCATTATTTGATAAAAACTGCTGGGATAATTGGAAATTAGTATGGCAGAAATTAGGCATGGATCCACACTTAACACCATATACCAAGATAAGATCAAAATGGGTCTATGACCTAGGTATAAAGAATGAGACTATAAATACATTAGAGGAACATAGAATAGTTTATCTCTCAGACTTGTGGAGGAGAAAGAAATTTGTGACCAAAGATGAACTAGAGACCATTACTGATCACAGAATAGAAAATTTCGATTACATCAAATTAAAAAGCCTTTGTACAAATAAAACTAATGCAAACAAGATTAGAAGGGAAGCAACAAACTGGGAAAACATTTTCACAGTTAAAGGTTCTGATAAAGGCCTCATTTCCAAAATATATAGAGAACTGACTCAAATTTATAAGAAATCAAGCCATTCTCCAATTGATAAATGGTCAAAGGATATGAACAGACAATTTTCAGAGGATGAGATTGAAACTATTACCACTCATATGAAAGAGTGTTCCAAATCATTATTGATCAGAGAAATGCAAATTAAGACAACTCTGAGATACCACTACACACCTGTCAGATTGGCTAAGATGACAGGAAAAAATAATGATGAATGTTGGAGGGGATGCGGGAAAACTGGGACACTAATGCATTGTTGGTGGAGTTGTGAACGAATCCAACCATTCTGGAGAGCAATCTGGAATTATGCCCAAAAAATTATCAAATTGTGCATACCCTTTGATCCAGCAGTGTTTCTATTGGGCTTATATCCCAAAGAAATACTAAAGAAGGGAAAGGGACCTGTATGTGCCAAAATGTTTGTAGCAGCCCTGTTTGTAGTGGCTAGAAACTGGAAAATGAATGGATGCCCATCAATTGGAGAATGGCTGGGTAAATTGTGGTATATGAATGTTATGGAATATTATTGTTCTATAAGAAATGACCAGCAGGATGAATACAGAGAGGACTGGCGAGACTTACATGAACTGATGCTAAGTGAAATGAGCAGAACCAGGAGATCATTATACACTTCGACAACGATATTGTATGAGGACATATTTTGATGGAAGTGGATTTCTTTGACAAAGAGACCTGAGTTTCAATTGATAAATGACGGACAAAAGCAGCTACACCCAAAGAAAGAACACTGGGAAACGAATGTAAACTATCTGCATTTTTGTTTTTCTTCCCGGATTATTTATACCTTCTGAATCCAATTCTCCCTATGCAACAAGAGAACTGTTCGGTTCTGCAAACATATATTGTATCTAGGATATACTGCAACATATCTAACATATAAAGGACTGCTTACCATCTAGGGGAGGGGGTGGAGGGAGGGAGGGGGAAAAAATCGGAACAGAAACGAGTGTCAATATAATGTAATTATTAAATAAAAAAATTTAAAAAAAAAAGACCTTATGTTCGCATTTGTAATATATTAGTTTGTGTTCCTGTCTTAGCTCCCAAATCAAGTTGCAATCACTTCTCTTTTTTAACTTTGCATCTTCCTCAACATATACTTCAAATGTATTAGGCCCTTAATTAACATTTGTTGAATTTTGTTTCATGAACGCTTTTCCAAAACATTGTTACTTAGATTCCAAGGAATTGGTTAAGCTATTAAATAGGAAATATTGTTGCCTGCTGATCAATTGTTTATAGGTTATTTATAACCAAATTGCCACATGATTAATTCAGTTCCATCATCCAAATAGCCAAAATATTCAGATTTATAGATTAGTTGTTCTATCTCAATTATCCATCTGGACATCAAATTCAAAGTCTCTCTTTGACAACAAAACATTGACAAACAAAGATTGAATGACTTTTGCAAATAACACATTTCTAGCATCTAATATATGTATGTATGTGTGTGTGTAGTGTGTATCTATCTATAAATATAGTATGTACAAATTATACAGCAATCAGAATATAACTTTAATAACTATGTCATTATTATTTAAGTTCAGATTATCCCTAACAAACTATTCTAGGGGACATAAATTCCCCTTCTCTCTTCTTAGATATGAAGCATTTTGAAGGATTATTCTTTTGTAATTTGTTAAATAATAAAAGTAGCAATTTAGAAAAGGTAGTAAACTGTATTTTCAAATATCTATTCAATGTCTGATATATAATCAATTAAACTTGTAGGATAAGTGAATCTTTGAAGTATTTGTATTTGAACAAGTTAAATAAAAATTATAACAATTTCCTAACAGGACACACTGATGATCAAACTAAGCTAATGTAGTCAACTTCTATCTACCTGTTTACTTAGTTGATAGTCTAGGTACTATTAAATATCTCATTCATTCACCAAATATTTAATGACCATATGCAGCATGCAAAGTGCTATGTTGGACACAACACATGCACAGATATTTTAGATAAAGACTTTTAACAATTATAAAAATTATCTCTGTCATTAAAAATTTTCTTGAACTCTAAGTCATCTTGAAGAAGTAGAATTTGAACATATTTTTTCTGTCAGCAAAATGGAGTTTTCAAAATGTATATATGCATGGTTTTTTATTATATACATGTTTATTATATACATATACACATATATGTGAATAAAATAAGCCATATTTCAAGTAAGATGAAGGAAAGAGAAATTATTTCCACCAGGATCTAAATCATAAATCATTTTCAAGAAAATCAACACAGGTTGTCTTCTGCTTGGGATTTCAGTCCCACATATAATACATCTTCCTCAAATAAATGGGAATTTCTTATACCCTTGATAATTGAAACTGGTATTAGGTTGTCCTTCAGTTACCTCATTTTCAATGTTTTCATACTTATTGCTTCCTATATCTAAAAAGCATTATTGCTATGTTTCACTGGGTAATTTCTAAACAAAGGAAACTTTGCTCTAAATCATTAGTTTGTATATTAGAAATAAATGTTACTCTCTTCATTCAGAATCACAGAACTTGAGGGCTCAATTTTAATCAATCTAAAAGAGCATAGCATAAAATTTGTGACAACTGCACTCTAACAGCAAAATTAAAACTAGTGTTATTTTAAAATATTGTACCTTTTCCCAATTTCTTATGAGTTCAAGTCATTTGTAGGGGAAAGGGGAATAGACAACTGGAATTAAGTGACTTGCCTAGAGACACTTGATAGTATCAAGTATTTGAGGTCAAATCTGACTCCAGGACCAGTACCCCATCTCCTACACCACCTACCTGCCTTTAAGGTCAAATCTCAACATATTAGAAAAATAGCAGTCATAATTTTCTCCCTCCTTGATGAAGACTGATTAATGTCTGCCAGCATATTGTATCAATTCTAAATTGTCAAAACTGACTCATCATCTTTCCTCTTAAATCAAACTTCTTTTCCAATTTCTACACATATGTCAGTGGCTCTACCATTTTGATAGTAAACCATGCTTCAAATCTCTGTGAAAATCTTTTGATATTTCCCATTTTCTGTATCAACTCCATTACCTAGTTTTGTGTATTCAGTGTTCACAAGAGTTTCTAATTTATCCCTCCTTCTCCATTACCCATACCATCAGTTAAATTCAGTCTTTCATTGACTGTTTTCTGAGCTACTCTTAATAGTCTTCTAATTGATCATCCTATTTTATTTTTTCTTTCTCTCACCACAATTCATCTTATACATTGATATCAAACTAATTTTATTTTTTCTTTTCATTTACTATTTTCTTTTCCCTCAGTTACATATAAAAACATTTTTAATATGCATTTTTAAAACTTTGTCAAACATTTTCTTAAGAGAATATTTTCATTATGTACCTTCTTCACTCAGTAACCTATAATTCTTCATTATTCAATGAAAAAGTATAAGCCTATCCTCCATAATGCTGCCAAAATAATCTTTCATATGAAAATATCTATTTATGTAACTCCCTTCTTCAGAAATATTTCATGGCTCCCTATTGTCATCCATGTTTCAACTTTTTAATGCTTAAGGCCCTGTACAAAATGGCACTAATTTCTCTTTCCAGTCATGCCTCATAGTACTCCTTTAAAAATTATTCAACAGCCAAAAAAGATTAAATCCTTTTCCATGAATATACTCTTTTTTATTATAGCTTTTTATTGACAGAACATATGCCTGGGTAATTTTTCAACATTGTCCCTTACAATCACTTCTGTTCCAACTTTTCCCTTTCTTCCTTCCATGCCCTTCCCTAGATGGCAGGCAGTCTCATACATGTTAAGCATGTTAAAGTGAATATACTCTTTCTTTTCCCATTTTTGGTAAAACTATTTATATTATTCTTTTTGCCTAAAATATCCTTCCTCCATTTCTTCAAAAAATAAAGGAAATTATACTAGATTTTGAGTTTAAGAATTCCAAATTTCTGGGTTCAAATCCTCCTTATGTCACTAAATACTCTAACAACTAAAGACAAATTGTTTCAAATTTCTCTTTGGATTTCAGTTTCTCATTTGTAACACGAGGGGGTTTGGTCTATCTGACCTTCAAATTTCCTTCCAGTTCTAAACCTGTGATCTTTGACTCACTTAGTGAATTTTTACCCATCCTGTAAAGTACAATTCAAATATCACTTCTTTCAAGAAATCATACCTAAATCTCCAAGTAATAATAACTTCCTCCTACAGATACAACTACAATTATATATTGTAGTTCCCTTACTAAGAAAGTAGGAAAACAAAAAAGGAAGGAAGGAAGGAAGGAAGGAAGGAAGGAAGGGAGAAAGGAAGGGAAGAAAGGAAGTAAGGGAAGGGAGGAAGGGAAGGAAGGGAAAGAGAAAGGAAAGGGAGGAAGGGAAGAAAGGGAAGGAGGGAAGGGAGGAAAGAGGGAAGAAAGGAAGAGAGGAAAAGAGGGAAGGAAGGAGGGAGGAAAGGAAGAAGGGAGGGAGAGAGGGAAGGAGGAAGGAAAGTGGGAGAGAGGGAAGGAGGGAGGAAGAGAGAGTGGGAGGAAGAAAGGAAGAGAGGAAATAGACATTTACTGGGGAAGCTAAGTGGCATGGTGGATGGAGCCCTAGATTTGTAGACTGAAAGACCTAAGATCAAATCCAACCTCAGACACTTTTGAACTACATGACCCTGGGAAAGTCACTTAACTCTGACTCAGTTTCCTCATCTCTAAAATGGGAATATTCATAACATGTATATCTCATGTTTATTTTGATCAAATTAAATGACATTTGCAAACATTTATCACAACATCTGGAATGTAGTGATATATAATGCTAACTATTATTATTAAGCACCTAGAGCCATCCTAGTGCTAACTACTCTTAAGTGCAGGCTCTCCATGTCATGCTCCCAAATTCTCTCTTCCTTTTCCTGTATCTGGAAATTTCATTCCTACCTCCTGTGACCTTAGACTGTGGTTGGTGAGCTTTCACCTCTTTTAGTCCTGATATGAGAGAAAGTATCAAGACAGCTCATATTTGTGACAGCAGCCTCCTTCACTGCCCATATGATGTCTTGAGAGAAAGATAATTCTCTCAATCTCCAGTTCTTCTAATCCTAAAATATTTGAGCCCTTTCTGTTTTTATAATCTTCTTGTCATCCTTAAAGACATCTCTGTAAACTCAGAGAAGAAAAGAACTCTAGAAGTTATCTCATCTAAACTCCTCATTTTAGAGGACATATTTTGATGGAAGTGGATTTCTTTGACAAAGAGACCTAAGTTTCAATTGATAAATGACGGACATAAGCAGCTACACCCAAAGAACGAACACTGGGAAACAAATGTGAACTATCTGCATTTTAGTTTTTCTTCCCGGGTTATTTATACCTTCTGAATCCAATTCTCCCTATGCAACAAGAGAACTGTTCGGTTCTGCAAACATATATTGTATCTAGGATATACTGCAACATATCCAACATATAAAGGACTGCTTGCCATCTAGGGGAGGGGGTGGAGGGAGGGAGGGGAAAAAAAATCGGAAAAGAAACGAGTGCAAGGAATAATGTTGTCATTATAAAGTAATCATTAAATTAAAAAAAAACAAAAAATAAAAAAATAAACAAATAAACTCCTCATTTTACAGATAAGGAAATTGTGGTCCAAAAAGATTAAAAGCCATACCAATTTACTTTTCCTGTTTTCCCTTTAGAGTATGAGCTTCAAGTGAACAGGGATTGTCCTTTTACCTTTCTTAGTATACCCAGTACTGTGTACATTCTAATTAGCTACCTAGGTCCTAGACCAAGCCCCATTTAGTCATTGTTTGGGTCCTGATTGACTCAAATTGAATGCAAATAGCATCACTGAATAGGTATGGCCTCAGTCAAACTGGTCTCCCATTGCGTCCAGGTCCATCTCCATTTATCTATATCTGGCCACTGGACCCAGTGGAGGGGAAAATGAGGCAGATGACTTTGCACAGCTCTCCTTCACTTAAATCCAATTCACTTGCATGTCCTGGCATACCCTCCCTGATGTCATGGCCCTCTTTGAGAACAAAGGGCAAACAACAACATTGCTTGGCACCAAATAAGCATTTAATGGGTGCTCCCTCACTGACTAACTATTTAATATGTTTTAACTGTTCATTTAAGTTTTGGGTTTTGTTGGCATGTAATTGGGTCCAATTATTGCTGATAATTTTCTTTGAATTACACTGCTCATTTTGTTTAGTAATTTAACTTTCTTGCCTTTTTTCAACTTATCTAATAATGTATCTTTGTTGATTTTTATTTTTTTAAAAAAGTCTTATTTTATTTAACTGCTTAATAGTCTTCTTGTATTCAATTGTTATCTTTTCTTTGATTCTCAGATTTTCTATTTTTGTATTAGATTGATTTTCTAGATTGTTTTAGTTGTATGGTTGATTTGTTTTCTCTTTCTTTTCAATATTATAAGTGAAGAATACCAGCTCTTTGACTTTTTGATACTTGTCTTAAAGGATAGCATTATCTGAAGTTAATTATATAACTAGCAGCCAGCCCAAATAATCTTCAAATTTATCTTGGCCACAATTTCTATATCCCACTCACCTCCCTCAAAAAATAAATATTTTCAAGACCACCACTCTTTTTATTAATATGTGAATAGAAATAAAAAGCAAATATCTGAGCTTGGAAATTCTAAGATAGATATGGTTATTTCAGCAACAAAAAGGTTGCTAATGCTGTCCTGCTCTTCCTTGGATCACCTTTTTTTCCTCAGCTTTCTTGATCCCATGTCTGGGATTTTACTGGATTTCAAAGTTTTCCACATGGAAACTCTCTGCTCTGTTACACAACAATCTATTTTATAAATTAGGTCATGTTTATTTCATCAATTCCCATGGATTCAATTATCACTTCTCTTATTTTCTTCTATTTGTTCAGCCCCAATCTCCTGACTTCTAATCCTCTATCTTCAATTGGACATCTGAAATCATGTCATGTAAACATTTTGTACTCAACAAGTCCAAAATGCAACATGTTGGATTTATCTTTTCTCCCCAAACTCCACCCTCTTCTGAACTTCCTTATAACTATTAAGGGTACCACCATCATCCAACTTGCCAAAGTCTTTGATTCAATTAGAAATCCTGGTCAAAAGGCACCCATTTGAAGTGTTGTTAATTACAATAGAAGATCCGGGCTGAAAACTGATGAGAATCTAAGACTGGGAACCTGGGCTTCTAAAGCCCCAAGACTCCTTAAAAAGGGCAGTATCTGCTTCTTGCAGACAGCTAGGACTCTGTCTGCTGATTCTCTCAACATAAAATTCCATTTCCCTAATAGGTCTTTGCCACTAGAGAAGTCAGTCTCTTGGCAAACTGGTTTTTAATCCAACAATAAACTTGCATTTTGCAACTAATAATTCGAGAATAAGTGAATTCTTTCACTTTTAAACCTAAGGCCTATTAAGGGGATATTGTAACAACTCTCTTATTGCCACTAATCCCATGACCACCAGGAATTGAGAGCATTCAAACCACATCATATGTACATACACACAAATACAGTATATACATATACACACAATGAACAATGCATACATATATAAAGTATATGTGTGTATGTAAAATATACCACGATATTTTTTATGTTTTGTTGTTGTAAGCTCCTTGACAGTAAGGAATTTTCTTCCTTCCTTTTTTTATTCCAAGTGTTTAGTATGGTGGCTGGCAAAAGGTAAATGCTTCATAAATCTTTATTGATCTAATTTCAGTCAGTAGGTATTTCCTTCTTTTTAAGTAACATATATGCATTTTAATAAAGCCTAGAACCCAAAGAAATAATTATGATGAGAAACTCAATCGCTGTTATAATTCAACTTGATTCTTCATCTGTAAAATAAAGTATTTCAACTAGATCTAGTCCCTTCTAGATTTGAAGTGTTATAATACCTAAAAAGAAAGACTACTTGGGACATGAAAATAGGATTCCCTGCTGTTCTTGCTTCCCACAATTGAGTTTTCTTTGCTTTTTCCCAAGAGAAAGATCTCTATTTTACTCTATTTGGTTACTTGATTTATTTTTCTTCCTAAATAATGCTTCATTTTTAGAGATCACTGGAAGAAGCAACTAACTAGCCAGAGGAGTCAACTGAATTGAGCTGCAATATCATTTAGCGTTTCTTATTTGGATAGCAGTACAGGGGAACACTGGACTAGAAAGAGTACTGGATTTTGAATCAAAGGACTGGAGTACAAATATTGACTTGACTATTCTATATGTGGTTTTTAGTAAAGTCATACATCCTTCTGACTTCTTTTTTCATCTATGTTACAGAGATTGAACTGGACCGCATCTGAACCCTGTGATGATTTGTGTTCAAGCCACTTTACCAAAGAAATTAAGCTAATATCTTTCATTACTGTTTGGAAAATCTCCTCTGAATAAGTGGGGTAAACTTTCTGAAATATCCTTAATTCATTTAACAGTCCAAATATTTTGTTACAGGGTTCAAATCTGTGAAAATAGGAGTCTCAAAGTGAGCCCTGCCTTAGGCCGTTGGAATACTTGGATAGTTCCTCTACTTTTCTCCATACCTTATCCATCCAGGTTTTCAAGGCATAATTTTAACTATTATATTTAGAATCTGATTTAATTCATGGCAATATATCAAAATAGTGGGGGAATACTTTCTATATGCTCTCTCTTTCCTTATCACCTATATTGTAAGCCTCCTGATTTTTTAAAGAGTAGCTTTTGATGCGAGTATAAAGAATTCAAATCTTTCTCCTCACAGAACTTTCATCAGTTCTTTGGGATACTGTTCTGCAGTCACTATTAAGTAGTATTTTCTCATTATTTCATAAGATAAAGTTTCCTTTACTCAATTTTATGCTATTTCTTTTTATTTCTTCCTCTATTCCTGACCTTAGTGTTGACAGTTTTCAAAGATTTGTAGTAGTAATGGATCCTACCCTACCCAATTATCTAGGACAAAATTCAAATCCAGTGTAATTCTTTGGGAATCACATTGCTTCTACTTTATCCATAGAGTTGTAAAATTAACTAGGCCATTAACTTTTCAGGTTGCCATGGAATGGTATGTTTATAATGCATTTCTTGATTTAATTAGCCTAAATCCTCTTTTAACTTTTTCATCTTCCTCTACCAAAACTACTAAGAAAATTGAAAAGATGAGGTTCCTACTGTGCTATCACCATGCCGAAGAAAGAGAAATTGTCACTTAGCTCTTTCATAGTTTGATATGTCACAGAACCTAAGCTGAAATTACATTTTTCTCCCTGCTCTTATATCATTCTGCAACTATCTTTCTAATTTTCCCTTTACTATCAAGCTTCATTTTCAGCATTATACTCTCTAAATGCCATTTTTCCTTAATGGTTAATCTCTTTTAAAAAAAAATTTCTCTGGATATTTTGCTCTTGGTTTGCTAGTTTACATACATTTCATTACATTCTATTCATTTTTCTAACCTCTTTGGGTCTATTTATATTAACTCTCATTTGTCCTCTGCAGTCTGTTGATGTCTGAGTTATCTATCATTGATGATTTTAATGAATTCATGTCCTATATATTTTTCCAGGGAAGTACTGTTAATAACTCTGGACATTATTGTGGTTCTGTCCTATAATCTCACAGACCTCTAAAATTATCTTGTTAGTTCTTATAAGGTAATTATTGCTGACAAATAAATGATCCCAGCACATTTTCTTAATAATTGTATAAAATGTGATCACAACCAATGATGGAGAATAAATTTTTCACTTCAGACTAATTAGCTAATGGCAAAGTAACACAGTTACGAGACTTTATTTGACTTATTTTATCAAGGAATTGTATTCCTTTGCACAAGGATAAAATATTATTAATATTCCCGATCCATCTTGATATTGACGAATACTGCCTCCAGATCCAAGAAGACTTAGGCTAAATATTGGCTACCTAAGGCAAGCTGCATTGGGAGGAAAGGGTGTTCAAGTGAAGCAGGTGAGAAAACAGCTATATCCTTGTGATATAGAAACATCCTAGGAATTCTTATCAATTGGATAAGAAATGAAAATCTTTCCAAATCAGACATATCTCTCTCTTAGTAGAACTTTAGGTATTGTATCGGTTAGTCCAACTGAGGAGAAAGGATTTCCAATAATTCTACAAAGAATAGATATCACCAGTGGTAGTTCATATGTTTATAATATTCTGTAAATTTTTAAAAAAAAATGCATCCAAGTAAAGTTTCTATCTGCTACTTATGGAGAAAAGCAAATTAAATGCTACAAGGAATTTCTCTTTGGAGATGCCTCCTGGAATAAATTATATACATTTGAAAAGATCTCTAGTATAATTGTAAAGAAAAGTGGAGAGCCACACAGGGAATTGGCAAACCTGGGTAATTTAAATGCTTAATTAGATCATTTTATAATTTCAGTATTGTTTCTAATAAGGACAATTTGTTTTCCTCAAATTTGCTGCCAGATGTTCATTTATAACCTTTAGCTGCTTTTACCATCCAACTAAAATCCTGGTTGAAAAAGAATAGAATAGCTGAAAAAAAATTGACCTCAGAGTCCATCTAGCCCAACCCTGTATTTGATAGAGGAGGAAATTGAGGTTCAGAAAGGACAAAATTCCTAATTGAAGAATTAAGGAGGAGAGAAAAATTTTGGACTTGGAGAAAAATTTTGTGCACATGAATTCAAATCTCATTTATTACCTGTGAAATCATGGATAAATTATTTAACCTCTAGTCTAAGTTTTTTCATTAGTAAAATGAAAATATTAATGCCTGATAAAATTTTTGTTGACATCAAAGGAAATGATATGTATAAAGCACTTTCCATATCTTAAAGTACCATGTTTTTTATAATGAAGGCCCAATTGAGGCTGTATAAAACATAAAGTTGTAATTGACTCAGATGGGACAGTTGATTTTCTCTTTCTTTATCCAGCAGCACATTTGAAAGAAGCAAAGTCTGTAAATAGTGGGAGTGTTCCTAGGCTATGATTTGACAAAATATAATCATTGAAATGATAAGGGGATTTGGGATTAAAGAGAAAGGGATAGTATAGAATGAACCTGGTTCACCAACAGATCAATATGAAGAAAAGAAAAGAGAATGGCTGGTGCAGTATTGAGGGGGTAAGGGATTAGAGGGCATGGTGTAAATAAATAGAGTTAAGTAAGGAAAGGCAGAAGGGGAATTGGAAAGTTAATAGGTTATGGTTGAATAAATGCATTTCAGAATTATTGACCAGGAAGGTAGTACATTTTATGGGTTATGGCAGAATCAAGATTATGACCATTCTTGTGTGGGGAGGGAAGAAGGAAGTCATGGGAAGTGGGTAGGTTGAGAAACTGAATGTTTAAGGCAGAGTCAATATGTACTTTGAAGTTCCTGATGACATAGTGATAAGTTCTTTTACTCCCTTAAAAGGGAACTGAGCAAGTCTCATACTGTTACAGTGATTAGGAATTCAAAAAAGTCGGAGAATTGCAAAGATCATTAGGTTGATTCACTGGGTAATGTTAAGAAATCCAACCAGCTCCTTACTCAAGTAGATTCTGTTTTGTCTAATAAGCTCTCATAAAACTCTATTTCAGCTAGACAGGGCTTATGGCAAAACTCCTCAAGTTGACTTTCAAGGCAACACAAACAAACATGGCCAGCTCTTTTCTCAATAGAATATGCTTATAAGGAAAGAAATAAACATTTATATAGCACCT
This sequence comes from Antechinus flavipes, assembly GCF_016432865.1. Classification (NCBI taxonomy): domain Eukaryota; kingdom Metazoa; phylum Chordata; class Mammalia; order Dasyuromorphia; family Dasyuridae; genus Antechinus; species Antechinus flavipes. The sequence goes on from NC_067401.1 coordinate 270,693,682, forward strand.
ACTAAGTGCTAGATATTGTGCTAAGTGCTTTTCCCCCACAAATTTCTGTAGATCTTGATGCTCAAATAAGATGTTTACAGCAAGACACTTATAAAACCTGGCTTTTCCCCTTTGTTCCTCTCAAACTAGAGTGCAAGCAGAAAACCACCTCTGAGATGGTTTGTCTCACGCCAACTATAGGTGATTAGGAAGGGCTAAAACTTCAGCAGTTAAGCTCTTCTCTAATCATAACCATTCTTTTCTTCAGTAACCTATGGACAATTCTTCTCTTTCAATCAGCAGTTTTCCAAATATCATAACTTAAGCCCTTTTTTCATCTAACTGCTCCTTAGCTCTTCTCACTCAGCTCTTGTTGCCTTAATTGCTCCATTTATCATCTTAACTCTTTTTCTGGGTTCTTCATTACTTCTAATGGCACAAATGAGTCTCCTTGTGGTCACTGACTCATTAATGACACTTAGGAACTAAAATTCACAAAATCCAAGTTTTTGTCAGTTATGAAATCAAGTCTTTATTTAATTTTCCCATGGTATTCAAACAATTATTTGATTTACTATTTTATGTTTTAGCCTCTCAACCTCTAAATCAATTCTATGCAAAAGAGCTGAGGTTCCACAATTCCTTTGCAATTTTAGTCAAATCAAATAGATTTTCTCAATTCTCTATCCAGTCCCCTTTTACCTCTCCTCACATTTTAAAGGAAAATCTTTTTCTTCACATATATATTTTTATGAATTTTTCATGTACAAAATTCTTTTTCTGTACTTTTCAACCACAAATTGTTCATCTTCAAGAGGAACAATATTGGGACAGGTAGGTGGTACAGTGGATAGAGCACCAGCCCTGAAGTCAGGAGGATATAAATTCAAATCTGACCTCAGACACTTAACATTTCCTAGCTGTGTGATTCTGGGCAAGTTACTTAACCCCAATTGCCTCAGAAAAAAAAAAAAAAAAAGGAACAATACTCCACATCCTTTACAGTAGAGTTAATTATTTTTTTTTCTTTATACAGAAGTTCATTTTTTAATCCTAAAGTTCATTTCTTGTTATTTTCAATAACCAAAATTCTCATGTAAAAAGAGATAGTTCCTTACAACTAAATTATCTTTACATTTATTTTTTTTCTTAACCTTATGGTGGAAATGCAAAGTACAAAATCAGTTTGTAAATGAATATTAATGGCATGTGTTTATCTTTGGAGTGAATCTATACTTTTATATATCAGGCTTTCTTAAAGCAAGCTATTTTTACTATTATTTGAATGAGCTAAATGAAATTGGTCTTAAAAAATCAATGCATATTGTATTCACCAGATTTGTAGATGTTGCTGAAACTTTTATTCTCTTTTTAAAATTTATAAATAGTTAATGAATATCCAAGGAACTAGTTATAGAACAACTTTCATTTTAAAACAGCTTTTGACTTTTTAAAAAATTTTAGTTTTTGGTCCAAATTATTATTTTTTCTGTCACCCATTGAGAAAACAAGAAAAACAAATCTCATCACAAATATTCATGCAAAATATATTTCCATGTTATAATGCAAAGATGCTAATTTTTCTTAGATATGAACTTGGTATGATAGTATTTATTACTGGACTGCTTTTAAAAGAATATATTTTATATAAAAGGAACAGAAGATATAAAGGGTTTGATGAAAAGTATTTAAGGAAGGTATATTCATGTGAGTAAATCCAATAATATATTCATATAAGTAAATCCCACTCTAAGGAGAGGAAATCATTCTGGAGATCATTTGGCTCAGGATCAACAGTAGTTTTACTGTCATTGTCATAGTAGTATATTCTACTTAGACAGGAGAAGAAAATAGATGAGTTTAGAAAACAAATCACAAACCAAAAGAGGAGGTGCAATATTTTAATGATAGAAGATTGTAATCTAGATATCTATTACAATGCTTTCTTTTCTTTCCATTTATCGGTCATTCTCTTTACTTCCTTCCTTACTCCAAAGCAACCTAGTTAGTAATTTCCTTATTTTACTTAAAGAGGCAATTAGGACAAATTCTATTCACAACCAAACTCTAATTAATAATGAGGAACTGGTTTGGGGGTAGAGATGATGTGTTAGGGGCAAACCACCACTCTTATTTAAATTCCATGATGTATATCATTGACTTTAATTAGAGGATACCAAAACCTTTAGAGAAGAAGTAGCTTCCAATGGTTTAAAATTCTTCAGAGGAAATTGGACCAAGAGGGAGAGGAAAGACACAAGAGTTAAATTTAAATAGATGGAAAAAAGTGGTTCCATAAGAAGAGAGGAGAGAGAATAGCTTAAAGAGATGAATTTTTCTGAATAGAGCCCATCAACCAATTCAGATTTAAAAAGGATGTCTAAAATATGAAGAAAAAAACTAAAGGAATGTAATTGAGGATGAATACAAAATTTTTCTATAGGCCTATAAAGTCAGGAGGATATACTATATACTATAGTACATACTAAGTATGTACTATAAAGTACAGAATGACCTGAGATGGACAGTTAATAGTAAAGACTAAAAAGATTTTTTTTTTGCTTTTCATGGTTATTTTAGCTATATCATGGAAAAAAAAGGAAGACAAAAAAAGGGCTGTGATGATTGCTCAAGTTGGATGAAAAGATAATGGAAAACAACAAGAAATCATATGGAATATTCAGAATGATTCAGCTCTCATTTTGCTTCAGTTTTCTCTTCTCAAAGAAGAATGATATTTCACCTTGAATGACTGTATCAAAAATGATTAACAGGAAATGAAACCCAAGATAAATTAGAAGATGGTAAAAGAACACTTGGATATCCAGACTCTGATAAACACATCCCAGAAAACTGAAAGAACTAGAAGTGATAGTATTATTCATTCATTATTAGTATTTTTTGAAATGGTATGGAGAATGGAGAATGGAATCTATCTAGGGAAAGGGTTCTTAATGTCTTTTGCATCATGAACTTCTTTGGCAGTCTACAAAAGCCTATGGACCCCTTTTCAGAATAACATTTTAAAAACATCTCCCAACTTTTTTCTTTAGTTATTTTTCTCATCTGATACATAAATTATCAACTAACAAAATATATTTATGATGAAAGAGGAAGTTAGAAATGATAAAAACACAATTTAAATAAATTCTGATCTTTACATACTACTTCGGGAATTCTATTTGATGAGTTATTTTGGTGGAAGGAGAAGGTGAGTGCTACAGTGGATAGAATGCTAGACATGCTACAGTGGATAAAATGCTGGACTTGAAGTCAGGAAGACTCATCTTCCGGAGTTCAAATATATTCTCAGATATCTGTGTGACCCTGAGAAAGTCATTTAAATCTATTTGCCTCAGTTTCCTTATCTGTAAAATGAACCAGAAAAGGATATAGCAAAACACTCCAGTATCTTTGCAAGAGAATCTCAAATGGAATCATGGAGAAGCAGACACAAATGAAAAAATAACTGAACATCTTATTAGTAATGATAAATTCTCCACTGTTAGCTTAGTATAAAGAGGACTGGGTTCTTTTCTCATGAAAACTTACCCACAATGCTCTAATGACTTTTGTGAGTGGATATGTGAAAATCTTAGTGATAAATTCTCCACTGTTAGCTTAGTATAAAGAGGACTGGGTTCTTTTCTCATGAAAACTTACCCATTCATAATATAATGAACAATGCTCTAATAACTTTTGTGAGTGTGTGAAAATCTTAGTCCTTTACATGACACAAAAGCTTTATCAGTAATTTAAAGTCAATGTTGTCTCCTTCAAGGTCACATAGTAAAACAAAAGTGGAATTTTAACAAATATCTGTCAGGAAGAGCAGCCTTCTGCTTGAAGAAGATGCATTTTTTCTAGAGCTACTTAAGACTTGGAAACTCTGCAAAATATGAGTACTGGAATTCTATGACCTGACTTGACAAATCAAAAATTTGAATTTATTAAATGTTTATTTAAAAAGGAACTTCTATAGACATTAGTTTCACTTTGGATCCCTAAAGCCAAAATTCTGAGAAAGGGGAAAGGATAAACCAAAGCTTATCAGATAATTAAACTTCTCCTTACTATATCCAATGTAGAATATATTATTTGTTTTAGCTTTTCTTTTATTTTCCTCTTTTGTTTTATTAACATATATTGGAAGACACTTGGGAAAAAACTAAATTATATCAATCTTGAAAACGAATAAAACTAGAAGATAGAAACCAAGAAATGAGTCGTGGGTCCTCTGGAGAGGCAAATAAAAGCATTGGTAGCATCCCAATTTTTTTGGTTGTTTTTATCAAGGAAAGGCTCAAAGACAAAAAAAAAAATAATTTCATGAAATACTTCAGAGTAAGAAGGTTTTTTTAACCTTTTTTTTTCTTTTTATCATCTTTTATTACAATGCTTATTTTAAATGTTTCCCTATGCTATAGGAATCTTTTTAAAGAGACTGTTGGCTGACATTCGCCTAAACTGGATTAAAATTCAGGATGTCTCTAAAACAATTCTTCTCAAATGTGAGCAATGATTTTTTTGGGATACAGAAGTTGGTATATGGGATAGTCTTTATTTTACTCCAAAGAAAATGCTTTTAAGATACAAAGGCTACATATATATACCCCTTTCATCTGTAAACAATTTGACTATTGCAAAAGGACAAATCAGGGAGAGCTGTGAGAGAATCAGTGAAAAAGGTGGGCTCATAAAGAAAGAACAAATTCTCAGGGTGAAAATCACTAATATTAAATTGACTACATAAGGACTTGGAAGATTTAGCTAAGAAACTTTAAGCTAACAATTATTTTGAATATAAACATATATTTCCAATTTAGGATGCAGATAGCACTTTGGTTTCTTACCATAACAATCCCATCACTGAAGAAACTGCTTTAAGGGCCAATCATGAGAGAGTCATGTTGGGAAATAAACATGAAAAAGATCTGCAGATTCCAAACTTAGGATTTCAACTTTTACTAAGTATGTAACATCTCAGCAGAAGTGGCTCAAACAGAACAACTAGCAGCAAAGTGATGTTGAACATCAGTGACTTGAGCAAACTATTCCTAAGCCAAACTTCAAAGACTGTAAAGTTACCCTGCACACATGTGTTCCCTATCCGTGTGATTCTATGTTATGGAAGTTGGTACCTACTCTTCTCCCAGTGAACATCAGGTGTATGGGTAGGAAAGCCTATCTCCAGTTTGTAGGTAGAGTGTTGTGTTATTAATAGTTATGTGTTGCCTTCTATTAAAAAATAATGGATGGAGGATCCATAGCAAATAGAATGGAAGGAGTCACCTGATAAACTCTACAACATAATAATTTATTTGAAACATCACCATAAAAATAATTGCTTATTTTAAGTTAATAATTGTTATAGAGAATAAGAGAAATTCTATGACAAAATAGATAAGACTTTCCTAATTAAATCAATATACACTTTAATGCTTGGTAACTTCAATGCAAAGGATTAGATACGGGGAAAGGTAGCAAAACAGATTCAAAATCATTCAAAAGTAAAAAATGAGTGGGAGGAAAGGCTTATGGATGACACAGTATAGTATCCAGTGGAAAATAAGTACTTTAAAATGTGGATTGACTGATAGAGATGGCTTATAACTCTATACCACAAACATTTAATTTAATTAAAGATTAGGGGGAAAAAATCACTGGATATAGTGAGTGCCAAATAAATTGTATAAAATCACTAGTCACCAAAGTAGCAGTCATCTGTAAACCAGTTATCTGTCTGCACAAAATCTTACTACCAACTTGTAATGGTTGGTACCATTACAAATAAGTACAAAACTGGAGGAATAAAAATGCAAAAAACCTCAAGATTTCTTGTATAATTGAGGCAATAGAAAATAATAAAAGCATTAAAAATGAAAAATAGATACAGGAACAAATATAACCACAAGGTATCAACATTTTTAATGCAAGTTTAATTGGCTTAAATCAATCAATAAAAACAGGAAACAAAAAAGAGTCTAGAAACCACCACAGCTAGCTAACCTTTGCAAAGAAAAGAGAGTATAAACTTGTAAAATCTTATGGAGAAAGAATGGAGTAAGATTATTGGTATTATTTCCTCATTTAAAACCACAAAAAGCAGTAGAAGGTAGAACACACTTATAGAACTCTTAGACTCAACAAAGTCAAATAATCTCAATAAATAAAATTAAGAGATCAATGAACAAACAAAATATGAGGAAGATCTGCAGAGAATCCTATAGGAAACACTCTCTACCAATGACAATGCCATTAATACATTTGGATTCTAACACTGCAGTGCCTTCTAGGTTACATAAAGGGATTTTGTGAGATTAAATAAGGTTATAGATGTAAAATACTTTGCAAACAAAGTGCTCTATAAATGCCAATTATTATTATTGTTGTGTTGATGTATTAACCTGCAATCTCTAGGTCCCCAGTCTGGTGATAATTTCCAGGCATTTTTACTTTGCTATTGCTGACCTTCAGCTGTGCTATCAATGTTTAACAAGGATGTATGGAAAAATGAAATATTAGAAACTTACTTTTAAGTTTAATCTTCATTATAAACACTTTCTTAAATCTAGACAAATCTACAAAACAATAAATAAAACCCTGAAAACACTGAACGTTTCTGAGGTGTAAGAAATCATGCTGGAAAATTTAACAATTGGTTCTTGAAAATCATTTAGAGATAGTTTCAGCCCACTCCTGGTTGCAGGAAAAAGTAGAAATGGCACTAAAGAAAATAAAGCTGGAAATTACAGCTGGATCAGAGCAAGTATACCCAAAGGCCTGTGCTATAAGAGACCCATTGTTAAAGAAATCTGGAAGATCGGAGTATACCTAATGTTTGCACATAAATCGTGATTTTTTTAAAGACAAGCAAGAAAAATACTGATTCATCTGCCCACTCTATCATCTTTACAAAATCTTTATGAGTATAATATATTCACATAAAAAAGGTATCCTTAATGGATATATGAGAAGGGAATAGGCAAGCTTCAACAAAAATATTCTACAGCAGATATAAATTGTTCAGCATCAGAGTCAGGAAGACAGGGGTTCAAACTTTACTTTCCAAAAATTATCAGCTCATATGAGCCTGGACAAGTCATGTGCCCTATGTGTGCCAGGAGCAACACTTTAGGACTTATCTAATTCACAGAGGGATTTGATCTACACTAAATGGAGAGAGATCCTTCACTGAGAATTTTCCACACTGATGAAATCATAGAACTTTCATGAATTTTTTTTTACACTGGTACAACAACACTCTTATTTGTTGTTGATCATGACAAAACATTTGATTAAGGCAAAACACTATCTTTAAAATCACTTCCAACTAGGTTATCTCCAATGCATATAAGAAAATCACACAAGGTTCATTGAAAGGTTCATTTGTTTAATAAGCTGATTTTTATATAGTAAAACATAAAATGGGGAGAACAATGCTTGCAGAAGATGGTTGCTCCCATCATGAAAAGTCAAAATGCAAAAGAGATTTCTTATAGATAGTGAATCTCTTCAAATGCTCTGCTTTGTAAGTGATATTGTTCTATTTATATCAACTCCTGAAATATTGCAGAACATCCTTAATGAAAAGCATTATCAGCCAATAGACTTTAACTTAACAGAGAAAAATCCAAGTGGGTGAAGAATATATGTTATCTAGATGATGATATATAAACAAATGAGCAATCAAGTCACAAAGTTGGCCCTTTGATTCAGTAGAGACATTATTTTAGTATTCTCCCTCCAATAGAGTATCTTCCATGCATATATGAAAATCTTATTTTAGAAATGACTGCTACTTTGGCAACTAGTATTTTCATGTCATTGAAACAGGAGAGAAGATTGTTTGACTCCTTAAATTAGGCAAGCATGGAAGATGGATTCAGAGTTGAATAGGAAAAGGAGAGCAAGCTGGATTGCCTTTGAAATACAATGCTTTTAATGATCCCAAAATATCTCAATGAAACAAAGACCCATTTTTAAAAATCAATATCCTTCTAATGGGGCTATGCCATGGAAGACCAAAATTTCCAAAGACTTAAAAGTTGAGATTTACCCAAAGATCAATGGAGAAGTAGGCTTGAATAATATGTAATTTATTACAATTGCACTGGAGAAATGGTCATCAGAATGATGTCGCACTGAAGAAGAGAATGGGCTGGGCTGATAGTACACTCTTTTAAAATCTCTACTTTCCATGGAAGTTAAAGCTGGCAGATTTCATGAGTTATGGAGTTCTAAGTTGTAGAGGGCTAAATTGATTCAGTATCTGCACTAAATTCAATATTAATATGGAAAGATTACCTGAGAATAGAGAGTCATCAGTCTCTAGATTTCCTAGAGAGAGATAAATTTATTGAGGTCAGAATTGAAGCAGGTCAAAATTCCAGCACTGATCAGGCTTGTGAGTAGTCCCTGAATTTCCAATCTGGGTGAGATATCAAGACTACTCTTTAATTAAATAATAAGGAGAAAGGCTGTTATACAACAAAAATGAGGAAACAATAAAAGTTTCAATCTCCATCTTCCAGTGAATATATTGAATCCCCATAATTTCGAGATAACTAAAAGAAAGCAAGTCAGTGAAGGATTTATAGTACAGCCAAACAGCATAAAAAAAGTATGGATGGGTAGATTTAGATTTATAGGTAGCATCCTCTTTGATAAGCTCACATATCCATTGAAGAATGTGTCCTAAAAATGTTTTTCATTTATGAACCTAATGTTCTTAGTTCCCAAAACTAAGACAAGAAAAGTTGTTTCCCATTTTTATAGGTGATTACAAAACTCTTATGTAATAGGTTATATACTTAATAAATGAGGGTCAAATTGATTTTATTTTCTTCTTCCTCATCCATTCCAGCATTCTCTTCACAAACACAACTCAGAATTGGGGAATTAATATGTAAATTTTTTCCACTTAATTTCCCCCATGGTAGGCTGCTGTGATTAGCAACAGCTATATCAACAAGAAACACTCAAAGGTTTGAAAAGAAAGCAGCTGTGAAGAAAAGGAATGGTGGTGTGGTACTGTTCATATCTCTTCAACTGCACTTACCAATCACTCAAGCTTTTTCAGGGGGAGGAGCTGAATTTCAAAATGAAATTATCTGTTCTAAAGTTCCTAAGATTCACTTTAGAAGAGACTATAAGGACAGAGGTCCTGCTACACATACTCTTTTCCTCTAATAGCAAATTAACTCTTTAAGAAAAAGATTTTTTTTCCTGAGGAAATATAAATTTGGCAACTAGTAATCCTCAAGCAGCCAGGGTGGTGGTGGTGGTAGTGGTGGTGGTGATGATGATGGTGGTGGTGGTTGTTTTAGGAGCAATGTTCGTTCAATTTCTAGTCCAATTATAGAACTCAGCATGATGACAGCAGTAGCTATTTGGTTTTAGATAGACTTCACTCATAAAGGTATAATGAAAGATGAATCAGTGCATCACATTTAGTTTTTTAAATAAAAATTAAAGCTTGCAAAGGAGTCCATATTCTTATAAAACTAAGGACATTGGAAAGGAACTGAAGAATTGGAGGAAAAACAAAAACATAATTTAAGCTCTCAAGTACACCCAGCTGCTTTTCCTCAGAGTTTTGTGACTCTATGCATTTCCACCTCTTTCCACTTTTTATACATATATGTTACAGATAAAGACATGCTATATTAAAAAAAAAGAAAAAGAAAGAATCAGATATTATTTTAGAGAGATTATCATTTGTTGAGACAGATAGAAAAAGGGTGAGAGAGACTAAGAATCAAAAAAAGAGAGAGGAGGAAGAGGAGGAAGCTGAAGAGAAGGAAAAGGAAAGAGAATTGATTTAAAATTAAATTGAAACAAAGTCCATTTAGTTCAGGCATTCTTAACCCAGGGCACATAGACCATAGGTAGCATCCTCTTTGATAAGGTCGCATATCCATTGAAGAATGTGTCCTAAAAATGTTTTTCATTTATGAACCTAATGTTCTTAGTTCCCAAAACTAAGACAAGAAAAGTTTTTTCCCATTTTTATAGGTGATTACAAAACTCTTATGTAATAGGAAGATTGGCTTTAGGTCTTTGAACTTTTAATATTTTGAAAATATATTTTATTTTGTGCCTAGAAAATATTCTGAGAAGGAATTTAGCTTTACCAAACTGTTCAAGGGGACCATGATACAAAAAAGTTTAAGAACCCTTGATCTATTCCAATCCCTTCAATTTATGGCTGATAAAATTGAATATATGAGAGAGAAAATTATTTTCCCAAGATCAGAGAGCCAGTAAATAAATAACAAAGCCAGGACTCAAACTCAGATTCTATTATTCCAAAACATCTCCAGTTGCTATTATTCCAAATCTGTTGTTTTCCTATTTGAGAAATGGATCAGAGGGTCTGTCTCTCTGTCTCGCCTTCTTTGTGTGTGTCTTTGTGTGTGTGTCTGTGTCTCTGTGTCTGTGTGTGTGTGTCTATGTGTGTGTGCTTCTCTCTGTCTCTGTGTCTCTCTCTCTCTCTTGTCTCTCCGTCTCTCTCGTCTCTCTGAGTGTCTCTGTGTCTCTATGTGTTTCTGTGTCTCTCTGTGTCTCTCTGTATGTGTCTTTCTCTGTCTCTCTGAGTGTCTCTGTGTCTCTGTATCTCTGTCTCTTTGTGTCTCTGTGTGTGTCTCTCTGTGTGTGTCTCTGTGTGTCTTTCTGTCTCTCTGTCTCTGTTTCTCTCTCTGTCTCTCTGTCTGTGTCTCTTTGTGACTCTGTCTCTGTCTCTCTGTCTCTCTCTATCTGGGTATGTCTGTGTGTGTCTCTCTGTCTCATTTTTGTTTCATCTCTGTCTCTCCCCCTCCCTCTCTCTCTTTCTGTATCATTTCTCTCTCTTTCTCTCATCTTCTCATCTCTCTCTCATTTCTGTGTCTGTCTGTCTGTCTCTCTTGTACCTATGCTACAATTGTACAAATGGAAGCTGTTTAGCATTTCTCAGACACGAATCTAGCAATCAAATTTTGTTCTGGGAAGGAAAGGAGGAGGCTAAAAGTTTTATATGAATATTATTGTTTCTAGAAAATGATGTACATATTTTCTTCCCACAATACCACCCCTGTGCAGAACTGTAATTTAATCAGTATATCTCTCAATATCAATATAGTCTCAGAGAAGAAAACTCTTGTATCAATGTAGACCTGCAGGTAATCCACAATATATTAATCTTAAAGAGTTGCCCTGGGTACCGAGAGATGGATTAACTTCCCGAGAGTCACACAACCTCTATGTGTCAAAGCATCTTCCTAAATTACACTCAGCCCTTCCTGAATCTTGAGGCCAGCTCTTTATCCACACTGCCTCTCTGATATATTCTTAATACATGTATTCTATTTTTCACAATATCAGATTACCCTTTGAAAAAAATAAATTTCACCAAATTTAAAACTTTAAAAATTATTTCAAACAAAATTAATAAAAGGTACAAAATTACATGCAGGGAAAATTTTAGAGTAATATGAATGGTCTTTTCTTTAAAACACAGACCTAATTTACAATAACCTACTGATCTCATTACTCCAAAATGTAAATGAGACTGAATTGATCCAACAGTCTCAGAAAAGCATCTTAGTTCAGGCCCTTGATGTCCCTATTGCAGTTATTGTAATATGCTCCTAATTGATTTTTCTGCCTCCAGGCTCTCTTATTTCTTTTTTAAATAAGTTTCTATTGATGTCTTTTATTTCTTAGATAATCATAGTTATCTTCAGTATTTTCCCCTCTCCTTCCTAGAAAGTCTTCTCATATGATTTTTTTTATCTGAAAATCTATATATTAGCTATTCTATACATTGAAAAAGTCTGGGACTTCTAGCCAAGATGGTGGAGAGAAGGCACACATCCACTTAAGCTCCCCGTTTTCTCTCAGAATTTAATTCATTACAAGCCTCGGAATTAATGCTTGACTGAAAAAAACCCCACAAATAGTTACAAAGAGAAGCCATCCTTGAGATTCGCCAGGAAAGGTCTGTTTTTGCTCGAGGGCAGGGACAGTTTTAGATGGGGTGCAGGCTGAGGGCAGGCAGAGGTAGCGAGAGCCCCGCAGGCAGCTCATAGCCCAGCAGACTGGAGGGGCTGGGGTGTGATCTCAGCCATCTCTGTGGGGGGAGCTTTGCTACAGGATTGGATACTTTGCCCTGGCAGCAAGCCAGCAGATAAGCAGAGAAGCTAAAAACACCAGGGGTGAAGAATACAGCCCTGAACAGCTGGAGTCTCTCGGGACCTGGCCACCCCTCCCCCACAGTGTCTCAGCACACTCTCAGAGTCTCAGAGCATGCAGGCACAGCACAGCCATCCTGTCCCGTTAGGGCCTTGCTGCCCGCTCCCCCCACCCCCACCCCCACCTTGCCTACCCCCACCCCCACACAGTCTGTAAAAGAAGCTCAGAAAGATCATCCACCCCCCCCCAAAAAAAGGGGTAGCTAGGTGGCGCAGTGGATAGAGCTCCAGCCCTGAAGTCAGGAGGACCCGAGTTCAAATCTGGTCTCAGACACTGTCTAGCTGTGTGACCCTGGGCAAGTCACTTAACCCCAATTGCCTCAGCAAAAAAAAAAAAAAAAAAAAAAAGCAGATTGTTTTGTTTTGTTTTGTTTTTGTTGTTGTTTTTTGTTGTTTTTTGCTAGTTTGTTTTCTTTGATTGTTCTCTGACAAAATGAGCAAAAATTTTAAATGGACCTTAACTATTGACAGCTTCTATTTGAGTAGAAAGCAGACTTTAAACCCTGAGGAGACTAAAAACAGATTGTCTCCAGATGAATCCCCAAGGGAGATATGATCTAGTCCTCAACACAGCTGAATCTCATAGAAGAAATTAAAAAGGCTCCCACAAGAAAGCTAGAAGAAATATGGGAAAAGGAGAGGGAGGCTTGGTAAGAGAGTCTGGAGAAGTCATCCCACTCGTTTAAAGACAGAGTGGATAAAGAAATCAAATCCTTTAAAAACAGAATTAGTGAATTGGAAAAAGAAAATAGCTCTCTAAAAAATAAAATTGGTGAAATAGAAAAAAAAATTCCATAGAACAAAACAACTCACTTAAAAACTCAATTGGACAATTAGAAAAAGATATTTAAAAAATGAGTGAAGAAAATACTTCATTGAAAATCAGAATCGAACAAATGGAATTGAATGACTTGAAGAGACACCAAGAATCAGTCAAGCAAAACCAAAAAAATGAAACAATGGGAAAAAATGTCAAATAGCTTCTTGGGAAAACAACAGACCTGGAAACTAGATCTAGGAGAGACAATCTGAGAATTATTGGACTCCCTGAAAAATATGATGAAAAAAAGAGCCTGGACACTATTTTCCAGGAAACTGTCAAAGAGAACTGCCCAGAAGTTATAGAACCAGATGGTAAAATAGAAATTGAAAGCATTCATTGATCAGCTACTGAAAGGGATCCTAAAATTAAAACACCAAGAAATATAGTGGCCAAAGTCCAGAAGTATCAGACGAAGGAAAAAATACTGCAAGCTGCTAGAAAAAAATCAATTCAAATATAGAGGAGCCACAATAAGAATTACTCAAGACTCAGCAGCATCCACATTAAAGGATCAAAGGGCCTGGAATATGACATTTTAAAAGGGTAAGGAACTTGGTATGCAACCAAAAATAACTTACCCAGCCAAAATGAGCATCTTTTTCCAGGGAAGAAGATGGACATTCAATAAAATAAGCGAATTTCACCTATTTTTGATGAAAAAACCAGAACTTAACAAAAAGTTTGTTCTACAAATATAGAGCTCAAGAGAAACCTAAAAAGGTAAAAAGAAATCTTAGGAACTATAAAAATATATAAAGAATACATGTATACCTTGTTCTAGAAACTAGAGGTGGAAAGTAAATTGTACCCAGAAAAGGGTAAAGTGGGAATACTACATCTCACAAAGAGGCAAAGGAAACCTATTATATCTGATAGAAAGAATAGAGGGGGATGAACATAGTGTGTATCTTACTGCCATCAGAATTGGCTTAAAGAGAAAAATTTTAGACATATTCTATTTATGGTGAAACTTCTCCCACTACGTTGAAAAGTGGGAGGGGAAAAGTGAAAAGGGAAGGAATAAGTTAAGCAGAAGGGAATATAGTCCCATTTTAGAAAAAGAAATAGAACAAGCTATTAACCAAACCCCTAAGAAAAAATCCCCAGGACCAGATGGATTTACATGTGAATTCTACCAAACATTAAAAGAACAATTAACTCCAATGCTATATAAACTATTTGAAAAAATAGGTATTGAAGGAATCCTACCAAATTCCTTTCATGACACAGACATGGTACTGATACCTAAACCAGGTTGAAAACAAAGAAAGAAAATTATAGACCAATCTCCATAATGAATATTGATGCTAAAATCTTAAATAAAATATTAGCAAAAAGATTACAGAAAATCATCCCCAGGATAATACACTATGACCAAGTAGGATTTATACCAGGAATGTAGGGCTGGTTAAATATTGGGAAAACTATTAGCATAATTGACTATGTCAATAACCAAATTAACTAAAACCATATGATCATCTCAATAGATGCTCAATAGAAAAAGCATTTGACAAAATCCAACATCCATTCCTAATAAAAACACCTGAGAGGATAGAAATAAATGGAGTTTTCCTTAAAATAGTCAGGAGCATATATTCAAAACCTTCAGTAAGCATCATATGCAATGGGGAAAAACTGGAACCTTTCCTAGTAAGATCAGGGGTAAAACAAGGTTGCCCACTATCACCATTATTATTCAACATTATATTAGAAACACTAGCCTTGTCAATAAGAGTCGAGAAAGAGATTAAAGGAATTAGAGTAGGTAATGAGGAAACCATACTATCACTCTTTGCAGATGATATGATGGTATACTTAGAGAACCCCAGAGATTCTACTAAAAAGCTATTAGAAATAATTTATACCTTTAGCAAAGTTGCAGGATACAAAATAAATCCCCATAAATCCTCAGCATTTTTATACATCACCAACAAAATCCAACAGCAAGAGATACAAAGAGAAATTCCATTAAAATTAACTGTTGATAGCATAAAATATTTGGGAATCTCTCTACCAAAGGAAAGTCAGGAATTATATGAGCAAAATTACAAAACACTTTTCACACAAATAAAGTCAGATTTAAATAATTGGAAAAATATTAGATGCTCTTGGATAGGCTGAGTGAATATAATAAAGATGACAATACTCGCTAAACTAATCTATTTATTTACTGCTAAACTAATCAGACTCCTAAGAAAATATTTTAATGACCTAGAAAAAATAACAACAAAATTCATATGGAAGAACAAAAGGTCGAGAATCTTAAGGAAGTAAATGAAAAAAAAAATCAAATGAAGATGGCCTAGCTGTACCTGATCTAAAACTATATTATAAAGTAGCAGTCACCAAAACCATTTAGTATTGGCTAAGAAATAGATTAGTTGATTAGTGGAATAAGTTAGGTTCACAAGGCAAAATAATCAACTATAGCAATCTAGTGTTTGACAAACCCAAAGGTCCTAACTTTTGGGATAAAAATTCATTATTTGACAAAAACTGCTGGGAAAACTGGAAATAAGTAAGGCAGAAATTAGGCATGGACCCACACTTAACACCATATACCAAGATAAGATCAAAATGGGCCCATGATTTAGGCATAAAGAATGAGATTATAAATAAATTAGAGCAACATAGGATAGTTTACCTCTCAGACCTGTGGAGGGAGAAACAATTTGTGACCAAAGATGAACTAGAGACCATTACTGATCACAAAATAGAAAATTTTTATTATATCAAATTAAAAAGCCTTTGTACAAACAAAATGAATGCAAATAAGATTAGAAGGGAAGCAACAAACTGGAAAAACATTTTCACAGTTACAGGTTCTGATAAAAGCCTCATTTCCAAAATATATAGAGAATTGACTCTAATTTATAAGAAATCAAGCCATTCTCCAATTGATAAATGGTCAAAGTATATGGACAGACAATTTTTAGATGATGAAATTGAAACTTTTTCCACTCATATGAAAGTGTTCCAAATCACTATTGATCAGAGAGATGCAAATTAAGACAACTCTGAGATACCACTACACACCTGTCAGATTGGCTAAGATGACAGGAAAAAATAATGATGAATGTTAGAGGAGATGCGGGAAAACTGGGACATTGATGAGTTGTTGGTGGAGTTGTGAATAAATCCAACCATTCTGGAGAGCAATCTGGAATTATTCCCTAAAAGTTATCAAACTGTGCATACCTTGTGATCCAGCAGTGTTACTACTGGGCTTATATCCCAAAGAGATACTAAAGAAGGGAAAGGGACCTGTATTTGCCAAAATGTTTGTGGCAGCCCTGTTTGTAGTGGCTAGAAGCTGGAAAATGAATGGATACCCATCAATTGGAGAATGGCTGGGCAAATTGTGGTATATGAATGTTATGGAATATTATTGTTCTGTAAGAAATGACCAGCAGGATGAATACAGAGAGGCTTGGAGAGACTTACATGAACTGATGCTAAGTGAAATGAGCAGAACCAGGAGATCATTATATACTTCAACAACGATACTGTATGAAGATGTATTCTGATGGAAGTGAATTTTTTCGACAAAGAGAAGATCTAACTCAGTTATAATTGATCAATGATGGATAGAAGCAGCTACACCCAAAGAATGTAATGAATGTAAACTGTTTGCATTTTTGTTTTTCTTCCCGGGTTGTTTTTACCTTCTGAATCCAATTCTTCCTGTGCAACAGCAGAACTGTTCGGTTCTGCACACGTATATTGTATCTAGGATACACTGTGACATATTTACCACGTATAGGACTGCTTGCCATCTGGGGCAAGGGATGGAAGGAGGGAGGGGAAAAGTCGGAACAGAAGTGAGTGCAAGGGATAATGTTTTTTTACAACATCCCAGGCATGAATTCTTTCAATAAAAAGTTATAATTATTAAAAAAAATAAATTATTACTTATTGTAAAAAAGGAAAAAAGAAAAAGTCTGAAATATGCAATTTAAAAAACTTGTTGCCCTTCTACCTCCCTAAGGGGTAGATTGAAGGGTGTCTTCTCATATCTCTTCATTCGGATCATGGTTGATATTTATGATTTTATTAAATCACTTTTGATTTATTTTAATGTGTTTTCTTTCCACTTCCATTGTTGCATTGTTTTGTTTCTACTTTATTCTGCATCAGTTCATGAAAATCTGTCTATGCTTCTCTGTATTCAGCACTTATTTCTTACAATACAGTAATATTTTATTATTTTTGTAACTCAACCAAGATAAGATCAAAATGGGCCCATGATTTAGGCATAAAGAATGAGATTATAAATAAATTAGAGCAACATAGGATAGTTTACTTCTCAGACCTGTGGAGGGAGAAACAATTTATGACCAAAGATGAACTAGAGCTCATTATTGATCACAAAATAGAAAATTTTGATTATGTCAAATTAAAAAACCTTTGTACAAACAAAACAAATGCAAATAAGATTAGAAGGGAAGCAACAAACTGGGAAAACATTTTCACAGTTAAAGGTTCTGATAATCAATGAATATCTACTTTGTTTTCAGTTCTGTACTATAATAAATAAGTACTATTGCAAATATTTTAATATAGAAGATGACTTTTTCTGTTTTGTTTTGTTTTGCTTTGCTTTTTATCAATAGCTTCCTTGGGATATAAGCCTAGTAATGAAGTCTCTAGCTCAAATATATAGACATCTTAGTCTCTGTATTTGTCTAGATTCAAATTACTTTCCAGCAATGGATTAGTGTGCCTATAATTCACAAATTCTTTTACAAAGTATATTGCAATTTTTATTATCTTTGCCAAATTGCAAAGCTAACAGTGAATCTTCAGGATTGTTTAGTTTTACATTTCTCTTATTATTAGTGAAGCTCCCTTCTTGCTAATACATTCTTCCTATTCTTACCTCAATAAGTTTCTTAAAATACATCTCATCTAAATCTTCAGTTCAAATACCTTTAACTTTAATATTGACGAGTAAATAAAGTAGGAATTCTACCCACTAAGCCACGTGGCCCCAGGTACAGTCCTTATGCCATCCCAATGTTATGGGATTGTATATAACTAATTTGTTATAAACAAATCAAAAGAGTAGAGGCAAAGAAGGGGGATGTTTTAGCCCAGATACTGGAATATACTAGGATATGCTTTCCTGCTACCAGATGTTTTTGCATACCTAGTTATATAACTTAGAAATAAGCTCTCCACTGCTTTTAACAATGCTCCCTGCTGAAAAGTTTCAAGTAGAGACAAGGACCATTATCATCTTCATCATAATAAAGAAAGGTGCAGGAGGGAGTTGGACTATATGATCTCAAGTTTACTTCTAGCTCTTACGTTTAGTGGAAAAGAAGCAAGAGAGAATAAGGGAGAAGGGCTTCTCACTGGTTTCTCCCTTTCCTTTCCAGCTTATCTACAGTTCCTCCAAAGGATACACAATCAGAGTGCTACTCACACTTTCTAAACCTAAAGGGGAAGAAGACATTCTCTCTTTTCTCTGCCCAGGGGCTCTCTCCACCTGTCTGTCAAAGGCTGGCTTCTTCAGGCTGGTGGTAGGAAAAATGAAGCTGATTATTCTTTTGCTTAGGGGGAGGATATCTTCTATTCTCTGTGAAATATTTTTGATGCTCGTTTTATTTGAATGATAAAGAATTTTTATAGCTGCATACCTGTGAGCCCAGAGATATTCTGAAAATTAGAAATAGGGGTGGCATTGGGACAGTGTTTATGTGAGAGAGATTCTATTTTGTAAAAACAAGATTGTCAGGGAACAAAAGAGCTTGAGTTTGTTGAAGGTAGAATTGTGATACATTTGCATTCCTTCATTTCCCTTCTTTTTCCTTACTTCTCAATTTAATTTTTGCCTTTATTTGCATGTTTTATGAGGTTCCATGGCTTTCTGTGAAGTTATAGAGGTCTTTTTTCCCACCTATCCAAGAGCACTCATTAGAATTCAAGCTTTGAAGGTGACATTTATGACAAAGACTAGGTAAAAATAAACTGTTGCTTTCAGATCTAGCCTTTAGTGAATATTTCAGGAAAGGCATCATGGTACAATAAGAACTGGGAGGTATTTCAATGACACCTTTCCATCTCTCAGCTGGGAGAAAGTGTTCTAACTTACAGCCTGATGATCAGAAATGGTACATATACAATAAGATAATAGGATTATGGTATTACAGGTTTGGAATTGGAAAATATCCCAGAGATTATCTAGGTCAACCTCCATACTTAACACAGAGAAATGGAGGCCCAAAAAGCTATTGATATGCCCATGGTTACATATCTACTATGTATCAGAACCAAAATTTAAATTCAAGTACTTTGCCTCCAAATCCAAGACTATTTTCACTGTACCATCCTGATTTTTGACCTTGACATAATTTCTCACTTGGACTTCATTATCATTTCTGTAAATTCATCTTCCCACAAGAGCAAATTGATTCTACAATTGGTCTCCTGCCCCTTGGGTCCCACCCTCCTTCCTCTGATTTGAGGAGATAAAGGGTGAAAATTAGAGAGCTCCTGTCAGATCTTCTATTTAAGGAAATGGCCCAGAGCAGACCCATCATTTCCCACTAGGCTATAGGACTTCATTATGCCAGCCAGTACCTCTCCTCCTTTTCCCATTAACTTTCAGCTTCTTTTTATATATTTTCTTACCTGATTAGATTGTGAACTACCTTTTGCTTTTCTTTGTATCCACAATGCCTAGCACATAGTGGGTGCTTAATAAATGTTTATTGACTGACTTACCTTATAGTGGTTTACTTTAGTACTTTTTGCAGGTGGAAAAAACTGTTCAATCGATTCGATCTGTTTTTTTTTTTTAATTGCTGACTCAAAAGGAAAACCAAAACAAATTGGAGCAAAGCTATTTTTGTTAGACTTCTCCCAAAAGATCCTCATTTTTACTTTCTCTCTCTCTCTTTTTTTACTTACTGATTTTAAAAAATTCATGAACTAAGCAATCCTCCAAGAAAATGTACTGACATAAGGTCTGTTCAATTCTGAAATAATGCTTTCATGTGGAACCTCTGAATTAAACAATAACTTCCTGAAACTGGGGTTGGGGGATGGATGTGCTTATTGGAGTGAATACAGTGCCCTAACCCTCACAGGAATCAATAAGTAAATACTGACAGGTAAGGTGAGTGAGTTACAGATTCCAAGAAACTAGAAATGGAGAAGTAAGCTCTGAATTGGTGGTTTCATATGCAAGCTTCTTTTTCTGTTTTGTTTTACAAATAGATAGGCTCATCTTCTCTGGTGTTTGCTAAATTCAGAATAAAAAATATTTAAAGAAATGGGAAATGAATAAAAGCATATTTCACACCAATGCTCTCCTACTTGATTTTCAATCATTGATAAAGTCATAAATGTAGTGACAAAATAAAGATATTGTAAATTTGCTTGGAAAAAGGCACTTTTCTCAGAAGTTTTTTTGTTCTATTTTTTTTTCTCACAAAAATAGCCAAAATAATTTTAAATGTGGTTGCATGACCACATTACAGTATTTATTTGGGGGAACTAGAGTTTGTCATAAATCATTGTCATTGAGAAACTTTTTTCAGCAACATAAAATGAACAATACACACCCCAAAAGCCATTTCTACCATGATTTTTTTTTCTTTCAGACAAAGACTTTTCTAAGTAGAAAATAAAAAGTGGTCTCCATTAGTCTTCTTAAAGTTCTTTGCTGAAGGCATTCATACTCTATGTATCTACCTGTACTATAGGCAGCATACTTTATGGTGACACATGAAATTGCCTAAAAGGAGCTTTACTTTCTGAATAGCTATATCTCCTGATCTCTACACTGCTTAAACCATATGGCTATCCAAATCTATCTCCACTCACCTGCTCTGAGAGGTCTCTGCAATAATAGGCTCCTCAACCCATGCTTAGTGCCCAGACTCTCTTGCTTAGTTTCAACTGATCAATCTCTTGTTTCCTTCTGTCCTCTTTGACTGGATTCCCTGATACTTGAACTAAACTTCTTTTACATATATACATGTGCATGTATACCTACATACACATATATGTATATATTATATTACATTATATATTATATTATATATTATATGTATATTTTATACACACACACACACACACACATATATATACACACACACATATATAAAATGAAGGCTCAGTTTTTAGAATTCATAAATTCATCCCATCTGGTGATTTATGGATCATGTGCAATATTTTCTGCCTACTGTCTATCTAACACATGGAAGTATGGTGAATCTTCTTCTGGCCAAGAATGACTGTATTATGTAATGATAAAAGACTTCTTGTTAGATGAAAAGCCAAAAGTACTGAAGATTTATAAAGGTTGAGATGGAACTGAAAGATCCTGGAGTTTCAAAAAGATGATTTCTGCTTTCTTCCCTCATGGCTTTCAGGTGAAAAGGATTACTGTGAACTACCAAGTAATAGGAGAATGGATTGCCTTATGTCCTACAAAGTCATCATGTGTCTGATGATGATAATGTTCAACTACATGGCACCTCTATTTCTTTTGCATTCTTCCTTTCCTGATTTTATGTGAGTAACTATCTAAAGATAGAATCAGCCAGTTATAACCTTATAAGTTTTAAAAGATCAAAAGACACTCAGTAATTAGAGTAAATTAAAAATAAAAAAATAAAAAAATAAAAAACAACAGAGTCAGTAGCAATAGCATCCAAAAGTCCCATCAGAAACCAGTAAAGTAACTGAGTAATATTCTTGACCTACTCCATCAGGGGATTAAATTGTCAGCTGAGACATAGAATCCTGAAAGAACTACCTTAGAGAAATAATTTATCTATCACTAATACCAATCCCTAATGCAAAATGGGTGAGGACTTGTAGAAGGAAGAAAAGTATTCGCTAATAACCTAGAGTTGTCAGTTCCCATTTTGTCCCATGTGTAAACATTCCCAACAGAAACCCCAAGTCCTGTGTTTATTATAAACAGGCAACCATTCCATATTCAAATACAATCCTACATACTAAAAAGTTTCATATTTGGGAACCTTTACATGACATCTAAATTAGCTTACGTGAGATCCTTTTATGCTCAGCATTAGTCATGGAAAGTACTTTGAGTAAAAGTAGGCATTAACTTCCCTCTGGTGACTGAGTCCACTAATGTTATATTGTGAGCTTCTTGAAAGCAACATTTGTTTTTGGTTTTGCCTTTCTTAAAATCCCCAGCTCTTACCATAGTGTATGGCATATGGGAAGCACTTAATAAATATTTGCTGACTGACTGAAAAGTGGGAGTTGGGAAAGTAGCTGAGAAATCGTGCAACATAAAAATGCCTACATACATAATTACAAATATACACTTTGAATACTCACTGTCTATTATCCTTACTCCTACCCCTAAGATTGCTCTAAGAGCAGATTTTAGAAAGATATAGAAACTTATAACTTTTTGTTTAATCTCTTTTCCTTTATTACAATCAAACTTTTTATTCTCCCTAATTATATATATCTTATTTTTCTTTTCTTTGTGGGCAAGGGTTGAGTAATTTTTCACTGTTGGAGTCACCTCAAAACCTAATTCCATTTATAGCAAATATTAAATACTTAAGAAGTCTTCAAGAAATTTAAATCAAATCAAATTGAATAAGATCTAAATGCCTCCAAATAATTTTCCCACTCTTTGCTCAAGTTAGGCTGCAATTTTTTCAGCCTTTCTCCCCATATACCCTCTCCACCATTCATATACCATCCTACTTCAGGTCTTTAGTCAAAATTCTTTGCCAAACCCAAAATGTTCTCTCTCATGTGATGTGCAAATAATGGAGAATTTTTAGACATGACTAATATAGGAATTTGCTGTACATAGTTGTTCTAAGGGTTTTGTTTTTCTTTGGGGGGAGAGGTTGTGTAGGAGAGGAAAAAATTGTTTGAAAACTGCAATAAAATAAAATGATATTAAAAATAAAATAAAAGTGGGGGTATACATGGAGAAAGGGAAAGGGGGAAGGAAAATGCTCTCTCCTATCCAAGTTGTGCTAATATACCTCTATGGAACTTTTCCTGACAGCATTCTATTATTATTCATTTTATATTTTCACTTATTTTTATTAAATGTATTAAAATATTGGATATCAATACAACAAATTAGCTTGCTTATTAGCTATTTGTATTTAAACTAATTAATTTCAAGGCATAAAGTATAGCAACAACTTCCCATTCTAAACTAAAGTACTTCCAGTCTCCACCACACTATTTAACACTAATTGCTTTTTAATCACTTCAGGCTTTCAAGAAGCATAACTTCATATAGATAGGCTTTCCTCTGCCTACCACCAGTTCATGTTACAACCTCTGTGTGCCTTAAACTATTTTCCTAAGCTGTTGCATCAATAAAAATGCATCTCCAGGTGAGAACCCTTCCAGTTTTAAAGCTTGTCTAATATAGCTAGGCTGGCCCTCAAATGATAGCTATATAGTCCACACTCAAAGATTTTCACAATATTGTTGGACTTTTGGCATCTGTACAACCTAGAGGCAGCTCCATCAATAATGTGCATAAGAATAAAATTTTAAAGGAAGTCGGTTTCATATCATATTTAATTCTTTCATGTATCTAGTCAATTAGGTGAAGCAGTAGATGGGATGTTAGACATGGCATGAGGGAGACCTGAATTTAAATAATTCCTCAAATTCATCCTAGTTATATGAACCTGAGTAAATAATTTAACTTCTTTTGGTCTCAGTTTCCTCAGTGTTAAATGAAAACAAGATCACTTACCTTGTAAAATTGTTGCAAAAGTAAACTAAGATAATATATGAATAATGTTCTTTGCAAAACTTATTAAAGTATCGTAGAAATGCTAGCAATTATTAAAATAGAATATATATACAACTTTAGGGGCAGCTAAATGGTGCAGTAGGTAGGGGATCAGAACTGGAGCAATGTGGCCCTCGGCATATTGCTTACTTTCATTGTCTTAGTTCCTCACTTATAAAATGAGCTGGAGAAGGAAGTGTGTGTGTGTGTGTGTGTGTGTGTGTGTGTGTGTGTGTGTATACACAGATATAAGTGCTTGGAGATATACCTTGCCTGTAGGAACTGCTTACTAAATTCTTAGCTAAATTAATTGAACTAGATTATAAAAATATTTCTGTGTATACACATATTTTAGATAGTCAACTTCCTCTACCCATGTTTTCTTTCAAGAAAAAGATTTTCTTTTCCTTTAGATGATACTAAAATCATTAAAATAATTTGCAGAAAAATGCTGCATGATCTATACCAATCCCAACTGCACTTTGGAAATTCATTACTTTATTGGCTATCACAAATACAAAAATATCAGATGTGGTACTTCACTCTTTTATACAACTACAAGAAATATCCCAAATATCCTCAAGGTTCTTGAGGGCAAAGGCCAATCTGATACTACATTTATTACCCCAACTTATATACTAGACTGACTTGTAAGCATACTGTGTTCAGCAAATGCTTATTAAAGGAAAATGAACTTTCTTTTTTTTTCCCTAGAGTTTCATATTATGGAAAGACAATTTTTGTCAGTTTGTCATCATGATTCGTATGAATTTTTTTGGCCATAGTATATAATGCTTCAGATAGTTAAATAAAGCAGATATAATGGTTTAATTTAAATATTTCAAATTCCAGATCTCCTACCCTTATTTGCTAATGGGTAATGCTGAAATATAATTTGACCAGAAAAGTTCCCAAATATTCTAGCTGACTTTCCTCCTAAAAATATTATTGTTAATAAACATGACCTTCAATATAACACAATCCTTATGTCTTCTGCCATCAGAAAACCATCTGAGTGCCAAACTTTAGAGTTAACAAATGAACTAGTATAAATGTAGGGTCATACTTACAAGTCTCATTTAAGAAAAGTTTTTTTCTTATCTGTATAAATTAAGAATGAGAGTTCAGGCTTTGGTAATAAACAGAGGCACGTTTATGAGAATTGAAAATTTCTAGTGGCAAGATGTTACATTTATCTCATATATAACCATAGAAACTGGGTTAATATTAGAGCTCTTCTTTTATTAAGGTCAGACTCAGGCAGTGGTTGCTATGGCTGTGTAGGGGAGGTTTTATTGATTGCATAACAATTAGAAACATTTTTCTGAAAATGTATTTCTCTTGTGATCGGCAGATGACATGACCTGGCATTCCTTCAGCTGCTATAGTCATCATAACATATAAAATCAATCAACAGGAATTGCTTATTTATGTCAAATATGGATTTTTCAACAGATTGCTTATGAAAATACTTCCATAGATAATGATGACAAGTGAAGAGTTAGCTGTCTGATCTTCTCATTAACACATGGAATCACTTTAAACACTCTGTATATCAATAAGACACCAAATATGCCTAAAATAGGGCAAGATACATTTTCCTTTTGTTCTCCCCCCATTAATTTTACAATGTATCATTTTCAATCTGGGACCATATATATTCCATTATGCCATATAGTTTTACTTTTGGGTACTGGTGTGTTATGATGATATTATTTTTATTTGTAGATAAAAATTAAATGACAGCTAATACTGAGAGTATTAGTATTCCATGAGCACTTGCTTTTTGATTTGAATTGCATAGAGATGAAAAATAGCCATATGGGTTTTGGGGTAAAAATGAATGGCTGTGAGCTCTTATTTTAAAAAAATACTATCGAAAGGTTAGCATGCTAAAAAGTTAATTAAAAATTGACTCTACAGGATGGGCAAGTATTTATAGAATTCTCTGCTGATTTTTCAGCAGCCATGTTTTCTTCTAATTAAAATAATACGAACAGCTAGTAGTAATCAGCTTAAAGAGCTGAATATTTAAACCAAAGGAATGATTCACAGATTTCCACAGGAGATGCTTTAGCTAATGAGCACATAAACCATTTGCATCTGACCATTGTCTAGTTGAATGTCATTAAAATTGTTTTAAAAAGAATGGTAAAATAAGTCATTCATATTATCATGGCAAAGATATGACTATATCTAAACTAACTTTAAGAAATCTGATATTAATTCAGTTTCTATGGTTTTATATAAAATAAAAGCAACATTTTGCCACCCAAAATTTGCAATCCTCAGTGTATCAGGTACACAAAGTATAAAGGAATGTATCAAAAACTCCTAATCTTAATTTACCAAGAAAGAACAAAAAGATTAAAATATTATTTGCAAATACTATATCTACCTCGGTGGTACAGTGAATAGTGTTGGTCTTGGAGTCAGGAAAATTCATCTTTCAGAATTCAAACTTGCCCTCACTTGTGATCCTGGATAAGTCACTTAACCCTGTTTGCCTTCATATGTAAAATGAGATAAAGAAGGAAGTGGCAAACCACGGCAGTATTTTTGACAAAAAAATCAAATGGGAGTCACAAAGAGTCAGAATATAAAAGACATGTAGGTGACAGAGTGGAAGGAGTGCCAGCCCTGAAGCCCTCAGTCATCTTGATCTATATCTTGCTGACTGGATCCAGATGAATTTGGAGGGGAAAGTGAGGCAGGTGACCTTGCACAGCCCTCCCTCACTCTATATCCAATTCACTTGCATGTCCCAGCATCACCTCCCTAATGCTGTGGTCCTCTTTGAGAACAAAAGAAAAATAATAAGAAGACCCAGGTTTGAATACAGCTGTAGAAGCTAATTAGCTATGTGACCCTAGCCAAGTTATTTAATCATCTTTGCCTCAATTTCCTCATTTGTAAAATGAGCTGGAGATGGAAATGTCAAATCATTCCAGTATCTTTGTCAAGAAAACCCTAAATAGGATTATGAAGAGTCAGATACTACTAATTTAAACAACAATATCTACCCTGAATCTTTTGATAGCTCTCGTTTTTAAATATTTTTTTCTAATAATTCTGGAATTTTCTCCTAATTCCAGATAATTCAAGTCACCAAAGAAAATATCTTTGGAGAGCTAATTAAAAATAGAAATTGCAGCATGAATTCACATGCATCACTTAAATCTCTTGAAATGTGAGAAAATCAAAACTCATTAGAATCCTAAAGAGATGATATGCAATATTCTGCATACACACATGTGATTGTGAAGAACTAGGGATGTACAAAATTTTTAAAAACTCAAACAAAGAGTACTTGCAAAAAGTTGAATATGAATGATGTAGCAATCTTTTGCAGTGGAAAAAGAGTTGAATTGAGAGTCAGAGAATCTCCTGGATTCTACCACTATCTCTGTGAACTTGGGCCTGTCACTTAATCCCCTTCTGGGCTTTCATTTCCTCATCTATAAAATGAAGAGGTTGGGACTAGGTGACAAGTAGATCCCATCCAATTCTGTATCTGTGATCCGTTTGTGAAAATGCTCTCTAGGAAGCTTCCTTCAGCTTTTGTGTCTGAAATAAGTGTGGGAAGAGGCTTTTCTACTTTTAGTCTTCAAATGCTACTGCAAGTTACCCATTGCAATTTTTCAATGAGTCTGCTTTTCTTTGGAATCCCAGAAACACTTTGGAGAACCTGAAATCCCTCCGTTCTTTTGGCACTTTGCCTAGATCTCTCTGTTGTATTTACCTGACTCTCCCTTTTATTATAGATATTTGCATGCTAGTTTTTCCTACAAATGGTTATGAGTTCATGAAGGTAAGGACTGTTCTTGTATCTTCCATGTCTAGGGTAGAGTTTTGCATATTGGTGTACAATAAATGTTTTGGGTAAATAGATGAATTCTACCTGAAATACATCCCTCTCCTCAGGTACCATCTTGAAAGCTGCCCTCCCTGCCTAAGTGCTGTTTCTCTTATCACTATTGAATTTTGACAAGTATTTACTGCAACAGTAAAATGTCATTGAAGTAGTCTGATGAAATTTTCATCTAATGTTTCCCACAACTAGCTTATTTCAAGCTTTGGGGAGCTTTGGGGAGGCAGATAAAATATCAAAAGAATCAAAGAGTTGAAAGGGACCTTGAGAGATTGTTGTGTCCATTCTTCTGCTTTCAAGCTGTTATTTCTATGTTCAAAGACAGATCTTGAAGTGCGGATAATGGTTGATAATATGCTGGAATCCCATATGTAATAGCTGGGGGTAGCTTTCAAAATGCCAAGCCTGAAATTAAAATACTTTAAAGACTTGTTATTGAAGTTTGATTAGAGGTACCTAACTCATCAAGCTACTCAGCTTGTTAACCACAAGTAAGAACAAAAGCATGCAAGCCCAAAGAAAATCTATTTAGGAATGGCACTGTTGGTCATTGAAGATTCAGATAATTAAAGCAGTCAAGAGACATCTACACACACTATCTACTTTGGTGAAGTTGTCCTTGGTAACATCAATGTCAGAGTTTTAAGTTTTATTGAGCAACACAGTTGTAACTAATTATAATGGCTACTTCTTTAAAAGCCCAAATACAGGATTTAAAAGTACTTCATATTAACTAATATGAATGAGTATGAGCCCACTGATGTCATTTGTCTGTCATCAGAGGATTAGTCAATCTAAGTTTAAAGACACTTAACATTACGCTGTTACTGCAACAACTCCTAAAATCCACCTATGAAGTCATAGAAAGGTTGCAATATTCATTGATGGAGGGAGTTTCTAACACTAGCATAATTACTAATGCTTAAAAATTGAAATAATACTGTCAAAAATACAAATAGGTCCCAATTAGCATGAATAACGAATCCAGTGAAATAGTTATATTATTCAAATTCACCCTGCATATTCTCATTGGTCTAGAACCAGTTCCCATATTTTATATAATTGTAACTTAAAATAGTGTAAATTTGAACACATGTGACCACTTTTTAAGATTTTATTATTCACACTAATCAGGACTGTGCCATGCTACAATCCTCAGGAACAATTTGTTTGATTATCTGGTAGCAACAATTGGGCAAAATCTGGTAACTTCCCTGTAATATCACAACTATTTGACTCTCCTATTCCTCATTTTTTAGCCCTCCAGTCTTATCCAAGCAAAATAACAACAACTTACATTTATATAGTGTTTCCTATGTGCCAGGTACCATACTAAATACTTAATATTAATAATAATTACTTCATTTCATCCTTACCACCTTAGGAAGTAGGTCATATTATTATACATATTTTACAGATGAAGAAATGGAGACAAAACAGAGGAGAAGTGACTTGTTTAGTGTAACAGAACTAATAAGTATTTGAGGTCAAATTTGAATTGAAGTCTTTCTGACTCAAGACCCAGTCCCCTTTCCACTGTATCACCTAGCTGACTCTTTCATTCAGTACCTTTCATTCATTCAGCAAACATCAATTAAAGACCTCTACAAGTAAGGTACTGTGTTCAACCCAGGAAGACAAAACAAGGTGTGTGTAGAGATGGGGGCCCTTATCTTCAAGGAACTCACATTCTACTTCTAATACCTGAAATGGGCAGCTAGAGTGCCACACCTGGAAGACATGAGCTACTGGTATTAACTGTATGATCCTGAACAAGTCACTGAATCCTCTTTGCTTCAGTATCCCCATCTGTAAAATAACTGGGAAAGGAAATGGAACTCCACTCTAGTACTTTGTCAAGAAAATCTTCTTGAAAAGTCACACACAACTGAAATAATTGAACAACAACAATAATAATGCCAGAAATAGGTAAGTTTTATTTTATTTGAAATTACCCACACATCAATGTGTCAAATTTTTTCAGTATCCTTAAAGATTTGATCCATACCACTTATAAGGTATTTTTCTCTCTTGGCTATTTTTAAAAAATTTGGAGTGGATTATAAAATTATATTTTAGTTCATTCCTGAGACTCTTTGAAATGACTCCAAGTTAGAATGCCTTTCTCTCACTCCATTCCTTGGCTAAAGGGTATATTGGTATGATGATTAACATTTCAATCATCATACTGGTTACTCCTTTGGAAATTATCATCTCCTTATAAATTAGGAAAAGTCTTTTTTGTTTTACAATTAAATGTGAATTTATCATAGAAAATACCAAACTGGAAGCAGATGGCAATAAATACCTCTTTGTTCAGAGATTTGGAAAAGCATAAATAACAACTAGTTGGGACAACCTTTCTTACTTTGCTTCTGTTACATCTTTCATGAGGATACCTCTAGTGTCATGCAGTCAGGTTTGTTTCCTGCTCACCTCTCACCTCTCCTCTTTGAAACAAGATGATGATAATAATTAATGTAATTGTTTGTCTTGTGAGTAAGAAAGGTTAATCCTGGTAGGGGTTCCATATCAAAACAGCTTTAAAATTCAATACATACATCATACATAAGAAGACGCAGACACACATTATACATATAGCTCATCTTCTAAATCTGATAGGATATAAAATGTATATTATTCAATAATGACATTATATTCTACTTTTATTAGTTTACAATCAAAGGCTTGAATCTGAATGCAACTGAATTTCTACTGTGATAAAAGAAGTCAGAAATTCCCTATTGCTTTTTTTCCCCTTCTTTTTTTCCTCTCATTTTATGATTTTCAGAATTCCAGACCTGTAAAGATAATAGAAGATGCCTTTGAATATGGCATCTTATTTGAAGGTGCTACATAGTCTTTTTCAGGATGCAATATATGGACCCTGCAATTTGTCTATCTAGTCTATCAGGTTATTCAGATCACATGCCTATTCTTCACAAGGTTTATGAAAATGGCCAATCCTTGTTTTAGCTATTGGGTAATGGCCTGCAGGTCAAGCAAGTCAAGTCAAATCAAGTGAACAAGCATTTATTAAGCATCTACTAGGTGTCTGGCACTGTGCTGAGCACCAAGAATAGAAAGAAAAGCAAAACATAGTCCATGTTCTCAAAGAGTGCAGTAAGAAAATAACAATATAACAATAAAGTACAGATTAGATAAATTATATACATTCAAGAGAGAGAAGGCACTAGCATGTAAGGTTTCTTATAGAAAATGGTGTTTTTAGGTTGAAGTTGAAGATACAAAGAAACTGGGAGATGGAGATGAGGAGAGAAGACATTTCAAGAATAGGGGTACAAGCCAGAGATAATGCATGGAGTTGGGAGATGAAGTATCTTTCGTGAGGGCAACCTATAAAGGGAGATTGTGTTTTACATATATAACATTTTAATGTTCTCAGATATCAACTATTTATATGGGTATCATAATATTTATTTCAACTATATTTTTCCTTTAAGCAAGACAAAAAACAATATGGAATGGTTTGTTCAAAATATACTGTCATTCAAATTTCAAAATCATTCAAAATTGTTCATATATTTTCCCTGTCTCTCCTTCCCCTCCAAAATCTGGTTCAACTGATTAATAATCTTTCTCTGTTTTATTCAGTTTCCCTTTTACTACTTAAAATTTCATATTCCGGAAGTAGATATCTTCATATGCTGTTTCTAAAAATGGAAAAATGTTCACATTACAATAAGAAACCTTAAAAGATATAAATCCCCAAGAATAGGCATTAATTTCACTTCATTAAATCCAACAACCTTATTCAGTGCCTAGTAGGTGTGGAGCCCCATATTAAATAGACACTAAGTGTATGAGGAGGAAAAGTGAAACAATTCTTATTTCAAGATTTTTTTCATTCTACCAGTTGGATATGACATGAACAGAGATGAGTAAATATAAAGAAGGCATAAAATAAATACAAAGGAACTTCAAAAAGCGGAAGGGAAATAAGGAAAGCTTTCTATAAGAGACAGTACTTGAGAGTACTCTTGAAAAAAATTAGGAATTCTAAGAGGTAGAATTGAAGAGGAAGTACATTGGAGGCATGGGATTTCCTGCAAAGATATGAAAATTAGATAGAATAACACATACAAGCATCAACTCATAGGCTAATAGAGCAAAGAATATTTGAAGAGGTTAATATGAAATAAGATTGGAAATGTAACCAAATTGTGGTCAACTTTTGATGTAAGGCTGAAAAGTTTGTGTTTTATGCTAAAAACAATAGGGATCCACTAAAGATTTTTGAGTAGAGAATTGGCCTGGTCAAATCTGTCTTTAAAAAAAAACCAGTTTGCCTCATGTGGAGAATAATTAGAGAGTCAAGAAATTAGATGCAAAGTCTTCAGATGTAATTATAATCTTTAAAGTGAGATGTAATGAGAGCCTAAACTAGGTGAAATGGCTATGTAAAGACAGAAAAGGGAATAGTCACAAGAGGTCATGGACATAGAATTAACAAGTGATTGGAAGTAAGAGATGAGAGAGACTGAAGAGGAGAGTGAAGAGATTATAAAATCAAGGGACAAAAGCAGAATGGCATCCTCAAGAGAAATAAGGAGGTTTGTTATGGGAAGTGGTTTTAAGAGTAAGGACATCTTAAAGAGGAATATATCTAATTGAATGTTAAATCTAGATTATTAGTGGATGAAAAAGTCATATGAATATAGACACACATTGGACAAAGGATGCAAATAGGGATGCTGAAGAATTGGAACTTAGCAATTTCCCTTTGAGCTAATTTAGTGTTCTTCTGGTCTCCTGTGGATTTTTAACAATTTCCATCCTAACTCCTTCCCAAAATGTCTGGGCAGTTTTCTTGTATAAATTTTTTTTCTTTTTTCTTTTTCTTTTTCTTTTTTCTTTTTTTTGCTGAGGCAATTCAGGTTAAGTGACTTGCCCAGGGTCACATAGATAGGAAGTGTTAAATGTTTGAGGGCAGATTTGAACTCAGGTCCTCCCTACTTCAGGGCAAGTACTCTATCCACTGTGCTCCTAGCTGCCCCTTCTTATATAATTACTAAGAATATTGCATTTAAACTCTTGTCTCTTCAATTTTTTCATTCTTGGAGAGCAGTAATTTTCAGATTGTCTCAATTAATTTTGTCCCATAAATCTTGATGATTTTGAAAAACCAGCAAGTAAGCTTATAATTAGAGTTAAAGAGAGAGAGAGAGATAAGTAGGCAAGTTGGTGACTCAGTGGATGGAGCATCAAGCCTGCAATCAGGAAGACCTGAGTTCAAATCCAGCCTCAGATACTAGCTGAATGACCCTGGAACAGTAACTTCACCTTGTTTACCTTGGTTTCCTCATCTGTAAAATGAACTAGAGAAGAAAATAGCAAACCACACCAGTATCTTTAGCAAGAAAACCCCAAATGAGATCATAAAGAGACAATGAGTGACAACAAAGAGATAAGGCAACTGAAACTATAGAAGTTGGAAGTTTTGGAGCATATGAATGGAAAAGGAAGAATGAAGAAAAGAAAGAAAGGGACTAACAATCAACTCTATTTTTTTTTCTGACCCATTTGCCCAGGACTCTGGCCTAAAGCAGGATTATCTTCAGAGCCAACCTCTGAGAATCTTAGCTAGGGGCAAATTTTGGAAACAAGGGAAAATATAGATTCTTGACTTTTTACACACACACATACACACACACACACACACACACACACACACACACACATCTTGAATAGGACACAAAGTCCTTCATTCTCCACTTAGAGATGAAAAGAGCTTTAAAATGCAAATACCTGGCTGAGTTAAAACATTAACTTTAAGGTTCAAAGTATAAATGACAATTTATCTACAGTTTCACAAGATGTTAAAGCTGGAGGACAACTTAGAGATCATCTAATCCAACACCTTCATTTTACAGCTAACAAAATTATGAGAAGGATTTTCCTTGTGCAGCATGATAAATGTGGAAATATTTTTAGAAGAATTGCACATTTTAACCTAAATGGATTACTTGCTGGGGGAGAGAAAAAAGTTTGGCACACAAGGTTTTGCAAGGGTGAATGTTGAAAACTATTTTTGCAAGTATTTGGAAAAATAAAAAAGCCATGATAGCAAAAAAATAAATAAGAGTATAAGGCCCAGAGAAGTGATATAAACCAAGGTCACATAGGTCATTACTAATAGAGATAAAACTAAAACCATACCTTCTAGTTCCTGGTCTAGGTTTCTTTTTAGACAGCTAGATGGTGCAATGGATAGAAAAGTGGACTTGGGGTCAGAAAGATGAGGTCAAATCCACTTTCAGTCACTTATTAATTATTGTGACCCTGAACAAGTCTCTTAACTTAGCTGTTTTGTTACCTTAGCTTCCTCAAATGAAAAATGAAAATACTAATAACATTTACTTTCCAAGACTATGAGACAAAGTACTTATTACAATGCATAACATATAGTAGGCATTTAAATGCATTGTTCCTTCATTTTACTATCCCCCACATCCTACAACACATAAACTTTTCAATTACTAGACAAGGAAAGGGTCAAAAATTAAGACATTTCAGTTGAAAGAGAATTCAAAGATATACTGGAAAGGCTCAAGCTGTCTTTTGAAAGCCATTGGTTTAGTCTGAGATCATAATTTAATAAAAATTATATTTTATGAGAGAATATAGAGATTAAACACTAATTTATAGATGATAATATAAATATTACTATTCATTAATATACTAGAAATTGTAGCAATAGCAATGAGAAGAAAAAAACCTGAGGAAATCAGAATGAACAAGGATGTTATAAAACTCTTTGAAGATAATATGATGATGTAATTTGAAAACCCTAGAGATTCAACTAAAAAGGTAGCTGAAACAATCAATATTTTGAGCAAAGTAGCAGAATATAAAATAAACCTACATAAATCATCAGCATTTATATATATTACCAACAAAATTCTGCAAGAAGTGATAGAAAGAGACATCATATTTGAAATAATTATACATAGCATAAAATACTTAGGAGTATATCTCCCAAGACAAACCAAGGAACTACATATACATAATTACAAAAGACTTTTTATATAAAGAAAGTCAGATTGGAGGCAAAACCAAGATGGTTGAGGAAATGAAAGAACTTTCCTGAGCTCTCCCCCAAATCTCTCCACATCCCTTTAAACTAGTGGCTCTAAACAAATTCTAAAGTAATAGAATCCACAAAAAGATGGAGTGAAATAATTTTCAAGCCCAAGACAACTTAGAAACTTATTAGGAAAGCTCTGTCACCTCAGGAATGGAGCACAGTCCAGTGCAGGACTCACAAACACATTCTCAATCCCAGGAAATCAGGACTAGGCCTTGGGAGTCACTGAATCAGCAGTAGAAACAGTTGCTTCCAGAACTCTAGGCATTGAACAACTGGTCAGAAGAAAATTCCAGGGATCTTTTTACTAGAACTGAGGCAGAATTCTGTTGTATTGCATAAAATGAGATCTAGGTCATAATCCTGAATGGCACTTCTAGGGTAAGAAAGAGCACTAACTTACCACAGCTTGACACTAGAACCTGGAACAGGGACCTTCTAAGTTCCAGGGCAAAA
The DNA here is from genome assembly GCF_016432865.1 of Antechinus flavipes. NCBI lineage: Eukaryota > Metazoa > Chordata > Mammalia > Dasyuromorphia > Dasyuridae > Antechinus > Antechinus flavipes. The sequence goes on from NC_067401.1 coordinate 270,728,920, forward strand.
AAGAATGCTTGTGGTCACTTATAATCCAGAACACAGGTAAGGAGAAGAGGAAACACCTCTCCTTAGGTCATATCCCCTTGGAAAAACTGAAAACTTATGAGTCCCTAAAAGTTATCTCTGAAAACAGCTGCACAAAACCCTTGAAACTTGAAGCAGTACAGCCTCCATCTGGGAAGCAGATTCCTAATTGAAGAGTAAAAAGTCAAATAATTGCTTTGGGAAATGAACAAAAAAAATTGACCATAAAAATTATTATAAGAACAAGGAAGATCAAAACATATACTCAAAAGATGATTACAAAGTCAAAGCTCATACATTTAAAGCCTCCAGCAAAAATTTGAATTGGTGTCAGGCTATGAAAGAACTCAAAAAAGAAAGTAAAAATCAAATAAGAGAAATAGAGAAAAATTGGGGAAAGAAATTAGATTGATGCAAGAAAATCATGAAAAAACAAATCAACAGATTGGTAAAAGGTACACACACACACACACACACACACACACACACACACACACACACACACTGAAGAAAATGAGATTTTTAAAAAACATACTAGGCTGGTAAAGGTAGTACAAAAATGAGAAGAAAAATGCCTTAAAAATAGAATTGGCTAAATTCTAAATAGAAAGAGAGGCACAAAAATATACTGAAGAAAAAAACTTCTCAAAAAAGTAGAATTGGCCAAATGGAAAAGGATATAAAGTTCTCAGAAGAAAGTGATTTCTTAAAAATTAAGATTTAGAAAATGAAAGTTAATAACTTTATAAGAAATCAGGAAACAGTAAGACAAAACCAAAAGAATGAGGAAATAAAAGACAATAAAAATATTTCACTAGAAAAATAACTGACCTTGAAAATAGATCCAGGAGAGGTAATTTTACAATTGTGAGATTACTTGAAAGACATGATCAGAAAGGGGGCAAGAAATTATTAAGGAAAACTTCCTTAATATTTTGGAACCAGAGAGTTAAGTAGAAATTGAAAGAATCTATAAATCACCTTTTTAAAAGAGATCTCAAAATGAAACTCCCAGGAATACTGTAGCCAAATTTCAGAGTTCCGAGATCAAGGAGAGAATATTGCAAACAGCCAAAAAGTAATGATCTAACTCATTATTCACATTGAAGGAATGCAAATTAAAACTCTTCTGAGGTACTAAAACCTATTAGATTGATGAGTAGGACTGAAAAGGAAAATAGTGATGTGGATGGGGGGAAAATAGAGACATCAATGAACCATTTTTGGAGTTGTGAATGGATTCAATTATTGTAGAAATCAAATAATAATTTTGCCCAAAGGATTATAAAACCCTTTAACCTTTTAAAAGACAAAAAAAAAAAAAAAAAAAACTGAGTAAGTTCGGGTTTTGTATAGGGAAAGGAATGTCTGTATTTGATTTATCATTTCATGTATGTGATTATTGTAACAACCGATGAGAAAATTTCCTCTATTAATGTGGATCATCAACTGTTCTGTGGAACATAATCTGAAAGGAGTATGTGGAACAACACCAATAAGTTAAATGACTTTTTTCAGTCAAGTATCAGATGTGGGACTTGAACTCAGAACTTCCTGATAATTAAACTAGCGCTCCATTCATCAAAAAGCACACCAGATTGTGAAAAGAACTGGAATGATTTCCAAAAATAGATTTAAAGAAATAGGAATGTCAGCACCAAAAAGGAAACGTAAAACTATTCCTTTCAAATACTTGAATAGTTATGATGCAGAAGAAGTATTAGACTTATTTTACTTGAATTTAGAAGGAAAAGGTAGGATCATTGAGTAGAAATTACAGAAAATAGATTTGGAGGACAATAAAGGAAGACATTTTACACACACACACACACACACACACACATACACACACACACACACAGAATTTATTTTTAACATTCTTTAAAAAAACCTGCTTTCCAAATTATCTTCCTCTCTGTTCTTCCTCCCCTGTGAACTGAAAAGGCTAGCAATATAATATCAATTATGGATATGAAATCATGTAAAACATTTTGGTATTAACCATGTTGTCAAAAATAGTAAGAAAAATAAAGTAAGAAAATTGTACTTGGCACAAAATTGTACTAAGAGTTTATCAATTCTTTCTGTGCAAGTGAATAACATTTTTCATCATGAATCATTTGGAATTGTCTTAGATCACTATGTTTATGAGAGTAGTTGTCTTTCACAATTGATGGTCACTACAGTATTGCTATAACTATATGTAGTGAACTGCTGGTTCTGTTGACTTCACCTTCCATTAGTCCTTACATAATAGGTCTTTTCATATTTTTCTGACACTGTCTCCCTCATCATTTCTTATAGTACAATATTATTCCATCACAATCCTGTGCCATAACTTGTCCAACTATTCCTCAATTGATGGATATTCCCCCAATTCCCAATATTTTTGCCACAATAAAAGAGCTGCTGTCAATAATTTTGGATATATAGGTCCTTTTCCTTTTTATTTGCTCTCTTTAGGATCCAGGCCTAGCAGTGGTATTGCTGGGTCAAAGACTATGCATAATTATTTCTGGTATAATCGCAAATTGTTCTACAAAATGATTAGACCGTTCACAAATTCACCATCAATTTATTAGTATGCCTATTTTCTCTCATTCTTTCTATATTTGTCATTTCTGATAGAGGTGGTACCTCTAAGTTGCCTTAATTAGAATTTCTTTTATCAATAGTAATTCAGAGTATTTTTTCATATGACTATAAATAGCTTTGATGTTTTCTTTTTGTTTTTATTTTTTAAATAGCCTTTTATTTTCAAAATATATCCAAATATAGTTTTGCGAAACCTTGAGTTCAAAAAAAATTCCAAAAAACATAAAAAAGGTGAAAATATTGTGATCAACACTTAGTTCCCATAGTTCTCTCTCTAGGTGCAAATGACTTTCTTCATCATAAGAGCATTGGAACTGGCTTGAATCACCTCATTGTTGAAAAGAGCCATGTCCATCAGAGTTGATCATGATATAGCTGATACTATGGATAATGTTTTGTTCTCTTCACTTAACATCAGTTCATGTAGGTCTCTCCAGCCTCTCTGTAATCATTCTGCTGATCATTTTTTATAGAACAACAATATTCCATAACATTCATATACCATAACTTTTTTGCCATTCTCCAACTGATGAGCATCCATTCAGCTTCCAATTCCTTGCCACTACAAAAAGAGGTGCCACAAACATTTTAACACATGTAAGTCTTTTCCCTTTTTTTAACATCTCTTTGGAATACAGGCCCAGTAGAAACACTGCTGGATCAAAGGGTATATACAGTTTGATAGTCATTTGGGCATAATTACATATTGCTCTCCAGAATGGTTGAATCCGTTTACAATTCCACCAACAATATATTAGTGTCCTAGTTTTCCCACATCCCCTCCAACATTTGTCATTATCTTTTTTTGTCACCTTAGCCTATCTGAGAGGTATGTAGTGTACTTCAGAGTACTTAATTTACAAATTTCTGATCAATAGTGATATAGAATATTTTTTCATATGACAAGAGATTGAATTCATCTGAAAATTTTCTGTTCATATCCTTTGGCAATTTATCACTTGAAAAATGGCTTGTATTCTGATAAACTTGAGTCAGTTCTCTATGTATTTTAAAAATGAGACCTTCTTGATGTCTTCACGTGAAAATTACCTGTTCATATCCCTTGATAATTTATTAATTGGAGAATGGATCTTATTTTTATAAATTTACTCATTTCTTATATATTTGAGAATGGAATCCTTTATGAGAGAAGCTTGATATAATTTCTTTTATAAACTTCATTATGGTACCTTTTTCCAAAATGTGGTTTCCCTGATTATCTCTTTTAATTAGATCCATTTTTCTTTTGCTTTGTCTGGGATCTTTTTTTTTTACTTCAACTGAAGTATAATAGATTTTGCTTCATCTCATTTTAACTGTTTTTAAGTATATCTCTTGTAAATAACATTGTTGAATTCAGTTTTTTAAATTGTTTCTGTTATCTGTCTCCATTTTATGCGTTCCTCCCATTCACATACATAATTATGATTACTATGTATTTTCCTTTTTTCTATTTTCTTCGGTTTACCTTTTTCTCTGTATTTTTTTCTGTCTCTCTTCAAACTCTTGTTTTGCTTCTAGCTACTGTCTCCCTTAATCTGTCCTCCTTTTCTTCATTCCCCCTCCTCCACTTTCTCTTATCCCTTTATCCTCCTATTTCTCTGTTACCTAAGATAGATTTCTTTATCCAACTGGTTGTGTGTGTGTGTGTGTGTGTGTGTACAATCAATTGTGATGAGGTTTCATCTACCATACCAATTTGGCTTCCATCATAAAAACTTTCTTTCATGCCTTGTTTATGTGAAAATTTTCCTCATTCAACCTCTCCATTCCCCCTTTGCTTAATATATTCCTCTTTTCTACCCCTTCATTTTTTGGAAGACATTCAAACAGAATTGACACACATTCATGCCCTCTGTCTATGAAGTCTGCTTCCAATTGTCCTAATGATGAAAAAGTTCTTAGAAATTACATGTATCATGTAAATGTACTCTTGTTGTAAGAATGTAAACAGTTTAATTTTATGGAGTCTCTATGACTTCTCTTTCATGTTTAAGTTGTTTTTTTTTTTTTTAATGTTTCTTTTAAGTCTTATGTTTGAATGTCAAATTTCTTATCCAGCTTTGGTCTTTTTTTTTTATCAGGAATGCTTGAAAGTTCTCTAATTTCATTAAATATCCTTTTTTTTTCCCCTCAGAGGATGTGCTCAGTTGTTCTAGATAGGTAATTTGGGGTTATAATCCTTAATCCTTTGTCTTCACTGAGTATTCTATTTCAAGACTTTCACTCCTTTAATGTGGAAGTTACTAAATCTTGTGTGATTCCAACTTTGGCTCCATGATATTTGAATTGTTTTTTTTCTGGCAACTTCAATGTTTTCTTTTTAACTTGGGAGCCTTTAATTTTCTTTCTGTGTTTGCTATGTTGGCAAGTCGAATGGCAACTTTCCTGCCTCCTTCACTTCTCCCCCTAAAGACTAAGGACTTTGATTCATCCTGACTCTGGCTGACCCTGAAGCCCTCTAGGGAGTTACCCCATATTCTACATAGATCAAGGATTTTCACTGAAGAAGTCCCTGTGACCAGCAAGCAGGGTGAGTATTGAAATAGGCAAACAGGGAATTACTTTGTTAAGGACTAAATTAGTAACTTTCCTTTTCTAACTGAAATGGGGCAGATATTAGGAAAAGATTCTCCCCCACCCCCACCCCAAGGGAGCTCTGTAGAGCATACTCAGACTAATAAAGAAGCAAGGTTAGCTTGTAACTTGGAAGCAGATTGGTGGACTCTTGGAAACATTATAATGCACATCCCCTTGGATCTCCAAGGAAGAAGAAATAGAGGCAAATAATTGGAAGCTAATAGGAGATCAACTTTGTGAATATTACAATGATAAAAGGTCCTGATTCATTTTCTAATGAAACATTCTATATATACAACATAATACAATTGACTTTAAAGAATCCTGCAAGTTCTAGAAAAAAGAAAAACTCTAAACAGAACAGTCAAACAAGGAAGCTTGTGAAGAAAGAGGAAGATGGGAGAGGGTAATGGAAATATTGCTGGAGGGCATGAGGATTTAAGTGAACTTGAAGGGAGTACTGATTCCACTCTCACAGCCCAGCTTGAAGCTTCAACTCCGCCTATACCCTAGCAGGCTCTTGACCCTTCCCCATCAACTTCACCTTCCTGAGTGGAGGAAGGAGAAGTGGGAGGAGCAGTGATATCACCAGCACCTCCCCCCAGCAATCACACCCTCCTATGACTTGATTGCAAAAGACACTACTTAAAGCCAAAGAGGAAGGGCAGAATAGAGCTGATTTAAGAATAAAAATGTATCCTGTGATTGAACAGCTTAACTCTTCAGGTCAAGAAAGTAGAAGATACACTCCTTTTAATCTAGAAATTATCAAAGCCCTGAAAAAGGTTTGCACACTTAATGGGACTACATGATATTATGTTAATATGTTATTACAGAATTTGGCTTATGAAATTTTAACCCCTAGAGATTAGAAATCTATAGCCAGGACATGCTTAGAACCTGGACAAAATTTGTTGTGGCTCTCTGAATATAGTGAACTCTGTAGAATACAAGCCCAATGAAATAGGCAAAATGGAGTTAATACACCAATCACCTGTGACCAACTAACAGGTGTAGGTTCTTATGCAGATACTTCAGCACAGATTAATTACCCCATAGCAGCATATGAGCCAATTGCTGCTGCTGCAGCTGCTGCTATCAAAGCATGGGGCATTATCCCAGGTAAACAAGACAGAGGAGAAGCCTTCACAAAAATAGCACAAGGGCCAAATGAACCCTTGGCTGAATTTTGTGGGATGTCTGCAGACAGCTGTCATATGAATTATTAATGAAAATGCAGCAACAGAAATTATGATAAGACAACTTGCTAAAGAAAATGCTAATGAGGTTTGCAGAGATGCTGTGCCACAGTGGGCACAAATACCTTTTATAGCCAGGCTATGATGCAGACTTCCCAAGATCCGAACACGGGAAGACAGGCCCTTTTGACAAGGGACTTCCAGAGAGACTCTTCAATGCTTTCAAAGTGGTAAAGTAGGGCATCTGAAATCTCAATGCTGTCATAGAGACAGAATGAGAAAACAGGGTGGGAGAACAAAACCCCAAACCCCATGTCCAAAATGCAACAGAAGCTTTCATTGGGCATCAGAATGTAGACTGATTCAGGGAAACTCAATAGGGGGCCCAGCCCCAGGGCCCAAGGGAAAAAAAAAAGCACTTGGGACATGATGGCAGCCAATGCTATACCCAGAGAGTCTTTATAAGTTCAGTACTCAGACATAACCAATCAGCCAAGAAGCAATTTGATGGGAGAAAGGGATTACAATTGGGGAGAATAGAGTTATATGCAGCTGCGATAACTGAGATATTCCCTGGAGAAGTGAAATCTGTTCCTGTATGGTTTATGGATCCTTTGCCTCTAGTCACAGTAAACTTGACCATTTCACCTTCTGAGAGTGCTTACAAAACAGTGTTCATCCATACACTGATGTGGGAAACTGGGGAATGTGTAGCTAATATCCCAGTCACTAATACAGGTAGACAATGTGTGACATCCCCAGGAGAAGTAGTAGCATCAGGTTTACTAATACAGACTCCTAATAAGCAACCTGGTGATAGTGCCCAAATTCTGACTCCAAGCAACAGAATCCAGGAATATTCTAGACTGCAGCAGTTACAGCTGACTGTCCTATGCGCACCATCTATATAAATGGCATACAATTAGAAGGATTGGTAGACACAGGTACAGATTGTACAGTCATTAGAGGTGCCAACTGGCCCAGTCACTGGCCAAAAATTAAAGCAGACACCTGCATATCTGTTGTGGGAGGATCAATAGCAGCTGAAGTTAGTGCTAACCCTTTGAAATGGACATTTGAAGGTGAAACAGGAGTTTTCACTCCGTTTATAGTTGAAAAAATTCCCATCAATTTATGAGGAAGAGACATCTTACAACAGGATTACAAATGAATACTTCGGTTTTTTAGGCAGGGCTGCTGTTGAAGACCTGACAATACTCTCACCTGTTCCTATTCAATGGAAAACTGATACACCAGTGTGGATAGAACAGTGGCCCTTAGGTAGTGATAAAATTCAGGCCTTATTACATATAGTACAGGAGCAAGTTGACCAAGGACACTTATAACCTTCTCTAAGTCTTTGGAATTCCCCTGTATTTGTTGTAAGAAAGAAATCTGGAAAATGGAAAATGTTGACCGATTTAAGAAATGTAAATGAATAGATGGAAATTATGGGAACTCTTTAGCCTGGGCTTCCATCTCCTACTCAGTTGCCTAGAGAATGGCCTCTTTGGGTTATAGTCATTAAGGATTGTTTCTATTCTATCCCTCTAGATAAAGAGGATATGAAAAGAGTTGCCTTTTCAGTGCCCAGCATTAACTTAGCTGAGCCTTATAAAAGATATGAATGGACAGTTTTGCCACAGGGAATGAAAAACAGCCCTACTATGTATCAAATGTATGTTGCTGCTGTTCTTACTCCAGTAAGAAAAGCATTTCCAAAAGCAATGTTATTACATTACATGGATGATATATTGGGATGTGCCCCTGAGGAACAAACGTTAGAAGCATGTCTACAAAAGACCACAGAAACACTAAGACACTACAAATCGCATATAGCAAGACATGCTCCTTTTCAATATTTAGGATATGAAGTATACCCTAAAGTGCTTACAGTACAAAAACATAGAAGCTAAACACCTTAAATGACTTTCAGAAATTGATAGGAGATATCCAATGACTGCGTCCAGTGTTAGGTTTAACTATCTATCATTTGCAGTGATTATATGGCATTTTACAGGTAAAAAGTGCTTTAAACTCACCACACTAGCTTACAAAAGAAGCTCAAGAGGCTTTAAGAGAAGTTGAACTGGCTTTATACAATGTGGTTGAGTCACTCCAATTTCCCTTGGAAATATCAATTTTTTAAAAAATAACTTTTTATTGACAGTACATATGCATGGGTAATTTTTTACAACATTATTCCTTGCATTCACTTCTGTTCCAACTTTCCCCCTCCCTCCCTTCACCCCCTCCCCTAGATGGCAGGCAGTCTTATACATGTTAAATATGTTATAATATATCCTAGATACAATATATGTGTGCAAAACCAAACAGTTTTCTTGTTGCACAGGAAAAATTGGATTCAGAAGGTAAAAATAACCTGAGAAGAGAAACAAAAATGCAAACAGTTGGCACTCATTTCCCAGTGTTCCTTCTCTGGGTGTAGCTGATTCTGTCCATCACTGATCAATCAACCATCACTAAATTAGATCTCTTTGTTGAAGATATCCACTTCCATCAGAATACATCCTCATACAGTATTGTGGTTGAAGTATATAATGATCTCCTGGTTCTGCTCATTTCACTCAGCATCAGTTCATATAAGTCTTTCCAAGTCTCTCTATATTCATCCTGCTAGTCATTTTTTACAGAACAATAATATTCCATAACATTCATATACCACAATTTACTCAATCATTCTCCAATTGATGGGCATGCATTCATTTTCCAGTTTCTAGCCACCACAAAAAGGGCTGCCACAAACATTTTGGCACATACAGGTCCCTTTCCCTTCTTTAGTATCTCTTTGGGATATAAGCCCAGTAGTAGCACTGTTGGATCAAAGGGTATGCACAGATTGATAACTTTTTGGGTATAATTCTAGATTGCTCTCCAGAATGGTTGGATTTGTTCACAACTCCACCAACTATGCATCAGTGTCCCAGTTTTCCCACATCTCCTCCAATATTCATCATTATTTTTTCCTGTCGTCTTAGCCAATCTGACAGATGTGTAGTGGTATCTCAGAGTTGTCTTAATTTGCATTTCTCTTTCAATAGTGATTTGGAACAATCTTTCATATGAGTGGAAATAATTTCAATTTCATCATCTGAAAATTGTCTGCTTATATCCTTTGATCATTTATCAATTGGAGAATGGCTTGAGGAATTATCAGTTTTTGCTACAAAAGAGGTACCCATACCAGTCCTTCATCAAGGAGACAGTGTGATAGAGTGTGTGAACCTCCCAGCACAACCAGACCAAAGCCAGTGCTTGTGGTTAGAATTTTATTAAAGGCTATTAAGCAAGCAGTACAATTATCTGGGATAAGATCTGACAAGATATACACCTTTTATACCAATTCACAAATTAATGTATGCTGTGAAACCATCCCAGAGTGGCAAATTTTATTGGCCATGGCTCCAAATTTTACACACAGGTCTCCATTAAATATAACCAGACTGTTACATAATTGGCGATGGATTCTTGAAAAAAAGGTTTCTAAACTTCCTCTTAAAGGACCAACTATCTTTACAGATGCATCCAAATATAACATTTGTACTTTATACTCTCATGACTTAACTATAAAGAGAGTAGTTAGAACTCCTTTTCAATCCACTCAGCAGAATGAATTGTATACAATCATTGTAGCTCTTATTATCCAGAAGATATAAATATAATGTCTGATTCAGCCTTTTCAGGAGGTATGGTACAAAGAATTGCCACAGCCCAAATAAAATTTGTAGCTTCTAATATATATCAGCTCTTTAAGGAACTTCAAGAGTGAGTGAAAAAGCACCCAGATAAGATTTATATCTTGCATGTCCACTCACATAGTGGACTTCCAGGTCCTATTTTTGATAGTAATTCAAAGGCAGATAGCCTTCTAACCATGTTGGCTAATATTCCTTTATTTCAAGAAGCCCAAGAATCTCATTCTAAATATCATCAGGTCGCTCAAGCTTTGCATTTGCAATTTGGAATAACAACAGAGGTAGCTAGGAGCATAGTAAAAGCCTGTACAGTTTGCCTTCCTTTCCACGCTCCCATACTCCCTCCAAGGAAGAACCCTCATGGTTTGAGACCCAATGAAATCTGGCAAATGGATGTGACCCATTATAAATCTTTTGGTCGTCTGTCTTTTATTTGTGTTGTAGTAGACACCTTTTCAGGATCTACTTTTGCAATACCAGCAGCAAAAGAGACAGCCCGAGTGGTCACTGAATTCCTCACGCAAGCATTTGCAATTATGGGTGTGTCACAAGCAATAAAAACAGACAATGGTCCTGCATATACCTCCAAACATTTTGTACACTTTTGTGCACAGTATAAGATTTTACACACCACTGGCATACCTTTTAATCCTCAAGGTCAGGCAATAGTAGAGAGGAGAAACAGAGACATTAAAATGCTCCTCCAAAAACAAAAGAAAAGTGGAGTCACAGGTAACCCTAGAGAACTTCTAAATTTACCTCGTTATACAATTAACTTCTTGATTTGTGATAAAGATGCACTGGCTGCAGCAGACAGGTTTTATAACCCACCAGAAGGGCAGTATCCAGTGCAAGTGACTCCACTATCTTTAGATAATCACCAGGTGATGTGGAGAGACCCAGAAAGTGGTGAATGGAAGGGACCAGATAGGTTAACTGCTTGGGGGAGAGGATTTGCTTGTATCTCTACAAATGGAGAAGGAATTAGATGGGTGCCAACAAGCTGTATTCGCCTTGTCCATCAGAGAGAGATGGAGCAGACCTTTGAAACGAAGGAGAAGAGCTAAGAAACATCGGGTGGTTCCATCGCTGATTGTGCCCATCACTGAAAGAGCATGGCAGTTATGGCAATTGACTCATGGACATCAAAAATTGTTAATGAGATTGATGCAGGACTTCAGATGCATGAAATCCCTGAGGCATGATAAGACTTTTGTAGGACTTGAAAACCCTCAGGAATCATTGGATTTTCTGAGACGTGATGAGACTGTTGCAAGACTTCAAAAACTTGTGGGGATTATTGTATTCCCTGACACGTGAAGCAATGGACAATAAATTGGTTTTGGACTATTTCTTGGTTGCTGAAGGAGGCATATGTGTGATTGTTATTTACATATCCTGGAAAGCTTTTACAACACCATGTTGATTCATATTGTTTATTAAATCACTATTTGCATGTACAATTCATGTTTGTTACACCACATCGAGCCTGTGCTGACTGAGGGGAGAGTCATCACTACTAGCCTGTGCTTTATTGCTGTGTGCTTGTGTAATACCTCCCATGCTGATGGGTTTGTGTATATCCATTTCTAGTAAGACTCTTCAGCCCAGAAATCCGCTAACAACATCTGGTTTGACTCCCCACTTCCCTTTGGTGTTTTTCTTCTTCCTGAGAAGTCAGGGAAGGCGTGATCATCTCCTTTTTAGTGTTTTCTGTAAGAGGGCCCGCCAACCCCCCACCAACCTTGGACATTGCACAGGGCATGGCACAGGTAATCTGAGGTTAGCCTTGTAAGGATGAACAAAATGACACTGGGAGGAAGGGGGTTCCACCTATGGCTCTTGCCCCTCATTGTTCACATATTTGCCATTTCAGGTAGACAGGCAGTGTTGGTCACTTAAGGCCTGTTCCACTTAGGAGTTGGAGCCAAAATCCTTAACAGTTTTCACTTCCCTTCATGGGAAGTTGGAGGTATGTGATCACCTCCTTTTTGGGGTCCTCACCTCTCTGAGAGTCAGGGAGGGCAAGGCCACCTCTATTCTAAAACAAAAGAAAGGAGATGTAGAGGACTAAAACTTTGAATACTTGTACTTGAATCTGAGAATGCAGAACACTTAAGGCTAATTACCTATTTTATATGCTGCACAGCACCTTGCCTGCCTCCTTCACTTCTCCCCCTAAAGACCAAGGACTTTATTTTAGCCTGACTCTGACTGACCCTGAAGCCCTCCAGGGAGATAGCCCATACTCTACACATTGTGATATGAAAAGGATGCATTTAATACTTCTTCCTTCTTCCTTTTTGCATTTGATTATGAGGTTTTTATGCCCTAATAATGGTCAATTTGTGTGTGGATTCCATGAAACAGTGAGAAAAATGCATATTCTTTTCTATCCCCATTCAGTTTTTTTCAGAGGTCTATCACATCTAATTTTTCCAAAATTTTGTTCATCTCCTGTGGTGAGCTTTTTCTTCTCAAAGCGCAGCCAGGTGATAAAAGTTCAGATCTTTTATTATCTCCAATATAGCCCGGTTAGCTTAGAGGCCTATCTCTCTGCTTGGTTCCAAGAGCTCTCTCCAAATGTCTTTAAATCCAAAGGTCTGGTCCTTCAGCCTCTGCCTCTGCTTTCTTCAGCCTCCAGCCAGCTCTACTCTTCATGTCATTCCGGCGAAATCTCAACTTATAGCTTCTTCACTCTGAAGAACTCCTTCGACTGGCCCATTGAAGCTCTATTTATGCTCAAGAGAAGGATTGTGGGTTTTCTCCCATAGTGCTCTCTGGCCCAAAGAGCTTCAAGGGAGGTATGAACTCATTGAACTCCAATGAGTAAAGGTGTGAACACAAGCCTTGTATTAATTAGTTCTACTTAGTACCTTGTTTCAGGTTCTGCCCAAAACATCTTCTTGTAAGATTAGATTAACTCTAATTAGTTAGCAGTTAGGAAGGATTCCAACAATCTCCTTAGCTTCTTTCTCATTTATTTTGTGTTTAGATTTATCTTGTTCTAAGAAGGAGAGGTAAAGTATCCCCCAGCATAGTTTTGCTGTCTATTTCTCTCTGTTACTCACTTAACTTATCTAAGAGAATTTGGAGGTTATACCACTTGGTGCATATATTTTTAGTATTGATATTATTTCATTGTCTATAGTACCTCTTAGCAAGATGTAGTTTCTTTCCTTATCTATTAATTGAACCAACCATTGCTTTTTCTTTGTCCGAAATCAGAATTGTTCTCTCTCCCTTTTTGTTTGTTTCAGTTGAAGCATAAAATATTCTGTTCCAACCTTTTACATTTGCTCTATGTGTATTACTCTACTTCAAATGTGTTTCTTATAAACAACTATTGTAGGATTCTGATATTTAATCCACTCTTTTGATCCAGTCTGCTATCCGCCTCCTCTTTATGGGAGAGTTCATCCCATTCACATTTGCGATTAAAATAACCAATTCTGCATTTCCTGCCATCCTAATATCCCCAGATTATACTTTTCTTTTTCTTGCCCTCCTTCCCTTCTTCCCTATTGGTCCCACTAACGTCGTGCAGCTTTCCCTCCTCCCTTTTGAATCCCTTCCCCTTTCTTGTACCCTTCCCTTATTACTCTTTTTTCCTTCTCCCTTTTCCTCTCCCACTTTTTAATGAAGTAAGAGAAGAATCTGTGTAAAACAAATATGTCAATTGTTTCCTCTTTGAGCTAACTCTGATGAGAGTAGGATTCACACAATGTTCCTCCCCCTCTCTAAGTTCCCTCATATATGATAGGTTTCCTTTGCCTCATTGTCGCATGTAGTTTCCCTCTTTTTATCTCCTTCCCTTTTTCTGACGCTATCCCCTTTCCATTTTTACTTCCTTTTTTTATGTTATATCAGTAAGATTCTGATATTTAATCCACTGCTTCTATTTTATAGAAGAATTCATTCCATTCACATTCACAGTTATGATGACCATTTGTGTATTTCCCTCCCCATTGTTTATAATTTTCCCCATTTTTATACTTTCCCTCATCACCAGTGTTTTGTTTCTGACCACAGCCTTACTCTATGGGGTAAAACAAATTTCTATACCCAGCTGAGTATACATGTTATTTTTTCTTTAAGAAAAGTCCAATGAGATTAAGATTCAAATAATACTCATCCCTCTCCCTACTTTCCCTCTAGTATGAGAGGCCTTTTGTGCTTTTTCATGTGATGTACTTTATCCCATTTTACATTCCCCTTTCTCTTTTCTCAGTACAAACCTTTTTCTACTTCTTAATTTCTTTTCTATATCATCACAACAAAATAAACATACCCTACCCTCTGCCTATGTATACCCCTTCCAACTGCCCTAACAAAAATAGAGTTCTCAAGTGTTATAAGTATCATCTTCCCTTGTAGGGATGTAAATAGTTTAAACTTTGAATAATATTTTTCTTGCCTATTTATCTTTTTTGTTTTATTTGAAACATATTTGAAGAATGAATTTTCTCATCAGATCTGATGTTTTCATAAAAAAATGATTAAAAGTCCCTGTTTCATTGAATATCCATCTTCATCATTGAAAGGTTATGCTCAGTTTTGGTGGTGAGTTGATTCTTAGTTGTAATCCAAGCTCCTTTACTTTCCAGAAGGTCACATTCCAGGTCCTCTGATCCTTTAATGGAGAAGCTACTAAGCCTTATGTAATTCTGACTATGGCTGCTCTGTATTTGAATTGTTTCTTTCTGGATGCTTGCAATATTTTTTCCTTGATCTGGGAGTAGTGAAATTTGGCTGTAATGTTCCTTGGAATTTTCATTTAGGGATCTTCTTCAAAGCGTTGATCAGTGTACTCTCTCAAAGATGATTTTACCCTCTGGTTCTAGAATATTTTACTCTGTTTTTTTTTCTTTTGTTTTGTCACTCTAGAATGAGTTTAAAGCTTAACTTAATGTTGTTTCTGAGGGAAACTGGAGAGAGTTCAGGAAATTTCCTGACTTCCTCCACCATTTTTTAGTTTATTGTCTCTTGATGTCTTGTGATATCATCAGCTTCCATTTTTCAATTCTATTTTTAAAGAATTATTTTTCTTCAATGAGCTTTTGTACTTCTTTTTATATTTGACTAATTCTATTTTTAAGGTGTCATTTTCTTCAATATTTTTGTGCCTCTTTTACCAAACTGTTAATTTGTTTTTCATAATTTTCATAATCTTTCACATGTGTATCAGAGACACACATCTCTTTTCTCAATTTTTCCTCTACTACTCTAATATCTTTCATTAACTCTTCCAGGAATTCCTGTTGAACTTGTGTCTAATTAGCATTTTTTCTTTGATGCTTTGGTTCTTGCTGTTTTCACATCATTGGCTTTTTGTGAGTTTGCATGTTGGCCTTTCTGTTGCTGTGATAAATTTTTATGGTGAAGTGTTTTCTTTTGGTTATTTACTTTTTTTCATTGCCTATTATTTGACTTTGGAGTTTATTTTAAAATTGGACTCTCCTCGCCTAGTGTTGGGGAGGTTTCATCCCATATGTCAGGATTTTTTCTGCTAATTTTTTCAGAGATACTTCTGTATGTCTGCAAATTTTTGATTCTTCCAAAGTAGTGTGATCCAGGAACAGGTGTGGTCTCTGCACTCCTGGTATGCTCTTTGGCATTTCTCAGGAAAGGTACCAGTTTTTTTTGTATCTGCAAATGCTAGCATTTTGGAACTGTAACCAAGGCCCAGGCTCTCCTGCAACCACAATAATTAGTGCTTTTTTCTGCCCTGTAATTGTGATCCCAAACTACATGTGGAAAATAGTTGCCAATTAGTGCCAGCTACACCCAGTGCCAAATAGGTAATATCTTTCTGACCAATCATCTGACCTCCTTGCCATCTTTGAGATGAGAGCTCCTTAAGCTGCTGCTGCCGCTGTCACAGCCACCTCCAAGGCTTACTATTGTTGATACTCCCATCCCAAGATCTCTCCTGCTAACCTCTTAAATTGTCTTAAGCTAGAATAAGTCTCACTCTGATCTTTTGTTGGTTATGCTATTCTAAAACTCAATTTGAGGTATTATTTTAAAGTTATTTGGAGAAGAATATTGGATGAGTTTCACTGGGTTGTTGCTTCTAATCCATTACCTTGGCTATCCCTCTCCAAAAAAAAAAGACATTCTTAACAATTAGTGCTGTCCAAAAATGGAATATACTGCCTCATGAGAATGAATTCAACCTTTACTGTAATATTTCCTATAGAAACTGAATTAAAAGTTGTCAAGGATATTATAAATAGAATGAAGTAGAGGTTGACATTTGATGTTTCTTCTAATGCTGAGTTTATGATTCAGTGAAGTAAAATTTGCCATGTTAGTTCAGTTCAATGCACTTTCATCTTCTTGAGGGCAAAAATCACTTCCAATTTTTTGATGCAAAATCTAGCACAGGAGCTAGTATTTAGCCAGTTTTAGCCAATGGACAAATGCATGCATGCATAAATGCATGCATGAATAAATGAATGTCATCAATTTGAACATAGCTGAAAAATAAAACATATAGCATAATCTTGACTTTTGGAAATATAGAATCAAAATGGGTATTTTGATACTATGGGTATTTATTATTACCCATATCATGGGTAGTTGATAATATAAGAAAAGAAATAGTGATGAATTCAAGTTACCAATTCCAGATGAACATCTCAAGTTACTAAAGGAATTCCTTTTAAAAATTAACATTGATCTCTGAAAGATAATAAATAATGAAGATTAAACAAGATAACATGTAAAACCACTTTGCAAACCTTAAAGCTCTATTTAAAGAGTATACACAATGATGATGATGATGATGATCACTGAAGTACTGGAAATGGACAAATAGCTCATTTTTTAATGATGTGTGAAAGCTATAGGCCAATGATGCTGATAACAATTCCTGGAAAAACTCCAGAATGCATTATTAAAGGTTACTGAACATCTAGAAAAATAAACAAATAATCATATAAAATCCAGTATAAAAGCCAGTATAACTTATTCAAGGATATATCATGTCAAAGTACCTTGAGGGTTCCCTGAGTGTCAAATGAAAGGAATGTTCTTGATTCAGTTTATTTGGATTTTAGCAAAGAATTTTTCTCATTATTTTCACATATCAAAAAACTACTGAGACGTGAGCTACATTATAGTAAAATTAGGAACTAATTTAATGGATGGACTTCTCCCACCTCAGGAATTAATGGGAGGACTTTCCCAATCTTGGATAGAGCTCTTCTGAATAGCTTTTTCAATTAATTTTTCAATTTTTAAAATTTTTAAATTTTTATTTATTTTAAATTTTTAAATTATTTTTAAAAAATCAGTGAATTAGATAGACTCAATGGTAACATACTTATCAAATTTTGAGATGACAAAAGCTAGGATTGAGACATTGAATAAAAGAGTTAAGACCCGAAACTAAGAGGAAAAATAGTAAGGAAAAATGAAAATTCTTATACTTAGGTTCTAAAAGTCAGCTTTAAAGTAGACATAGTAATGTGACAGTTTAATAAAAAATTACTTTAGTGAACTGTAAATTTCAATATATTAACAATATAAAATGACAGTATAAGATACTAATGTGATTTTAATCAGCATTAAGATAGGCATGAATTGTTGGTAGAGTTGTGAATGGATTCAATCATTCTGTAGAGCAATTTGGAATTATACCCAAAAAGTTATCAAACTGTGCATACCCTTTGATCCATCACTGTTACTACTAGGCTTATATCCCAAAGAGATACTGAAGAAGGGAAAGGGACCCATATGTGCAAAACTGTTTGTGGCAGCCTTGTTTGTTGTGGCTAAAAACTGGAAAATGGATACCCATCAATTGGAGAATGGTTGGATAAATTGTGGTATATGAATGTTATGGGATATTATTGTTCTTTTTTTTTCTTTAATATATTTTATTTTATTTTATAATAACTTTATATTGATAGAATCCATGCCAAGGTAATTTTTTTTTACAACATTATCCCTTGCACTCACTTCTGTTTCGATTTTTCCCCTCCCTCCCCCCACCCCCTCCCCCAGATGGCCAGCAGTCCTATATATGTTAGATATGTTACAGTATATCCTAGATACAATATATGTTTGCAGAACTGAACAGTTCTCTTGTTGCACAGGGAGAATTGGATTCAGAAGGTAAAAATAACCCGTGAAGAAAAACAAAAATGCAAATAGTTCACGGATATTATTGTTCTGTAAGAAATGACCAGCAGGATGAATACAGAGAGGCTTGGAGAGACTTACATGAACTGATGCTAAGTGAAATGAGCAGAAGCAGGAGATTATTATATACCTCAATAACGATACTGTTTGAAGATGTATTCTGATGGAAGTGGATTTCTTTGACAAAGAGAAGATCTAATTCAGTTTCAATTGATCAGTGATGGACAGAACCAGCTACACCCAGAGAAAGAACACTGGGAAATGAATGTGGACTACTTGCATTTTTGTTTTTCTTCCCAGATTATTTTTACCTTCTGAATCCTATTTTTCTTGTGCAACAAGAGAACTGTATGGATCTGCACACATATATTGTATTAAAGATATACGTTAACATGTTTAACATGTAGGAGACTGCCTGCCATCTAGGGAAAGGGGTGGAGGGAGGGAAGGGAAAAATGGGAACAGAAATGAGTGCAAGGGATAATGTTGAAAAATTACCCATGCATATGTTCTGTCAATAAAAAGCTATAATAAAAAAAGATAGCATGATAGGACTGGAAACAATTAACTTTCAATCAGAAGAAAGGCAAGAACAAATTTCTAATGCAAGGGATGAAAACTTGTGGTTCTGAAAATATTTAAATCTCAGCTACTTAAAATTATATGATTATGTTTTCTCGTGTTTTTTGTAAATAATGATGGTGGTTTGATTTAAACAGAATATATAGAGTTTCTTTTAATGAACAATTGCTTTTCTTTGGCTTTTATGTTGGTGACTTCTTTGTGCGCCAGTGTAATGAGGTGTCTTCAAAATATGTAGCTGGATTTTTCTGTACTATTTCAATTGAGGAACAGCTCACACGGAGTTTATGGTAGTGGCCAGAGTAGCAGGATAGTGACCACTACTTAGAACAAGTCTGTTATTTTGCTCAAGTGAATGTTTAATATAATCAATAGCAATTACTTTCTTTGCTTTTTTTTTGGTCAGAATGTAAGCTCCATGAGGGCAGAAGTTGTTTTAGAATCTCTGCTATCTTAGGAGAGTCACTTTCCATAAGTTCCTAATGAATGTTTGTTTAATTGAACTGAATAAGGAAGTGATAGTCTTTCTGCATTCTAACCTGGTCACATCACATCTAAAATTCTCTTTTCAATCTTAGATGCCACAAATTTTAAAAGATATTAATTAACTGAAAACTCTCTAAAATTGGGTGGCCAAGATGGCAAGGGACTCCAGATCATGCCACGGGATATTAAATTGAAGAAAATTGAAGAAAACGAAGAAAATGAGATTGTTTAATTTGGAAAATAACTGTGGGGATAAGAGGTACAAAATAGCTGTCTTCAAGTACTTGAAAGATTACTTCATTGAAAAGCAATCAAACTTCTTATGTTTCTCCCAAAAGGGCAAAACCAGAAGCAATGAAAAGAACTTACAGAGACAAATTTAGGCTTGATGTCAAGAAAAAATTTCCAGGAAATTAAAATTTTTCAAAGGTGTAATGGACTGTTTTGGTAGGGGACTTCTGTTCAGATACCAATTGTATTAAACTCTCTACTAGAAATCCCTTCCAACTATAGTCCTGAAAAAATTTTAAGTATTTTTTTACAAATGTGATTACAGCTTCTGTGAATGTTTAAAGGAAGCTTTAAAAAAACTTTCCTAAATACAAATTAAAATTCAGAGATGTCACCCCCCCATTATTATGATTATAAGAAAAGTTTACAATTAACCATAACTTTTAATCAAGTTTCAGTGTACTTAACTTTTAGATCTTAGCTGGCCTAAAACCTCTTTAAAAATGAATAAAAATATCTGAGATGACTAGATAACTGTGCCCCCAGTAAGAAATCTATTTTCATTATTATTATGAGCCATACTTTTTCCCATTTCCTACCCCACACCTCATGAATCCCAAGAATGCTCATAAAAATCATTTTAAAATATAGGTATTGCCTAAAAAACACACACACACACACACACACACACAACTTTTTTTTTAGGTCAGAAGTTAACCTTAAATTTTCTGCCTTCTCTATTTCAACTAGTCCCTAATTACATCTCTGTAGATCAACTATCTTATATTAAATGAATATTAGTCAAATTTTTTTTACCCAGAGGTTAAAGTATATAGAACCCCTAACTATGATCCAGAGTTTTTTTGTGTCAAACCCCAAGGCTTTGAATTTTTCCAAAGTCTTTTGGGTGGGAAAGGAGGGGGAAACAGATGGGGAGGGGGAAGTAGTCTAATTTCATACCCTCTCTTCTAAAGAAAAAAAAAAAGGACTATATTGTTCGTTAAAATGCTCAACCGCCTGGGAAAAAATAATTAAAACAGTGCTGAAGGGCTTTAGCAAAAATAACAAAATCATTTTAAGTTTGAAGAGAAAGTCAGTGAATGGGATTCTTCACTTCCTGATGCTAATTTATCCAACAATAGAAAAATGTCAGGCACCTTCATTTCTTCAAACACCTAACCTCCCATAGACTGCTGTTTCCCCAGACATTTATCAAAAAACATTTCAAATTTTCAGTTTTTATCATTTATGGTTTCGGGCAAGCTCCTGGCATTGATTTTTGTGCATTATTTTGATCGACTATAGTATGAGTACTGCACACAGATGAAAAGCATGATTTGATCCCTGAACATCACTTCCCTTCCTCCCAGAAAGCTTTAAAGTTTCCTAATGATCCCCTCATATTGTTAGGACTTTTCTTCTGCTCCTCCTTCCTTCAATGACCTTTTCTGCTCTCATCTCTCTAAAAAGTCATGCAAGAAAACCAAGGTGGAGAGGAAGGTAGGAAATCATTTGGCTAAAGTTTTATTTTAATTTCATACTTCCACCTTGGTTTTTCCACAAATTTCAGGGAAAATTAAGTATATGATACTTAAAATATACTCATCCAGGTAAGATAAAGGTAAATCATCTTGCATATGGCAGGAAATGAATGTGGCAGGAAAAATAGCTTGTCTCTTTTCTTTCTCACGGTTTTAGGGGGACCACTACCTGATCAAAGGGGAGAATTAGTAACTGATACAACCAATGTTAGGAGAATTTCATCACAAAAGAAACTCTACTTAGAAAACATAGAATTAGCAATTTTTGTGCTTTGCACTTGAGAGTTGAAAGGATAATCAAATTAATTCTTCCCTGAGTTTTCTCTGCTACTGAGGTAAAGGAAGATCACTCATCAAAGGATATGAACAGACAATTTTCAGATGATGAAATTGAAACTATTTCTAGTATATGAAAAGATGCTCCAAGTCATTATTAATCAGAGAAATGCAAATTAAGACAACTCTAAGATACCACTATACACCTGTCAGATTGGCTAGGATGACAGGAAAAAATAATGATGAATGTTGCAGGGGATGTGGAAAACTGGGACACTGATTCATTGTTGGTGGAATTGTGAACGAATCCAACCATTCTGGAGAGCAATCTGGAATTATGCCCAAAAAGTTACCATACTGTGCATACCCTTTGATCCAGCAGTGTTTCTACTGGGCTTATACCCCAGTATAAAGAGATACTAAAGAAGAGAAAGGGACCTATATGTGCCAAAATGTTTGTGGCAGCCCTGTTTGTAGTAGCTAAAAGCTGGAAAATGAATGGATGCCCATCAATTGGAGAATGGTTGAGTAAATTGTGGTATATGAATGTTATGGAATATTATTGTTCTGTAAGGAATGACCAGCAGGATGAATACAGAGAGACTTGGAGAGACTTACATGAACTGATGCTAAGTGAAATGAGCAGAACCAGGAGATCATTATATACTTCAACAATGATACTCTATGAGGATATATTCTGATGGAAGTGGATTTCTTCAACAAAGAGAAGATCTAACTCAGTTTCAATTGATCAATGATGGACAGAAGCAGCTACACCCAAAGAAAGAACACTGGGAAATGAATGTAAACTGTTTCCATTTTTGTTTTTCTTCCCGGGTTATTTTTACCTTCTGAATCCAATTCTTCCTGTGCAACAAGAGAACTGTTCGGTTCTACAAACATATATTGTATCTAGGATATATTGCGACATATTTAACATGTATAGGACTGCTTCCCATTTGGGGGAGGGGGTGGAGGGAGGGAGGGGAAAAATCGAAACAGAAGTGAGTGCAAGGGATAATGTTGTAAAAAATTACCCAGGCATGGGCTGTCAATAAAAAGTTATAATTATTAAAAAAAATTTTAAAAATCACTCAGAGTCTGGGAGAAGAGAGCACATCACAAAATACCACAGGTTTTCTGAGTTATTGGTGAAATAAATAATGGCATGAGTATAGTGTGATCTAGTAGATGATTAAACTCAACCATATGATGTCTACACTGTTGAGGTATGATGGCTTATTTGGCGTGTGACTGTTTCAGTACACCAGGAAGTTTGGTATTTTTTTTTAATTCTTTTTGAAAGACTTCTTCATTGAAAAGTCATTCTATTTCTTATCTTGACATCAGAGAATAGGGAAATGGTAGTAGGGGTAAAATGAGGTAGGAGCAGTAACAAGAAGAGAAGAAGGTTCTAAAAACACCTTGTAGCTGAAGCTTTTCACACTCTTTAAACTTTTTAGACTGTTATATGGCAAACTCAGTGCAAAGCTGTGATGGCACCTCCCCAGTTACAATTCTGCCTCTGAAGTAGGTGGCTATTGTCTTTCCACAGGTGGGAAATAGACTGCCTACCATATGACAGAGTAGGCAAATTGTATAACTTAAATGATTGCTGAAAATGTCCCCCTTAACCAAAAATATTCCCCTATCTAGTCTGTGCCTAAAATTTAGATTTAGAAGCTATGAAGAGGTCATTAAAAACTTCAAAGTGGGGAAACATTGAAAAATAAATCCTTGTTAATATAACAATGTTTTGAGAACCATTCCTGTCTAGACTTACCACCTTGTAAAGGCAAGAAAAAGTGTATTTGTATAGTCACATAAAGAGTTATGAACGGGCACAATTTGGCATTATACTAGTTTCTAGGTCAGGAAGACCTAAGTTCAAAGTAGGATACTTTCTAACTATGCAATCTTGGGCATATCACTTAACTTTTTTCAGTTTCAGTTTCTTCATCTATAAAATGGGGGTGATAATAATATCTGCCTTGCAGGATTCTTGTGAGGAAATATGAGAACACATATTAAATATTTTGAAAATCTAAAAGCACTATAAAATATTTTTAAAGTCATGTGTACATATTTTTACCATATTTAACACATATTAGATTACTTGCCATCTAGGGGAGGGAGTAGGAAAAAAGGAGGGAAAATTGGAACACAAGGTTTTGCAAGGGTCAGTGTTGAAAAATTATCCATGCATACGTTTTGAAAATTAAAATGCTTTAATTAAAAAATGTGATGTGTAACAGCTACAGGTGGTCTCCAGGTACTGAAGGTGTTATACCTCCTTTGGTATAAAATTTTTCGTAAATAAACAGAGGACTCTAGCAAAGTAATGATTTTACCTCCGTGTTGCCCAAAGTCTGCCTCACTCATTCTTTTACCTTCTTTTCATGGTGACATCACAGCTCTAACCTGCTATATCTTTTTCCTCCTATTGGACCTGTCTTCTATTTCCTTGTTTATAATAAGTAAATACCATTTATGTTCATGATAAAAAAAAACCCTGCTTTTTATCCCTGATTTCTTGAACCAGCTGTGTTGCACTCTTCGGTTTCCCAAGCCCCTGTGTGGGGCTTACAGCTTGGGAAGAGTATTGGAACATGATAAATGACAGACAGCCTTTCAGACCTGATATGGTCAGCATAAGTAAGTAATCATACGATTCAGGCAGGATGATTTTAGTACGTTATGAGCTGTGTATTCTAAGACCTATTAGATCATAAAGTAAACATATTAATCAGAAGATATTTTAATTTACTCTATAAGGAAAAAAAATCCCTTTCCTGACTCAATATATCTATATGGCTTACAAATATGGGAAAATAGTCATTCTCAAGTGACCACAGAGCACCACATGGTGCAGTGAAAAGAGGACTGGTTTGGGAGACGGGATCTGGGTTCAAGTCCCACTTCTGATACTTGCTACCTGTTTGACGCTGAGCAAGATATTTAGCTTCCCTTCTAGTCAACCATATTCAAAACTTTAATATCTCCTCAACTCCCAACTCTCACTCATCAACCATGTCTAGTCATTTGTCAAATCTCATTTCCATGTTTTTTTACAGCATCTCTGGATTAAGTCCTGTCTAACACAGACATCTCCTTTATATCACTTCTTAATCTGGGCCATTCCAATAGCTTCCTAATTTATTTTCCTGCCTCATGCCTCTATTCATCCAATCCATACTCCACATAGCTGCCAGTGATTTTCTGGAAATGAAGATTTGATTATATCACATATATTTTTCAGCAAATTCCAGCAGCTTCCTATCACCACTAGGATCCAGTATTGGTCCTCTTCAAGAACAAAGAATGAACAACAACAGGATTGAGTATAAATTTCTGTACCTTACACACAGTAATCAATCATTTTAATATCATTGCCAAAAATTCCCAAATGCGGTTATGAAGAGTTGTATATATCTATAAATAGCAACAACAATAAGAAAATGCTCCTTTAGGAAATAGTTGCAGTAGGTGTCAAAGTCTATCTTTCCAGTCATTTCCTCCACCTTTTTTGCCAACAGTTTATTTAAAAAGATTAGGCAGAAGTTGTTTTAATTATAGTCATGTCATTTTCTCCTTTTCATTCTTATAAGTTTGTATAAATTCTTCTCTTTGCATTAACAAGTTGGGATTCTGTCCATATAATCAGCTGATTCAGAAATAACTCTCACATTTGCCTTTTGAAATATAATGAACTTTATTTTCTTTAAATATTATTTAATTATTATCATGTCCAACATCTTTTGAGTCTTTTCTTGAGGAAAACATTCACTCTATGTAGGAATGAGAACTCTGTATGTTCTTAAAAAAAACTTTATCCTCTCTTGTTTCCTAATCTTGTATCATATTTCCCAAAATCCTACTCAATGTCCACATTTTCTTTGAAATCGCCAAGAATCAAAGTATATGTTGGTTTTAAACAGAAGGTTTTATCAAGTTTTTCATCAAGACCCCCTACCTCATTATCTTTTCCCATGGACATTTGTACATAAGCAGCAATTATTTTCATGATCATGTATTTGTAAATGCTCAAAGTAAGCTCTGTAATATGAGATGAGCAAATGTCTCATGAAATAGTATTCCTTGTTGCCTCTAGATGAAGAATGGTAAAAATCAAGTTAACCAATTCCTTTATTTAACATTTTAGGGAGAACATATGAGACATTCTTCCATTTAGATGTAACTTTCTTTGGTCTTCTGGTTTCATTCATGCTGAAATTAATTAGTTAATTAATTAAATCCAAATTAATACAATTCTGTTTTCTCTGCAAATATTTCACATTAAAAGTGTCAACACATAAATTAATGTTTATTGATAGTCTAAACACTGCGTGATTCTTAGCAACATCTACTTCCTTTTTTTTATACAACTCTGCCACCACACAGAAGTAAAAAGGGGCCACATATGCCTTTTCATTACATGAATTACCATAGTCAAATTATTAACCAAGTAGCTGATGACCCCTTACATATTTAACTGGCATGGTTATCAAAAAGCAAATATTATCTATTGTTTTAACTATTTGAAGCCTTTTCTGACAGTCATTACATTTTGCTGACAGCCTTTGGGAATTGCTGATAATTGTCATACCATAAAAGAGGTAAAGAGAATAGCATTTTGTAGGGATGAAATGCATTCTATCAATAATCACTTAAAATAATTAAATCCACTAATCATTAGAAAAAGGCAAAATAAAACAAATTTATCACGTTCCACCTCTCATGCTGTCTAAGAGTCTAAAATATGGAACAATTTATTATTGGAGGGATATAGGAAGACAGGAATACTAATTGATTTTTAATGAAACCATGGATTGATTCAACCATTCTAAGGGGAAAAATTGGAACTGTACAAAAAGAAATAATAAATTATTTTTACAATTTGAATCTACTACTGAATCTAAAACTCAAAGGAGTTATTGGTAGCAAGTTAAAAATCTATGTTTTAAAAAATGTTACTAACACTGTTCATGATAACAAAAAGCTAGGAATAAATTTTATGTACAGCAATTGGAAGAGGAATGAAAAATGTAGACTATAAAGATAATATAATATTAATTTGTCGTATAGAATGATTAAGATGAAGAATTGAAAGGAAACATGGCACAACCTGAAGAAAATAACGATAGCTAATAATAGCTAGGAATTATATAGTGCTTTAAGATTTGAAAAACACTATACAATTACTACCTCACTTGAGCCTCACAAAATCCTTTGAACTAGGTGCTATTATTATCCTAATTTTATGGATAAAAAACTAAGGAAGAGATTAAATTATTTGCCAAGAGAAAGTTACTGCATCCAGAAAAATAACAGTATGAATAGAATAATTTTACATATACATACCTATTTGTGTCTAATAGTAGTCATTTCTACAGTGAGGTGGAGAGAAGAGAAGAAAAAAAGAAATTTACATGATAACTTTATCATATTTTTAAAAGGAATAAAAAATTGTACATAATAGACTTGTAATTTCATATGTGACCATCTTTTTATACTGTTATAAAAATGCCTGTTTTATTCCATAAATTAAAAAATAAAAATAAATTTTAAAAATTATTTGGTCATAATCACACAGCTAGATAGAGTCTGAGGTAAAATTTGAACTTGAGTCTCCTTGACTCCAGCTTCAGTGCTATTACCTGTACCAGCCAATTGCTAAAAAAAAAACCCAGACTATACAATGCATGCAATAAATGACTACAACAATATTGTAAAAAATAAAAGTTCTAGTAAAATATAATGGTCAATGTAAGTATTATATATTCCATTTCAAAGGACATACTTCTCTTTTCAGTAAATAACTAACAAAATCTTCCTATGTATACAATCATAGGGTAGAAAGTCATAGATCTAGAGTAGAAGGGTCTTTAGAGACTATCTAGTCTAAAATTTTCTTTTCAAAAATGAAGAAACTGATGCCCAAGGAGGTTAAGTGATGCCTGAGTTTAAAACAAACAAAAAACTAATAAGCTTAAGAAGCAGTATTTGAATCCAGGTCTTCTGTTTTAACAGAGCCAGCATGTTTTTTTTTTTTTTAATTTAATAATTACTTTATATTGACACTCGTTTCTGTTCCAATTTTTTTTCCCTCCCTCCCTCCACCCCCTCCCCTAGATGTCAAGCAGTCCTTTATATGTTGGATATGTTGCAGTATATCCTAGATACAATATATGTTTGCAGAACCGAACAGTTCTCTTGTTGCATAGGGAGAATTGGATTCAGAAGGTATAAATAACCCGGGAAGAAAAACAAAAATGCAGATAGTTCACATTCATTTCCCAGTGTTCTTTCTTTGGGTGTAGCTGCTTTTGTCCGTCATTTATCAATTGAAACTCAGATCTCTTTGTCAAAGAAATCCCCTTCCATCAAAATATGTCCTCATACAATATCGTTGTCGAAGTGTATAATGATCTCCTGGTTCTGCTCATTTCACTTAGCATCAGTTCATGTAAGTCTCGCCAGTCCTCTCTGTATTCATCCTGCTGGTCATTTCTTACAGAACAATAATATTCCATAACATTCATATACCACAATTTACCCAGCCATTCTCCAATTGATGGGCATCCATTCATTTTCCAGTTTCTAGCCACTACAAACAGGGCTGCTACAAACATTTTGGCACATACAGGTCCCTTTCCCTTCTTTAGTATTTCTTTGGGATATAAGCCCAATAGAAACACTGCTGGATCAAAGGGTATGCACAATTTGATAATTTTTTGGGCATAATTCCAGATTGCTCTCCAGAATGGTTGGATTCGTTCACAACTCCACCAACAATGCATTAGTGTCCCAGTTTTCCCGCATCCCCTCCAACATTCATCATTATTTTTTCCTGTCATCTTAGCCAATCTGACAGGTGTGTAGTGGTATCTCAGAGTTGTCTTAATTTGCATTTCTCTGATCAATAATGATTTGGAACACTCTTTCATATGAGTGGTAATAGTTTCAATTTCATCCTCTGAAAATTGTCTGTTCATATCCTTTGACCATTTATCAATTGGAGAATGGCTTGATTTCTTATAAATTTGAGTCAGTTCTCTATATATTTTGGAAATGAGGCCTTTATCAGGACCTTTAACTGTGAAAATGTTTTCCCAGTTTGTTGCTTCCCTTCTAATCTTGTTTGCATTAGTTTTATTTGTACAAAGGCTTTTTAATTTGATGTAATCAAAATTTTCTATTCTGTGATCAGTAATGGTCTCTAGTTCATCTTTGGTCACAAATTTCTTTCTCCTCCACAAGTCTGAGAGATAAACTATTCTATGTTCCTCTAATTTATTTATAATCTCGTTCTTTATGCCTAGGTCATAGACCCATTTTGATCTTATCTTGGTATATGGTGTTAAGTGTGGGTCCATGCCTAATTTCTGCCATACTAATTTCCAATTATCCCAGCAGTTTTTATCAAATAATGAATTCTTTTCCCAGAAGTTAGGGGCTTTGGGTTTGTCAAACACTGGATTGCTATAATTGACTATTCTGTCTTGTGAACCTAGCCTTTTCCACTGATCCACTAATCTATTTCTTAGCCAATACCAAATGGTTTTGGTGACTGCTGCTTTATAATATAATTTTAGATCAGGTACAGCTAGGCCACCTTCATTTGATTTTTTTTTCATTAATTCCCTTGAGATTCTCGACTTTTTATTGTTCCATATGAATTTCGTTGTTATTTTTTCTAGATCAATAAAATATTTTCTTGGAAGTCTGATTGGTATAGCACTAAATAAATAGATTAGTTTAGGGAGTATTGTCATCTTTATTATGTTCGCTCGGCCGATCCAAGAGCACTTAATATTTTTCCAATTATTTAAGTCTGACTTTATTTGTGTGGAGACTTTTTTATAATTTTGCTCATATAATTCCTGACTTTCCTTTGGTAGATAGATTCCCAAATATTTTATGGTATCAACAGTTATTCTGAGTGGAGTTTCTCTTTGTATCTCTTGCTGTTGGGTTTTGTTGGTGATGTATAAAAAGGCTGAGGATTTATGGGGATTTATTTTGTAGCCAGTTACTTTGCTAAAATTATGAATTATTTCCAATAGCTTTTTAGTAGAATCTCTGGGGTTCTCTAGGTATACCATCATATCATCTGCAAAGAGTGATAGTTTGGTTTCCTCATTGCCTACTCTAATTCCTTTAATATCTTTCTCGACTCTTATTGTTGAGGCTAGTGTTTCTAATACGATATTAAATAATAATGGTGATAGTGGGCAACCTTGCTTCACTCCAGATCTTACTGGGAAAGGTTCCAGTTTTTCCCCATTGCATATGATGCTTACTAAAGGTTTTAAATATATGCTCCTAACTATTTTAAGGAAAAGTCCTTTTATTCCTATGGTCTCAAGTGTTTTTATTAGGAATGGCTATTGGATTTTATCAAATGCTTTTTCTGCATCTATTGAGATGATCATATGGTTTTTGTTTGGTTGGTTGTTGATATAGTAAATTATGTTAATAGTTTTCCTAATATTGAAATTATATTGAAATATTAGGATATATTATATTATATATATTATATTATATATTATATTCAATATATTATATTGAAATATTGAATTTTTTTTTACTATGATACACTTCTCAGAGAAAATTTTACTTTGTAAGGATTTCTTTTCCTGAATGTTTGTTGGAAAATATCTTGTGCCCTCCCCCCCCAAAAGAGGGTTTATTTTTAAATTTAAAAACCTCTTAAAAATAAAAATATTGGTTTTTAAATTTCCAATTTTGCTATAGAAATTTCTTAGATTTACTGAATATGGAACACAACATAGTATTTTCATCTTTTTGTTGTTTGCTTGTCTTTTTTCTTTCTCATTTTTTTCCTTTTTTATCTGATTTTTCTTGAGAAGCATGATAAATGTGGAAATAGATTTAGAAGATTAGCATATGCTGTCTAATGGTAGGGGATGGGAGGAAAAAAGAGATTAAAAATTTGGAACACAAGTTTTTGCAAGGATGAATGATGCAAATATCTTTTTGTGTGTATTTTGAAAATAAAAAGCTATTCTTTAAAAAATATAATTGGAAAATTGGGAAATAACTTGTTCATCAAATGGATAATGAATAAACAAAATGTAGAAAATGGAAAAAAAAAAAAGAAATTTCCTAGATTCAGAGTGGATAGAGTATTGGATTTGGAATTAGGTGGGCTCATCTTTATGAGTCAAATTCAGTCTCAGACAGTCACAAATCTGTGTGACTCTAGGCAAATCACTTAACCCCATTTGCCTCAGTTTTCTTCTCTATCAAATGAGGTGGAGAAGAAAATGGCAATCTAATCCAGTACTTTTCCCAAGAAAACCCCAAAAGGGGTAATAAAGAATTAGATACTACTGAACAACAGTAACAACTTCTAAAAATCCTCTCTCTGGGCTCTAAATTCTATGAAATATACAATGTCATATGATATACAGTGATCCAGGATGTTAATTCATAGTAACTGTCTTGAAATGATTGACAGAAGTTATATAATTCTCTGTATAACAGCTGTATAACATCATCAAAGAATTAGTAGCAAAACAATGGGTCGTTGATTCATTAAAAGAGGTTTTCAATTTTTCAAAAGCAGTCTAGCCTATTTGCCTCCTTCTGTTCTATTCTAGGTCCAGCTCATTCTTTATTTGCAATATCTATCCAAGATATTCATAGTTGAATAGATGGACAGACAGATTAGATTCATTCATACATACATATAGATAGATGGTGAAATCTAGATAAAGACAGATATATATTAGGTGGTTAAATAGCTAACTTCTTATGTATATCCTTTTAGATAAAATGATAAAATCAATAAGTATCTAAGATAAGATACTTATTCATTTTATATACTTATTGATTAGAATAATACATATATGCTTAAAGATAGATGATATTTAGAGACACAATAGATAAATTGTTGATTACATAGATAGGTAATTAGATTCATACATAAATGCTTATAGATAAATGATATCTAGAGCGATGCAAGAGAGAGAAAATAGATACATACTTATTGATTATATAGGTAGGTGGTTAGATATATGAGAAATGTAAATAGAGATATAGAGTTATTCATTTACATTTTGAACACTTAAAACTTCTTCTTTTCCAAAATCTTGGACTTTAGAATTTCTTTCTCTCATCATATGTCATCCTCCTGCTCAGAAATCTTCAGTGGCTTTCTATTGTCTTTAAAGTTAAATAAAATATGTTGAGCATTTATTTATTTCCTTTACTTACTCTAACCCTGAAACCTTTAATAATGGTCTAGAGAGTTGGTCATTTCTTTCCAGTCCTTTCATTGACAATAATGCTCCCATTACGAGCTTACTCGTATGAAACTCAATCTCCTTTTTGGCTTAAAGTCTGTCTGAGTTGACACTAATTAATAAGCAAGGGGTTCTGTCTATTTTCTTCGCTGTCTGTTACCCTGCCTGATAGCACAGAATCACTTCTATTGGTTAGGATGGAACACAGAAAGTTTCAACAATCAGGAATGATGGTGATGGGCAGAATTTTTTCCAATTCTGGTATATACACAATCTATTCTTTTGCAAAGTTAGCACTTTCTTTCAATGACTTTCTCAGCATATTTAATTCAGTTCATTCTCTTTAATGATGCAGTTAATAACAACAGATTCACTTCATACTTTCTTCTGTTATTTGCAAATACAAATAGTTCATGGGCTTTGTGTAATGAGGAAGCTTACTCTATACTCACATGGATCATATTTACCAGCTAGCCTGCATAACTGCTGTTGTGCTTCCATCTGTCAAACCTCAATATAACTTCAGGGATGAAGGTGGGAAATTTGGTTACTTCAGTAAGATTTTTTCTCTGGGCTACAGATGGCTGATAGCTGCCAGCCAACCAACCAAGAAAATAAAAATTTGTTCTCACTTTATTATTGACTTTTGTATTTTATATATGTTCACAGGGAATATTTTTTCATGCTAACTATACATATAGTAGCATTCACCCCACTGCTTTGTTCTGTTTAAAATGTTAATATTTCCTCTTTCTACATACTCCTTCATCTGTACCTTAACATCTAAAAATATTTGTCATGGCAGGACTATGGACAATGGTGGACTCTGAAAGACAGCCATATGGATAGAATAGCAGACTGCACTAAATCTAGAGTCAGTTAATCCTGAATACAAGTTTGCTCAGACACTGGCCAACTGTGTGATACTGGGCAAGTCATTTAAATTTTGCCTCTCTATTTTATCATCTGCAAAATAGGGATAATAATCAC
Organism: Antechinus flavipes; assembly: GCF_016432865.1. NCBI lineage: Eukaryota > Metazoa > Chordata > Mammalia > Dasyuromorphia > Dasyuridae > Antechinus > Antechinus flavipes. Next base: position 270,761,556 of record NC_067401.1, read on the forward strand.
ACCTATCTCCCAGGATAAATAATATTATTTACAAATTATTTTGTGACTCTTAAAACCCAATATAAACACTATTATTATTAGAGAAAGTAGATGAGATAGATAATAGATAGACAGATAAATACATACATACGTAATACATAATACATACACTAAATACTGTCTTCCAGCATTGTACCAAATGGGGATACAAATACATGTGAGCCTTCAAGAAATGTTTATTCTAATAGAGGAAGAAAGCATGTAATAGGAGAATGTGATGGGAGAATGATGGTGGAATGGAGACTGGAAGATTATAAAATTCTTTCAGATTTATACAGCATTTTCTATATTCTTATCTTTGATTCTGGCAACACTCTGTGAAATAAGCACCAAAAGTATTAGTAGTAGCAGACAGCTAAGTGTCTTAGTATTCAGAAGTTGTGACTTTTAATTAGAAAAAAAAATGAGTTCAAATCATGCCTCAGATGTTTACTAATGTATCCCCAAACAAGTCACTTAACATATTATTTCATCAATGTGAAATGAGGATCTTAGAGTTGTTGTATTAATCAATCAGTCAATTATAGCATTTATTTAACTCTGTCAAGCACAGCTCAACAAAAAATACAAATACAAAAAAAAAAAAAAGGTGACAGCATGGTCTCTGCTTTTTTAAGGAAGTCACATTCTAATGAAGAAGAAAACAGTAAAAATCACTATGAACATACAAGATACATATATAATGAACATTTATTGGTCATTATCCTTCTCTCTTAAAGAGGACCAAAATGGCATCATGATGTCAGAATTGGATTATAGTGTGTTCGATTATGGCTGATCAGAACAATAAGAGTTTGGAATGCTTTGACACAGGTTGGACTATTTGTCTTCATGAGCATTTGAGGTGGACTAAACTCGCCTAACTAAAAGTGCATCTCACACTTCTGAGCTAATTCAATTCTGTTTGCTCATAGAATACAGCATCTTTTCTAATGGGAGCACCCCATGCTGTCCCAGTAGTTCTTATGTCATACAATCAATTTCTAAAGTTCTTAAAAGAGACCGTGAGAATGATTTTGTATGGCTTTTTCTGACCACCTTGTGAGCATTTGCCTTGTGAGTTTTGCATAAAATCATGTTTGGCAAATGTACATTTGATATTTGAACAATGTGGTCACCTCACCGGAGTTGTTTTCTGCAGTAGAGTTTGAATGCTTGATAGCTTAGTTTGAGAAAGAACCTCAGTCTCTGATATCTTATCCTGCCAAGTGATCTCCACAGTCTTCCTAATATGGTTCAAGTGGAAGCAATTCAGTTTCCTGGCATGGCATTAGTACAATGTCCAGGTTTACCAAGCATATAACATGAAGATAGGAAGTTATCTTAGAGAAAAGACACTAGCAATTGGTATAGGGAGAGTGACACCAGAAAAAGCCTTTTGTAGAAAGAAGAATTTGAATTTAGAAATTTAAGAAAGTTGGGGAAGCTAAGAAACGGACATGAGGAATGAAAGCATTTCAGGCATGGGAGACAGATTATCATGAAGAGTTTTATAAACCATAAAGCACTATATATGTTATTGTTATTATTATTATCCCCATTTCTACTTAAATTGTAACTCTGAGAAATTAAATTATATTCCCCTAGTCACATTAATGAAGATAATAATAATAGCTAGTATTTATATATCACTTTTAGGTATGCAAAGCATTTTAGATGTTATCTCATTTTGATTCTCACAACTAGACTATCATATAAATACTATTATATCTTCTATTTTATAGATAAGGAGACTGAAGCCAAGAGAGAAATTAAAGAAATTGCCCCTGCAATAAAAAAATCCAGTAAGTGTTTGAGGCAAGATTTAGATTGACTCCAAAATTCATATTCTATCTATTATGGCAACTAGGTCCTCTAAGAGGCAATATTTGAATTTATGTTAATCCCAATTGCATGTCTTCTGCTTATTTTACTATACTATAGTACAGTATAGTAATTACATAATTGGTTTATAATAGGAACTTCTATATTAGAAACCAACTAGTGATTCTGCCCACACCAAATACAAGGTATAACAACTCTGTGAATAAAGTTTTCAGAGCATTTTCAAGCTTAGTTTGCCAATATAATTCATGGTGTCTTGAGAGATTCTTGAGTCCAACCTTTACTATCTGAATTTTTATGGTTGGTTGGAGGCTCAACAGTGAAATGATTTCCACACTTGGTATAACCTTGAGAGAGTACACTCAGTAAAAACAGTTTGTCTTGCCAATCCAGGATTATGAAATGGTTGTAGAAAGTAAGGCATTCCTTTTCAGGAAAATGTTGGATCTCTGACATACTTTCCACTATCAAGATTCTATAAGTGGTAGATTAGAGGTAAGGTAAACATTATCATTGAAGAGCATTTGAGTGGCTAGAAGAAATCAAGATCAGCTCTTAGCCATGTATCTGACATGTAATTTCCCAAATATTATCTTTCCTTTTAGTATAAGAGCTACAATAAAGATAGCTAGAACTCTTTCAAGTAGACACGTCAACAGACAAAACAGAACTTTGGAAATGAACTAATTCCTGTATCTCCTGTATAACACACACACACACACACACACACACACACACACACACACACACACACACGAGATTCAGTATCTTATAGTAGCATTTAAATAGAGATAGATGGATTGTGTGAATATGCAAGAGAGACAGACAGAGAAAGAGAAGGGAAAGAAAGAGGGAGAGAGAGAGGGAAAGATTGAGATTATTTTAGGAGGGAGAGCGTACTAGCAGTTAGGATTACTAGCTTCCCCTAAATAGCTGGATCTACAGATGTATCTAGATCTAAGACTCTTGGAGCTATGACATCTTATAAATTGTTACTGGGTTGTGGTTGTTGTTATTGTGATTGAAGGTGTTGTGAAGGCACCTTCAAGGCAGTGCCTTCAAATCTGGGTGCATCAAGAAAAATAATGATAATACAATACAAAAGATTGCTATCTGAAAGAAAAACTAACAGTCTTTAAATGGTTTGATTGTAAATTCACATCAAGAAAGAAAAATAGCTGTGTGAAATTAGGAGCAACAAAGACAGGCAGCTGTTTATAGCAGAACACAAATGATGAACACATTTTAAAATATAATTTATAAAGACAACAATAAAAAAAAATTTGAGTTGTGAATTCTCTACCTTCCCTATACACTGAGAAGGCAATGATATCAATTATAAATGTAAAGTCATGCAAAATGTAATTACATATTGCCATGTTTTTAAAAAAGAAATCAAGAGAAATAAAGTAAAAAAAAATTATGCTTCAATCTTCATCCAGACACCATCAGTTCTTTCTCTGTAAGTGAATAGAATTTTTCATCATAAGTTTTTCAGAATCATAGCTAAGTCTTTCACAGTTGACCATCATACAATATTGCTATTATTGTGTACCATATTATTGTTTTGCTCGCTTCAATTTCATGCAAGTTTTTCAACTTATTTTTTTTCTGAACTCAATCAGGTCATCATTTCTTATACCACAATAGTATTCCATCACAATCATATACCACAACTTATTCAGCCATTCTCTAATGTATGGGTATCATTAATTTCTGATTCCTTGCCATTACAAAAAGAGCTGCTATAAGCATTTTGTACATATATGTCCTTTTCCTTCTTTTTTGATCTCTTTGGGATACAGACCAAAGTAGTAGCATTGCTGGGTCAAAAGGTATGAAGTTTTATACTTTGAGCATAATTCCAAATTGCTCTCCAGAATGATTGGATCAGTTCATAATTCCATTAACAATGTATTAGGGTCCCAATTTTTCCATATCCTCTTCAACACTTTCTGTTATATTAGCCAATCTCATTGGTATAAGATGATACTTGAGTATTATGTTAAACTGATTTTCTATAATCAATTGAGATTTAGAACAGTTTTTATCATATAACTATAGTTATAATTTCTTCATCTGAAAACTCCCTGATGATTTATCAATTGTTGAATGATTTCTTTTCTTATAAGTATATTACAAATATAAATGATATCTCTATGTACACACAAATATATATATACACACATACATACATATATATATATGTATGTGTGTGTGTGTTTATATATATATATGTATATACACACACACACATATATATATATATATATTGGGCCTTTATCAAAGATATTGTAAAAGTATTTTCCATTTTCTCTTTTCCTTCTGATTTTGGCTGCATTAGTTTTCTTTGTACAAAACCTTTTCAATTTCATCTCATCAAAATCATTCATTTCCCATGATCCTCTCTCCTTTTTGTTGTAAATTCTTTTTTATCCATAGATTTGACAGCAAAATTTTACATTTACAGTATGAGATATTGGTCTATACCTAATTTCTGCCAAACTGCTTTCCAGTTTTCCCAGAAATTTGTGTCAGATAGTAAGTTCTTAGTAAGTTCTTATCCCCAAATCTTGGGTCTTTCAGTTTATCAGATACTAGATTACTATCATCACTTACTACAATGCAATATGCACTTAATAAATTTCACTGATCTACCACTCTATTTCTTAGCCAGTACCAGATTGCTTTGATGATTGTCACTTTGTAGTACAGTGTTTTTTTTTTTAATTTAATATATAGAGGAGTACAAGATGACTCCTTGATTGTGAGTGTGAGAGACTAGGAGGTGTTGTAGATGGGAAAGTAGATGGGAGAGGATTTAAGAAGGAAGATAATATTATGTTTTGGATATTATATTGATAACAATGAAAAATTTTATTTTTACCCTGATCTTATTGGAAGATAAGTTTATTATTCTAGTTTATTGCAGTAACAAATAATTTTGGTTTTTATCATATCATATTTTTATCATATTAAGAAAAATTACTTTATTCCTATGCTTTCTAATGCTGCTTTTTAAAACAGGAATGGGCATTATAAATCATCAGAAGCTTTTTCTAAATCTATTAATAAATGATATATATTTTTTGTTTTCCTTTTTATTTATATGGTTAATTGTTTTTATAATTTTATTAATATTAAACCAACCTGGTATACTGGTATAAATCCAGTCTGGCAATAAGCTTTGTGATATATCGATATGGTCTCCTTGCTAATATTTTATTTTAAATTTTTGAGATCGATATTTATTAGGGATATTGGTCTATGTTTTCTTTCTTTCTTTTGACTTTATCATATTTGTATTATAGAAGGAACTTAGGTAGTATTTGAAATAATTATTCTTTAAATGTTTGATAGAATTCACTTGTAAGCCCATCTAGTATTATTTTTCTTTTGGTTGATCATTTGTGACTTTTTTGGATTTTTTTTCTAAGTTGGGATAATTTAAGGAGACTATTTTTTTGTTTTGTTGATAGGAACACTTAATTTTCTGTAAATATTCATCCACTTAACTTAGATTGTCAGGGTTTTATTGGCATATAATTGTGTAAAAGCATTCATAACAATCTTTTCTTCATTTATTTCTTCATTATTGCAAAATCACCTTTTTTCACTTTTGATACTGGTAATTTGGTTTTCTCTTGTAAGGAGAGTAATACAAAATAAGATAAGAAAGACAAATGGCAGTCATATTGCAGAGATCTTTAAATTCCTTGTTGAAAATTTTGTATTTTTTCTTAGTAGCTATAGGGAGTATGGAAGATTTTTGAGTAGGGAAAGGCATGATTTACATTTTAATATTAATTAATTTCATAATTATGGGAATAATGGATTAGAGAAGACATGTGAGGAAGACCAATTTTCAATAGTCTAAGTGAGAGATGATGATCACCTAAACTAGAATATTGGCTAAATGACTGGAAAGATGGGGTAGATGTGGGAGAAATTATGGAAGGAGTGTGGATAAGCTTTGGCAACTGATAAGATACGATTGTGGGTTGAGGATCACTCCAAAATTGTGAACCTGGAAGAATGGTATCATCAACAAAAAAAGTTTAGAAGATGACTAGCTTTGAAGGAAAATATGAGCTCTAACTTAAACAGATTGACCTTCAGATGACTATTGTATGTATATACAAATAGACGTGTCCATCAGTTAGTTGGTAGAGACTGATATGTGGGGCAGGTTAACTTGAACACTTAGATTTAAGAATCACATGCATAGATATGATAATTGAATCCATGGAAGGTGATGCTATAATAGAAAAGTGAAGAGAAGATAAAAGGAAAAAAAGAACAGAGGGAGGGAGTGAAGCATGGAGGATGAAATGGGAAGGAAAAAGAAAAAAAAGGTGGGGTGATAAAAAGGGAAAGAAAGTCAGAGTCCAAGTTAGAACTTTGGAGATATCTATACTTAGTGTTTGGGAGCAGAAATGATCTCTGTCAAGGGAGGTTCTTATTCCTTCTCATATAAGAAGGAACAATAAGATAGGTAGATGGAGAAATAATAGAAAGCTATATGATGGAAGTCAAAGGAAGGGAAAGTATCCAGGAGAAAAGGATGGTCCACTGTGATAAGTTGCAAAAAGCTTAAGAAGAATAAGAAACAAGAAAGAATCCTTGGTAACCTCAGAGAGAGAAAGCAGTTTCAGTCAAGTGGTATGGTCAGAAACTACTTTGCAAATAACTGAGTAGTGAGTGGCAGATGCAGAAAGGGGAGCAATGAGGATAAATGACCCTTTCTAGACGTTATAGTTATAAAATAGTGAAGTGTTATAGAACAAAAGCTTGAGGGAATGACAACTATGTGAAGATTTTTTTAAGGATAGAAGGATTATAGGAATATTCATAGATAGCAGATAATAAATTGATAGAAAGTAAAGAAACAGAAGATGAAAAAAGAGGAAACATTAGATGGGGAGGGGCAAGCTCCAAGAAGATATGGCAGGTATGAGTTTAATAATATTAATAAAAAAACACAGAAGCAAACAAAAAGGTCATCTTACACCACAGAATGAAGCAAAGAAGGAAATAATAGGAGATAATAAAGAAGATATTGTTCAAATATGGAACACAGGAGAAAAGAAAACTCATGATAGATGGCCTCTATTCTCTTATCAGGTAAGGAGTCAAGGTCCTTGGCCAGAAAAGATGGGGAAAGAAGTAGTGTGTGAAGCTTTAGAAGAACAGAGAATGCTTGAATATTTGCTCTGGAGTATGTGATAGTGATTCCATTAGTAAGAAATAAAAGAATTGTCCTGTAGCAGTGAGGTCCCAGTTGAGATTATATAATATAATTTTTAATAAACCCAATCTCCATGGTTGAGTGACTTTTTTCTATAATATTTAGTAACAGGAAAAGTAGATGGTGGGTATAATTCAGGTGAATTTGGCAAGGAAGAGACAAACAGACCAACAGCAGACAAAGCATTGTGGGAAGATTACTCATGAGAAGGAGGAATGGAGGCAGCATGCCATGGAGTTGGTAGCTAGAATATTTGCACAAGAAGCAAATAAGATTATGGGAGCGAATGATTCAAAAATACAGGATATTATAAATGAACTGGTCAACTATCAAATTAAGAAAGAAAAATGAATCTAGAGCAGGAAAGATGAACTGTGAGACAGAAGAGGAAATCACTAAATATCAAATGATAATTCAACTTCTAGGAACCAGGGAGAGTACAATAAATTGGAATCATCTGATGAGGAAATCTCTTGCAGTGACTAATGAATTTTTCTGAAAAACAATGAAGGTAACTTCAAAGACAAATGTTTGTATTTTGGTTGGTTCACATTACTGCTTTTAGGAATGCTACAAGAGTGACCTTGTCACAGATGGAATTTTTACAAAATAAAAAGCCTACTTTTATGATTCTGGATAAGGGAGTGAATCTTTGATGAAAGGACAGACCCTCAAGAGTTAGTGAAAAGAAGAGAAATTTCTCTCAGCAATGCCTAAATGGAGCAGCACTATTCACAGATAGCCATATTACTCATAAACCTTTATGGTGTTTAAAATGTCCATGTATGCTAAGGGATATTCTCCTGAGTATATGGGAAATGCCACCATGCACCACTCTTAGATTTTAATATGCTACTTTTATAGCCATACAAACCACTGACTGCAGAAGAGTGATGCTATGGTCACATTAAATTAGTAAAGGACATGCAGGGAAGTTTTTCTTCCTAACATGTTTCTAGAGGATGAATTTCTTAAGACTCTAGAGAATCCCAATGAATGGTCCTTGTAAAGTCCAGCTGTGAATATAAACACAGCCTTATTTTATTTATGAGCAAATAGAGTCTTCTCCATGCCAATTTCATTTATGCTGATGCCAAAATATGTCCCAGAGATTAAATAGGTCCTTGATTTTTCTCAGTGAATTAGGTAGTCTTACCAAGCTTCCCAAAATCATAAACAGCCAGACTCAGGAACACTCGGCTCTGAAGAGTGTAAATGAAACTATCTCTCTTGGGGATTTTTTAAAGTCTTGAAATAAGTTCTTGCATGCTGCCACCTAGAGTCAATTATTTCAAAAAATAAGAGGATAAGATTTATAAGAAAGATTTATACAAAGCTTGAATAAATCATTGCACTTACCCACAAGTATGGCACTATGTCTTTATGTACCATACAAGGGGAATGTCTTAGGAAGCAGACAAACTTCCAAGTGAGAAAAGTCCCCCTATCAATGCACGTCAGTCCCTTCTTTGCAACTTGTAATCTAGATATATCAAACTATCAACCCACAGATGCACATTTTCAGAGGGGCTCAAAGCAGATTAAAATGGAACTGGAAATCTTTAACAAAATAAATTAAAATACAACATAGATAATGTTAATTTTTGGTTTTCTAAGTTAAAATTCATCTAATTTCTATTTGAGTTTAATACTCCAGATCTGGAGTACAGAGAGTAAGTGACTGGACCAACATCACAAATAAGTCCACATTAGAAGTAGAGTTTGAATTAAGGTCTTTTGTCTTCAGAATAGCTTTCTATCCACACCACCAGAGGTATCTTACATGCTGCCTTTAAACTGCATTGCTGCCCACAATGTTTCCAAATATGGTCTGAATTAGATTAAAATTTAACTTGGAAATGTTGAACAAAATAAAAATACAATAAGAAAAAAATAATGTTAATATGCTGTTTACTGTATCAATATATGAACTATGGAATCCAAGGTTTTGTTTATTTCTTCCTCCCAATTTCTATTTAATACCACTGCAACATACCAAGATACCTCTCTAGAGTACCCTATTGAGGCAAAAACTGACTTCCTACCCCCATTAAATCATGAGAAATCTGCAGAGAGAATAGATGATTAGCAAGTGATAGAAATGGAATTAGAAGTTGGGTTCTCTAACTCATTCTCCTGCTCTCTTCACTATATTATTTTGTCTCTACTTTCAAAGAAGTATTGGGTTTTAGAAAAACCCCAGGGATTTGACTTCTCACAAAAAAAAAATTGTACTTACAAAGCAATGTTCTAGCCATCAGGCAAAGCAGGCTCTTTCCAGTTTCCTACAGAAATCTGGAAAGCTGAAAGGCAGTTTAGGAAATGAGCCATTGTGCCATATTTTATAGATGTTAGAAAAAGTGGCAACTCTATTTCCCAGATGTCCTAGAGAAATGGCACATGTATTACAAAACACCTATTTATTGGCTGGACTTTTCATCCTGTGCATAATTCGTTTAGAGTTGAGATATGAACTTGGATCTCAATTTTCACAACAGGATATGGTTTGATTAAATATGCCCAAATGCATCTGTAATAGAATTATAGATTTCAATTAAGAACAGGCAGCACAACAAAGTGGCACTTTATCAAGCTTGTTCGGAGAGCCTAGATCAAAGGCAAAAAATGTTAATGTGATAACCTACTACCCTGACTTTTCTCCTTTTCTGCTATGTAAATCACTCAATCAGTAGCAAACTTCTATTATGTAACAGATATTCTGCTAGGTGCTGAGGATACAAATCCAAATGTGGTAGTTTCTGCACTTAAGGGTCTTACATTTTACTGGGATACAAACATGTCTGCAAAGAAGTAAATATAGGATTATTAATCATAAACACTAAATAATTCCAGGGAAGGCTAGGAACAACTGAGGAAATCACTTTGATTCTCTTTTCTTTAGAAGTTTTTGAAATACCACTCTCTCCTGGTTCTTCTCCTATGTATCCCACCAGCTCTTGAATCTCCTTTACCAGATTCTTGTCTAAGTTATGCCCTCTGATTATAGGTATCCCTTTGTCCTGGTTGCTTCTCTCTATTCTATTGTACTTGTGATCATATTTCTTTCAATGGATTAAATCATCATTTCTATGCTGTTGACTCTCAAATCTATCTATCCTACCCTAATCTTCAGCTTGATCTCCTATCTTGCATCTCCAAAGTGAATCCCAAAGTGAATATCTAGTACAAATCTTAAATTCAGAGTGTCCAAAATTGAGCTCATTATCTTTTCCCTCTAAACCTTTTCCATCTCCTACTTTCTCTATTACTCTAACAGGTAAAACTCATTCTCTCAGTCTTGCAATTTAGGAGTCGTCTTTGATTCGTCACTGTCTCTTACCTCTATATCCAATCTGTTTCCAAGTACTGTCAATTTTACCTTTCCAACAGCTTTCAAACATGTCCCCTTTTTTTCTGATATTTTCACCTTTCTGATACAGGCCCTCATCATCACTCCTGGCCTACTGCAAGAGAATATAAGTTCCTCAAATCCCTAGATACTCCAATCCATCCTTTATTTAGTCACTAAGATGATTTTCCTAAAGTCCAACATGTCATATAGATACATCCTATTCAACAAACAAATTCTTCCTCACCTCCAGGATAAAATAGAAAAATCTTGTTTGGCTTTGAAAGCACTTAATAACCTAGCTACCCTGCCCCCTTCCAGTCTTATTTACTTACCCCTTACTCACTACCATGTAGTCTTTGATGCAGAGGCACTGTCTGCTTATTTTTCCACAAACAAGACATTCCATATCTTGGATCCCAGCATTTTCTCTGGTTGCCTTCCATGTCTGGAATGTTCTCTCTCCTCATCTCTGCTTGATTGATTTTCCTGGCTTCCTTCAAATGCTCCAAATCTTATCTTCTGCAAAACGGTTTTCCAATCACTCTTAATTCTAGCCCTTCTTTAGGGAAAGAGACCTGTATGTGCCAAAATGTTTGTAGCAGCCCTATTTGTAGTGGCTAGAAACTGGAAAATGAATGGATGCCCATCAATTGGAGAATGGCTGGGTAAATTGTGGTATATGAATGTTATGGAATATTATTGTTCTGTAAGAAATGACCAGCAGGATGAATACAGAGAGGCTTGGAGAGACCTACATGGACTGATGCTAAGTGAAATGAGCAGAACCAGGAGATCATTATACACTTCAACAATGATAATGTATGAGGACATATTTTGATGGAAGTGGATTTCTTTGACAAAGAGACCTAACTCAGTTTCAATTGATAAATGACGGACAAAAGCAGCTACACCCAAAGAAAGAACACTGGGAAACAAATGTGAACTATTTGCCTTTTTGTTTTTCTTCCCGGGTTATTTATACCTTCTGAATCCAATTCTCCCTATGCAACAAGAGAACTGTTCGGTTCTGCAAACATATATTGTATCTAGGATATACTGCAACATATCCAACAAGGATATGCTTACCATCTAGGGGAGAGAGTGGAGGGAGGGAGGGGAAAAAAATTGGAACAGAAACGAGTGCAAAGGATAATGTTGTAAAAAAAAAAATTACCCTGGCATGGATTCTGTCAATATAAAGTAATTATTAAATAAAAATTAAAAAAAATTCTAGCCCTTCTTTTTTAAATTATTTCCTATTGAATGGGACTGACTGGATGAAAGTTTCTCAATTTATGAAACTAGGCCTAAGTCACATGATCTCTATTCCCAGAACCAGAAAATGAGATCTTGAACTCTGGGTCCAAGAAGGACCCTGGGAAATAGTCACATGATTTCTAAAAGGCCGGACCCTAAGTTAGAGAAAGTTGTGACCTGTGAGATGCAGACAACATTGGTCAGAGATGGTTATGTCTTTTAGTCTATCCAATGAAAAGACTTGGGTCTTTGGCTTTTATAAATTTTATAAATAAATTCATAAAAGTACATGGACAAACAGGACAATTATATTATTACCATGTTAAATTTAATGTATAATTAAAAATAAATTATGTAACAGAAGATGGTTTCTTATATAATTCTCTGTTTTGTTTTTCTTATATATTGAAATATTTGTATTTCTGAAGATTGAGTTCATGATGAAAAAAATATTTTTTAAAAGTTATTGTGAATCCAAATAGAAAAGGACTTTAAATACTATATGAAGATATTTGCATTTGCTCCCAGAAGCAGTAAAGAACCACTGAAGCTTTTGGAATAGTATGGTTAAACCTCTATTTTTGTAATAATTTGACAACTGTGTGGAAAATAGTTTGGAGAAGTGAAAGAATGGACACAGAGTTCAATTAGGAGGTTACTGAAGTAGTCTGGGTGACAGATTTGCCTGAACCAAAGTGGTGATCATATGAGTGATTAAAAGCAGACAGAAACTCTATTCTGCTGTAATCAGATTTTGATGCATTTGTTGTTTTCAAAGTTTTAGATAAATCTAGTGTTGAAAGAATAACATATCAGTTGGTATTTTATAAATTAACGGGTATATTTGTTTTTTGTCAATTTCTCACTAATATTTATGTTTCTTATAAGGAAAGGCTTCTGATGTAGTGTAAAAAAAGTTGTAATAAAGTTATTTTAATACTACATTTCTATTTTAGCAGCCAAGTAAGCAGTCCATTGGCCATGGTGCTGACATGGCTAGGCTTCAAGTGTTCAAATACCAGGATGCTGCAGAAAAACAAATTAGCTCTTCAAGGCAGCTGTTACTAGTAAAAGTTGCTCAGCCAAAACAAACAGTTCTGCTTTACCAAATAGTCACCCAGCAAGGTGTGGATCCCTACTTCAGTATCATTTATCATACCACAACATCCTACCTTGACTCGTGTTGTGTGTTACTTCAGAGACATAAGTCCCCAGGCTTATTGACGGAGGGACAGTTATTACAGGATTTGGTTCTCCAAGGAATCCTACGCACAAATACAAAAGCTGCTTCAGTCATACGCTATCAGTCCTGTGAATTCTATGTATTGAGGTTCTCTTTGCCACCCCAAAATAAGCATGCCATGTTATCTGTATAACCTTTCAGATAGTATATCTTTAGTCCCATATAGTATATATGTGTCATAGATGTCAAAAGGTTATGAAGAACTGGCCCTATGATAATTGAGCAACTAGTAGGTTAATGACCTATTATGTGGCCTATAACTTATCCCTCAGACTTCAATTTGAGCATCCTAAAGCCCCTAGCCTTCATCTACCAGGACATAGAGTAAAATGTTGAATGTAGATGGAAGCACCAGTTCTTAAATTCTTAAACTTAATTACACACACACACACACACACACACACACACACACACACACTGAAAAGGAACAGAACCACAGAGCCAAGTGAATGTAAAACATCCTACAACTATGGAGAGTTGAAGACAGGTTGAAGAAATACCATTCCAATAGTTCTCTATGCTTCTTTAATAATAAAAAAGATGCATGGGAAACATTAAATTTCATTTGTATTATATAGACTAAGAACACCTCAGAGGGATCAAATAATGTAAAATCTTACCATAAGACGAATGCCCTAGAATTAAATTAACCTTATTCTCTCACTAAATTTTTCTACTCCATCAATTCAGCTTCACTTCAACCCAGCAAATATTTTTAAAGCTATAAAATGCTCATAGCACTGCTCCAAAGACTTTGCATGCAAAGACAAAAACAAAACATCTTTTGTCATCAGGGAATTTACATTCTCATGAGCAGAACAACCCATAAACAGTCTAGAAATTGTAAGCACTCTGGCAGAATGTCAACTTGTTTTGATTAAGGAGGAGAAACTTTACACTTCTAAGTTCAGGCAGTTAGTCTGGTCCAGGCATTGGACCAATTCTAAGGTTCCTTCACGTTGGCAATGACCTTGAAAAAGAACAAAAGTGCTGGACTGTTTCTTTCTGAATCTGCATCCTTGTGGCTTGGCTAGACTCCAGCTAGCCTGTGGGAATAGGAAAATGGCACACCATTTGCCTAAGAAACATCTCTAGGGTATTTCATAATGATATGTAGAGTGCTGGAATGAGCAGCAGAGAACCAGTAATAAAAATTAGGCCTTGAAATTAACAACTTCAATCATGTACACTGAGGTAAATGGAAATACGAAGAAGAAAGAGCTCTGGACTTAGGGTCAGCAGCTCTGGGTTGCAGAGAATTCATCATCCAGTTTGGATTTTTAAAACTCATGCATAGAATATAGAAGCAAGGCAGGTGACAGAGTATGAATTCAGAAAAGTGGCATTGTAGTGTAAAACCAGTGTCAGGCTCACTAAAGGTCAGAAATAAGGTGAAACTGATGACAAATGATAAAGACAATTAAAAAGATGTCAGATATTTTGGGGGGGAGGTAGATTAAATCTAATGAAAGATAAAGAAGTGATAGAACCACTATTTGATGTAGACAGAATAATGGTAACAGAAGATGAAAAAAGATAGTATTAGTCAACTATTATTTTGCTTCTATTTTCTGTACCAAAATAGAATGAGCTTTAGACTAGAAAGACTAAAAAAATTTACTAAATCTACTAAAGTTGATTAGTAGAGAGCTGAAAGTCAAGATAAGTAGAGATATTTAGTGTGTACCTAGCTACCTACAAGTCACTGGGCTCTCATGAGCTACATCCCACCCAGGTTATAGGAAGTAAAAAATGCCAAATTGTTGAGTTACTATCATCAATGTTGGAAAATCATTGAGAATAAAAGAAATACTACATAACCAAATAAAGTCAGATTTGCCTATTTTCAGAAAAGATATAGTGGAGTCTCTCAACTATAGACCTGGGAACTTTATTTTAATACCTAGAAAAATTTAAGAATGTATAATTAAAGGAATATACAGTCCTTGGTAGACTATGAAAATGGACTAAATCTCTTAAAATTATATTTAACATAGCTAAAATTTTAAACTATTAAAAAATTAAATTTTAAAAAATGCACTATATATGTGTATGTGTTTTTAATATATTGCATCCTTGTTCAGGATGAACAGATTTGGTTAGCCAATAGTTCATTTGAAAAAGATCCTGAGTTTTGAGTGGATTGCAAGTTCTATGTATATCCAAAGTATGAAGCGCCAACCAAAACAAATATATTGGGATCCTAAGATGCAGTGAGATATGTAATAACTAGAATGTGAGAGCTGTTCATAGACCATATTTGGAAAATATTTTTCAGTCCTTCATGTTTTGTTGTAGGCAAGATGGAATATATCAATAGGTGAGTAACCAAGAAGGTAAGTGGCCAAGTAACCTTGCTATTTAAGAATCAATTGAAAATACTGAAAACATTTCGCTTGAAACAAATTTAGGGGGACATGATAACTATAAGTATTTACCTGCTGCCATGCAGAAGAGGGATTAAACTTGTACTGCTATCCCCTAGAGATCAGAACTAAGAGAAATGAAGAGAAGTTACAAAAGAGTTATATTTCAACTTGATAGAACAACCTTCCTTATAATTACAACTGTCTAAAAATAGAATGAATTGCCTTGCAAAATAATAGGCTCCTCTTCACTAGAGGACTTTAAGTGGGTAATCACTTTTCAGAGATGTTGTAAAGGGTATTTTTGGTCCAGAAAAAGTTAAACTATATGATTTCTGAGGTACCTTCTGACCAAGACTTGAATTCTATGAGTGATAGCTCTAAACTTTTAAGATTTCCTCATCTGTACAATGGCCATAATATACTTCCACAATCTTGCAAATTTGCATTTTGCAAACTATAATGCTTTATGTAAATGTAAGCTATTAATATTAACTCATTTATTAAGCATTTATTGGTCTGTTATGTATGTGTATTCACTACTGCTTTATAAGAGAGGCTATAGAAGGCATGAGACATTGCTATTGCTTCACAAAGCTTACAAATAAATAGGCACTACAGGACTTGATAGTATGACCAAGAACTAAATTGAAAGCACTGAATAATCACTAGAGTAGTTGTATGAGTTAGATGGTTTCCAAGTGCTTTTATATCTAATAGTACAACTAGCCATTATCCTGATAAAATCTCCCTAATGTTTTAGATTGACATATTTGTAGCTTTATAATGTAGTGTTTCCATGTATTTCTAAAATCCTGACATGTTTGATTTCAAAGAACAAATAAAGTCATTAGAAGAGGTTGACTAAGGTCATTTAGTTGTGACTACTGTAAAAATTAAATGTGACAAATATTTGGTCATGTCCAATTTGGTGCAGCTCATTAAAGCAACATCACAAGTATTATTATCATTGGAGTTTCCAAAATTCCTGTCATTATGGAACAAAGGAAACAAGGAAAACCAAGTTAATCTATTCTATAAATATATCTAATACCTTATTAGTCTTCTGTTCAAATCAATCTCCAGTCCTAGAATATTTTCTCTTTTTTCCTCTCTCATCCCTTGAAGAAAACATCCTTCAAGATTCAACCAAAATGTCATGTTCTCTATAGAAGTGCCCTTATCCACCAATTAAAAAGATGTTTTCTCAGAGATTTTTACGATACTCTATTCCTCTTGTATATTTATCACATTTTTATAGTTATTGTATAAGAAGTGTTTTATCCCATCTACTAAATTCTAAGTTCCTTGGGAAAATGCACTCGTTTATATAGGTTGAAAGCATTTTACACAATTCCTTACATGTTTTGATACTTATAAATGTGTTTTGAACACATAATGACAATTAATAACTTCTCATGAATTTGTGTCCATTAACTTGTTTTTTAAATATTTTTCTATTTCGATATAATAAATTTCTTTTTTTTTAATCTATTTTGTGTATTTAAAAATAACATTCCAAAATTAGGTTCCCTAGGCTTCAGCAGACTGCCAGAGAAGTCCATGACATAGAAAAAAGGAAAGGTTAAGTATCCAGGATCAAGATGGAAGAGCTTTAAGAGCCAAGGGCTATATTGCTATATCTTATAACTTATTGTATGTTCTAGGATATCTGATATGGAACTTTGGGCATAGTATGCTTTCAATATATGTTTGCCAGTTGATAGAAATAGGTTTAAACTGTGTCACCTGGTTTTAGTTAAATATAAATAGTAAAGAATATAAGTTCCTTGAGGTCAGGGAATAGGTCTCACTTTTGTATTTGTATACCTACTATAATAGTATGTTGCTTGCCATTTAATAAATACTTTACACATGTTTTTTGATTGATATAAGAAATTTCCTGCTATAGACATATTCTGTGTTATCAAGATTTGTAGGATATTCTGTGCTAGAAATCACTGAGAATAGACAGTCCTCTTTCAGTTCTAAATATTAAAAATTAGAAACCAGAAAATGATTGGTTTAACTTTGTAGTTTAATTGTTCCTTAGCCATTTTCCCCCCAATTTCTAAACCCTAAATAGTCAATAAAGGTGAAAGAATTCAACAATTATTTTTAAGTATTAAGCTCCAGAATATAATCAGTCAGTCAGTCAAAAGCATTTATTTAGCACCTATTATCTACCATGCATCAGGTTGTGATTTTTTTGTTATTCAATAATTTTCAGTCATGTCTGGTTTTATGTAATTCTGCTTGGTTTTCTTGATGAAGATATTGGAGTAGTTTGCCATTTCCTTCTCCAGCTTATAACAGATAGGGAATCTGAGGTAAATAGTGTTATGTGATTTTTCCAAGTTCATATAGCTTCTAAATATCTAAGCCTAGATTTGAACTCAGGTTTTTCTGACTCAAGGCTTGTCAATCCCACCACTGTATCACCTAGATAACTTCCTGGGGCTAAGTGATTGCTTTACAGAGATGAAAAAGAAAATTCCTCTCCTACAGGACTTTATATCCCATTGGAGGATATTTCTTGTATAGAAAAATACAAGCTAATCTGGGCAAGAGTACGGTACTAACAACAGAAAATCAAGAAAAACTTCTTTCAAAGTGGCACCTGAAATAAGCCTTGAAAGAATCTAGATATTCTAAAAGGTGGTGAAGAGAAAGCATTCTGAACTTTTGGGATATCCTATGCAAAACTTCAGACATGGATGGGATGCCAAGGTCAGGGAATAGCAAAGAGGTAAATCAGACTGAAAGGTAACATTTGTGAAGAAAAGAAATATGCAAAAAGCCTGGAAATAGGGGTTGGAACCAAGTTATAAAGGTCTTTAAACGTCGTTAAAGAGTCTGTATTTTATCTAAAATTGAATGACCTTAAAGTCACCCAAGTGCTTAATAAAATCACCAACACAGCCTAGCAAAAGAGTATGTCCAAGACAATTACTGTTTCATCTAATTGATTCTTACTTGTGACACCATGGTCAAAAAGTTCAGTCACAATCTGGAAGTTTTATACAAACTATTTAGCGCTTCATTATTAATAGATAATTTGGAAAGGTGTCTAAAAGTAATACATGAATAAGCTTAAAATTATTCCTAAACCATTTTGCATCTTCAATTATGAAATGATGATATTCATGTTCAGATAGTAGGTTCTCTCTTATTAGTGATTTTCAAGCAAAATTTTAATGACCACTTGTCAGCAAAATTTTTCTTTTACATTTGGGGATAGATAATATTAATAATAGCAGCTAGCATTTATATAGCAATTTGGGGCAGTTAGATGGTGCAGTGGATAGAGTGCCAGCTTTAGAGTTAGGAAGACTCATTATCATCTATCATTTAACTTGGTCATCAATTAAGTTCAAATCTCACCTTAGACATTTACTAGCTGTGTAATCCTGGATAAACCATTTATTTGTCCCTGTTCCCCATCAACAAAATGAGCTAGAGAAGGAAATGGCAAACCACTCCAATATTCTTGCTGAAAAAATCCTAAATAGGGTCACAAAAATCTGGTATGACTGAAAAAAAGACAACTACAATATGGCACTTCAAAGTTTGCTTAAAAGTGCTTTACATATTATCTCATTTAATCCTCACAAGAACCAAATAAGGTAGATGCTACTATTATCGACATTTTAGAGATGAGGAGACTAAGGCTAAGAAAAATTAAGTGTTTTGTTTAGAATCACAAGACTAGTAAATGCCTGAGTTAGACTTTGAGTCTTATGGGCTTCCAGTCCAACATTCTTGACCACTGTGCCACCTAACTGTCTAGATAGTCATGAAGAATATCCCTTAAAATTCTGAGTTTTTGTGACTGGTAAAATCAGACTGTTTCTGTCCCAATGATCATCGATCTCAATGACCAATGATCTCAATGACCATCATTAATCCATTGTTGATCACATCCATTAGGAACTAAAATTATTAAAAACAAATGTTTAGGATCTAGAACTATAAGGGATCTCAATGATCATCTAATCCAATTCCCTCACATTTTATCATTTAGAACACTGAGGCTGAGGAAGTTTAATGAATTTATCCAAGTCTCTATAAATGGTCAAAGGTAGAGTTTGCTGATACAGATTCTGATTCCAAAATGTGTGTTATTGCTGCCTCTGTCCTTTGCTTCTCTTAATTTTCAATGATATAATGCATGGATTTTTGTTTTGTTATTCGTAGATATCAATGAAATATTTAGTTTTGTCTTTTTGGTATCTCTCTCTATGGCTAAATGACAGGGTTATCTCTCTGATTCTTGAGATTATCCTTCGTATCTTTTTTTTCCAACCAAGACATTATTAGTAACATATTATAGTCCTAAGTCTGTAAGTACTAACTAAATATTTGATGATATTGTTGTTGATGATGATAATCTTGTTTCTTTCAATCTTAAAATGCTTTGAGAGTA
The DNA here is from genome assembly GCF_016432865.1 of Antechinus flavipes. Classification (NCBI taxonomy): domain Eukaryota; kingdom Metazoa; phylum Chordata; class Mammalia; order Dasyuromorphia; family Dasyuridae; genus Antechinus; species Antechinus flavipes. The sequence continues at coordinate 270,781,311 of NC_067401.1, forward strand.
TAAAGTGAGAATCTATATCATGAAAAAGAATAGAAAAAATAAGTCAGATTTGGGAATACTTGACAATTCTTCAACTCTTCAAAGACAACTTTAGAGATTAGATCTTGATTCTTCATGAATTATAGAATATACCACTTATAAAAATTTCCAAAATGTTTTTCCTCCTGCTAAAATAGGAGTTCTTAATTTGGTGATCAAAGAGCCCTGGTCTATGGCTAACTTTGGAAGAGGGAATATTTGAGCTAGAAACTTTTAATATTTTGATAACTGTGCTTCAATATGATTGTGTTTTTGGTAATTCTAAATATTTTATTTTATGTGCTTGGAAACATTATTTTGAAAAGGGCTTCCCCAAAGCAATAAACTGGGAAAACATTTTTACAGTCAAAGTTCTGATAAAGGCCTCATTTCCAAAATATATAGAGAATTGACTCTAATTTATAAGAAATCAAGCCATTCTCCAATTGATAAATGGTCAAAGGATCTGAACAGATAATTCCCAGATGAATAAATTGAAACTATTTCTAGCCATATGAAAATATGCTCCAAATCATTATTAATCAGAGAAATTCAAATTAAGACAACTCTGAGATACCACTACACACTTGTCAGACTTGCTAGAATGACAGGGAAAGATAATGCGGAATGTTGGAGGGGATGTGGGAAAACAGGGACACTGGTACATTGTTGGTGGAATTGTGAACACATCCAGCCATTCTGGTGAATAATTTGAAACTATGCTCAAAAAGTTATCAAACTGTGCATACCCTTTGAACCAGCAGTGTTACTACTAGGCTTATATCCCAAAGAGATTTTAAAGAAGGGAAAGGGACCTGTATGTGCAAGAATGTTTGTGGCAGCTCTGTCTGTAGTGGCCAGAAACTGGAAATTGAATGGATGCCCATCAATGGGAGAATAGCTGAATAAATTGTGGTACATGAATATTATGGAATATTATGGTTCTGTAAGAAATGATCAGCAGGATGATTTCAGAAAGGCCTGGAGAGACTTACATGAACAGATGCTGAGTGAAATGAGCAAGACCAGGAGATCATTATATACTTCAACAACAATACCATATGATGATGAATTCTGATGGACATAGCCATCTTCATCAATGAGACGAAACAAATCAGTTCCAACAGAGCAGTAATGAACTGAACCAGCTTCACCCAGGGAAAGAACTCTGGGAGATGACTATGAACCACTACATAGAATTCCCAATCCCTCTATTTTTGTCTGCCTGCATTTTTGATTTCCTTCACAGGCTAATTGTACCCTATTTCAAAGTCTGGCTTTTTTTATACAGCAAAATAACTGTATGGACATGTATACATATATTGTATTTAACTTATACTTTAACATATTTAACATGTATTGTTCAACCTGCCATCTCGGGGAAGGGGAAGGGGGAAGGAGGGAAAAAGGAACAAAAGGATTTACAACTGTCATTGCTGAAAAATTACCCATGCATATGTCTTGTAAATATAAAGCTATAATAATAATAATAATAAAAGAAAAGAGCTTCCCCAGACTGTCAAAGGGGGCCATGATAATAAAAAAGTTAAGAACCCTTATTTTAAGAGGACTTTCCTTTTATTCTCAATATATCTTCTATGTATTTAATTGTCTCTGACATCAGAATATAAGACATTTTAGTTCAAGGACTACTTTTATTTGAATAACACTAGAGTTTATCCTAATGCTTGGCACATGGTAAGCACTTAATAAATGACTGTTATTTGATTCCAAATGATATTTTCTTTGAGCAGGTTCTAATTTTTAGCTCCTCTGTCACTAATTTAAATGCTTCCATTAACTGAGAAGGAATAAATACATGAAGAATATAAACAGAAAATGATAAGTACCATCCCAGGATTAGACCTAACAGGTGTATTTTAGAAACAACAGCTCCATATCGGTAAAGCAAGTTGAACAGTCTAGAGGTTGCTTCTCTTTCCTGACAATAATTAGGTCAGGCTCTTCACGTGTCAGGTCACAGTGGACTAAAGGTTAGAGTTAGCAATGTTCAGATTACACTAAGGATAAGCCTGGGTACTGTAAGAGGATATTATTCTTCAACCTGGAGGTTATCATTTTGAATTTGGCTCCACCTATTTGCTCTAATGCTGTTGCCATCTGTTCAATGGTACATTTAAAATCTCAGGCCTTTTAGGGAAGCTGATATTCATATCTGAAAAAGAAAAAAAAATCCCCATTAAAATTTAGCTGTAAAAGGGGACATTATTAGGGAACCACAACTCTGTTCTTCAAACTTTATAAAATGTCTTACAAGTCAATTCATTAGACTGTTTCCAGATTTTATTTTCACTCTAATTAATTGGCGAATTGGTGCATTCTTAAGAAGGCATTAGCAGCTGAGAAGTATCAGGAAAAACATCATTTATGATGTGGCACTTGAGCTGAATTTTGAGAAAAACAAAGTATTCTTAAAGACAAAGGTGAGAAAGGACTATATTCCTGGAATAGTAGATAGCCATATATTCTAGTTGGGGAATACAGATAGATAGATAAGTAGATAGACAGATAAATAGATAGATAGATAGATAAAATTATATAAATGATACACAATGTAAGCACTAAATAATTTGTGTATGGAGAGCATTAACCACTTGGAGGATTAAGAAAGTTCTCCTGTAGAAGGTGTCACCAGGTATGAGCCTTATAGGTTTCTTGAGATTCCACAAGAAAAAAGCAAGAAAATTGAACATTCTCTACTTAGGGGACAAATACATGGTGTCAGAAGATATGGAAGATATATATATATATATGAAATAGCAACCTGGACTTTTGGTCTGGGTTTTAGAATATGTGATCAATGTGTATGTAAGTTAGATGGGAACCTCTCTGTGAATAGATTTACATACTAGATAAAATTATTTATATGTTACCACAGAGGTAAAAAGGAACTGCTGAAAATTCTTAATACCAGTTAGACCTGAGTTTTGAAAATATCAATTTGGTATCTGTGAAGAAGATGGATTGGAGAAGGAAGAGACAAGAATCAAAGAGACTTTTTAAAAGGCCACTGTAATAGTCTTAGAAGCAATAAAGATATGAATCAATCAGAGGTAGATTACTATTTTGTGTGAGGGGGGAGAGATATTATAATAGGGATTCTGAGGTCCCTTTTAAGACTTCTGTGGTTCTATGACTTTGTGATAAAGTAGTGACCATGTAAATGAAGGAATGGAGTCAGATTGAAATGTTGGAGGTAAAATTAACAAGACTAGGTAACTAATTATAGATGAGAGAATGATTGAAAGGATGGTGGTAGCCCTGATAAGAATAAGAAGTATGGAGTGGGTTGCAGTGTTATTTTGAATATATTGATTTTGAAGTACCTTATATTTCAGGACTATCAAGGCTATTATTTCAGGGCTACTTTTCCTACTCAGCCCTGCCTAGTTTTTAAACTAGTAGTTGGGGAGAAGTGGGGAAGCCAGGATGGTGGAGGAAAAATCTGAAAAGATCTTTTCCTGAATTCCCACCACATACTTGAGTGCTTGATCTGGTCACTATGAAAACCTAGTTGTATTTTAATATCTTTTTCATTCTTGAATTGTGTTTTTACATTTTAATGTAACCTATTTTTTTAGCCTATTAGATAAAGCCAAGTTAAGATTTAGCTTACTTATAAGGAGTATTGGAAGTAATCCTAACAAAAGGGCATTCCTAGGTTTGAGATGAAATGAGGCACTAACAATCATTGAACAAATGACAGAAAGGACGTTTACTTTGCCCTAAAAATGAAAGGATATTCAACAAGGATATGTTGTTAGCACTTCTCTTCATCTTTGATAGATATAGCCTTCATAGCCTTCCCATGGACAGAGAAGTAGTGATGATAATGGTAAGAGGAAAATTAGTAGAGAAGTGATCAACTATGTCAAAAACTGCAGAGAGGCTTAGAAAGATGAGAACTGGAAAAAAAAAGCCATCTATTTATCAATTAAGTAATCAATGATAATCTTGAAGTGAGCAGTTCTGGGGTCAGAAACTAGATTTCCAAGGCTAAAAAATGAGTGGGAGTGAGAAAGTAGAGCAAGAGAATTATATGAGGCATTTTTCCCCTAAGACTTTGGGCTGAGGAAGGAGAAATATAGGAAAACAGCTTGGAGAGATAGCAAGGTCACGGTTTTTCAGATCTGGGAATTAAAAATGAGAAAGAAAGGGGGTGGAGAACAAGGCGAGAGTACAAGAGATGGAATTAAAGAGGAAAGAGAGAGGGAGAAAGAAAAAATATGATGTCTCCTAAAAAGGAGGGCAGCGGAGGAGATCAAAGGCATAAATAAGGGGGTAGGATTTGGCAAGAAGTTGTAACTCTCAAGAACTGGACTGAATAAAAAACATGGAAGGATCCTGAGGAGGTTTGAGATGTAGAACTGGGGAAACAAAAGAGCTAAGAATAGACAGTCTTTTCATCCAGAGCCATCTCCAGTCATCTTGATCTATATCTGGCCACTAGACCCAGATTTCTTTGGAGGGAAAAGTGAGGCAGGTGACTTTGCACATCCCTCCCTCACTTAAATCCAATTCACTTGCCTGTCATGACATCACATCCCTAATGTCATGGTCCTTTTTGAGAACCAACAACAATTTCTTCACTAAAATATGAGCCACAGTTTCAATTGATAAATGATGGACAGAAGCAGCTACATCCAAAGAAAGAACACTGGGAAACGAATGTGAACTATTTGCATTTTCGTTTTTCTTCCTGGGTTATTTTTACCTTCTGAATCCAATTCTCCCTGTGCAAATAGAGAACTGTTCGGTTCTGCGAACATATATTGTATCTAGGATATATTGCAACATATCTAACATATATAGGACTACTTGCCATCTAGGGGAGGGGGTGGAGGGAGGGAAGGGAAAAATCGGAACAGAAGCGAGTGCAAGGGATAATGTTGTAAAAAATTACCCTGTCATGGGTATGGGTCCTGTCAATAAAAAGTTATTATAAAATAAAATATATATAAAAAATAAAATAAAATATGAGCCAAAGTTGTCTGCTAAGATGGAGAAAAAAAGAGGTAGTTTAGCTTGTTTAAGCATAGGAGTGAAGGGTTGTAGGAATGGGAAGTGCAAGACAAAGTCAATCAGAAACAAGTAAAAGGCATGCGTGTGGCAGAGAGAACCTGATTTATGTTAGTTAAGTGAGTAGTGGATCCTAGCAACAGAGTTGTGTTAACTTCCTTAAGCAGTCTTCAAGACCACACAAGTAGATCAGAAAAAGTGGATAGTGAGAGTAATTTAGGGTTGAAAAGGTATGAACAGTGATAGGATAAGGCAACATGGGACTTGAGAACAGAAAAGAATGTAAATTTCTACTGCTTAATGACTTGGCAAGGAGGAAATAAAGACCACTTTCAAAAATACAAGATGAGGGAAGCTTAATTCAATAGTTTATGTGGGAAATCAAATTGGGAGATTTAGCTCAATGTGAGTTAATACTGTTAGATGAAAGCCAAAAATCTGCATTATGCTATATTAAGAGAAATATGAAATCCAAAACAAAAGAGGTAATATTTTCACTATGTAGTGACCTAATCAGGCTACATTAGAAATATTGTCTTCAGTTTTAGGCACCATCTTTTAGGAAAGATCCAGAAAATGTCCAGAAAGGGTGATGGTGAAAAATCTAAATTATCTTATAAGAATCAGTTGAAGGAAAGAGGAATATTTAGTCTGTAGATAGGGATATTAGGGAGTGCAGATAGTAGGTATAAGGAACAATAGTTTTTTTTTTCATATTTTGGAAGAATGGGGAAAACTAACCACATTTGTCCCGCTAGACATTAGGGGAAACAATGAGTAGAAGCTTCAGGTAGGAAACCTAGGCTCTATGTAAGAAAAAGCCTCTTAAAGAGAGCTAATCAAAAGTAGATTAGCCTAACTGAAAGTTATTAGGGGATAAAGAGTATCCAAGCAGAGACTTGACTGACATTTATCAAGGATGTTGAAAATAGGATTCTTATTCAAGTATAGGCTAGACTAAATGGCATTTGAGGACTCTGGTAGCTCTTACTTAGTTAGCATGTTGTAATAATTGAATACTCCCTCAGTTTGAAATTTAGTATTGCTATCAAGTCACTTATATTCACTGTCCATCACTCAGCAACCTCATCTATAAAGTGGTAATTAAACTAGATGACCTTGAGGGTGTTTTAAAGTTTCTTCATCCAATAAATAGTAAAATAATAATAATGATATAATAATAGAAAGGAAAAATGAGATATCTTTATTTCATTTTAAGAAATACTTATTATGCTCCTACTATGTGCAAGATCTGAATGTTCTTCAAAAACTAGCCTAAGAAATAATGATATTCTGGAACCAGCTCTAACTGCTCTGATTGTCATATTTTTCAATTTGAGCCTTTACACCTCAAAAATCAGTTACTACAAATAGGACTGGATTTATTGATTTGCTGACTTAAGATAGTATTAATAATGCAGTTTAAACTTAAAAGTCTAAGTGCATGCTCTCTTTTTTTGTAGGAGGGGTCAGTTATTAAACATGTCAGCAAGTCTTGTTCTATAAGCAACGCCTAAGCTCAGCAGGGGTGCAGTAGAAGGCTCAGAGAATTAAGCCATTACTAGATTGGAGACCCAGTGCCTAGAAGCTAACAACAATAAGAGGAAGCATTAATATAGTGCATTAAGGTTTGCAAAATACCTTACATATATTATATTATTTGAGCCCACTTATGGATACTGAGCAGCTATTAGCTCCAAGGGGAGCCTTGTATGCTAGAGATGAAAGTTACAAAGCATATTGAAATCAGATCTATGATCTGCCTCCTTTGTCCTTATATCACTTTTTGTGCAGTCGACATTTCTTGGAATATTTTGTATCTGACCTAATTTCTTTCTTTTTTTTATTTTTGGCTTAAGTTTCTGTTTTTCCTTTCAATTGTTCTTTTTTTTTCTTTTCTAGATTTCTTTCTTTCTCTCTCTCATTTTCTTTCTATCTCTGTCTCTGTCTCTGTCTCTCCCTCTCTCCCCCTTCCCTTCCTTTCCTCCCCATCCTCCCCACAGAGGAAAACAGTAGCAAAGCACTGCAACCAAAGCCTTTGATCCCTTGTCTCCAACTCCCAAACCTGCCATTAAATAATTAAAAGACATCTAGAACATTATCCTTTCCAGGTCTGATGTTCCATGGCTATAAATCAACATGGCTCCTTCACTCCAACTCAGTTTTATTAACAGCAGGTGCTACAGTACAGAGTTTATTTGTAGAGAGAAGTAGTGCTCCTTTTTTCTCTAGCTGACATTCTGGTTGCCAGTAGATCAATACACATAGAATAAATGATTGGAAGACATAATAGAGTGAGTGGTTCCAGTGGCACTGAAATCAATGACAAAAGAAACCACCCAAATTCATCCATGTGTTTGTAGTTCTCCTGTCAATTTCCCTATTCTAATGCAAACACTATATTATACTTTTCTAAATATATAATTTGTCATTCTTTAAAGTTAATATTTTACTCCAAAGTTATATTAAATAAGACTACTCAAAACATAAAATAAAATCAATTTACCTAGTAATAAAAATAATCAGGTAAAACACCAAGAACTACAGGAATGCTTCATTAATCTAATCTTGTCAGAGAGTGAGGTACTCCCCATTAATTAATCTGATATAAAATTGACACTCCCTTAGCCACCCAAACTTAAATGTTTTAACCTTTTATGATGGAAAAACATTATGGAATATCACATTTTCATGTCTTTTTTAATATGGTATATTTAATGGAATTCATTTACTTTGTACAGTTAGCATGACATTAGAAACATCTGAAGTCAAATCCTACTCTAACACTTGGTGCTATGTTAAACCTTCTAAGCCTCAGTTTTCTCATTTGTGAAATGGTTAAGATAATACATGTAATTTCCACCTTAAAGAGCTATTGTGAGGCTTAAATGAAATAAGGTATACAAAGTACTTAGCTAACTTTAAAGTGTTGTCATATGTGTGCGTTTGGGTTGTACACACAAATATGCATATTTGTGTATATACACATATGTGTATATGTAAATATATATATGTATATATAATGACCTGTGATTTCATCAATTCCAGGGTGAACATATTGATGCAGATTATTTATAATTTGTAGTCTTAAGGAATTTCCGGAGGACATGTAAAAATTAAGTTACTTGCTTATTGTCACACCGTTAGAATGCAAAAGTTAAGCCAGGTGTTTCTGACTTCAAGGTTGGCCATTCCTGTTCTGTCATATTGTTTTTCAAAGTGCCAAATAAATGTCTGCTATTATTAACCTTCTCTGCCTCAGAACTTTTATTCCAAACATCAAAAATATGCAGTTAATTGTCACAATAGGTAGAGCATTTATTAAGTACTTACTGTGTGCTTAGTACTATTCTAAGTATTGGGAATAAAAAAAATAGCAAAACAAACAAAAAGGCAAATCCTACCATGAAGGATTTAAAATATTAAAAAAAAAAATAAGTTCTTTCCTTCAAGAACTTAAAATCTAATGGAAGAAGAGAATACATTAAAAGGACTAGATGTGAAAGATGAGGATACCTGTATGGGAAAAAAGATGGAAAATTTGCATGGATGAGGAGTAGAGCATTGTGAGTCTGGGCACTTCCTGAAAAGTTGCTGAAATGGTCCCAGGAAGGAATTTACCAGAGGTGGGAGCTACAGGGATGGAGGGATTTCCAGAGTGAACAAGTTGCTGACAAAAAGATAGAAAATTCTTGAGAGTCAGGAAGACATAAACATAGATAAAGTATTAAGTGCTTACTATGTGTCCCAGGCATTGTGCTAAGCACTGGGGATATATATATGGTTATACTCATAGCAGGAGGGGGAGACACATACTGAAGCCATAATAATGGCCCTTGTTAGCTCATCTGATTCATTCCCCTACCTACTGGGAAGGATTAGAAAAAAAAAATCTCATAGGCATGATAATTGGATTCCTTTAAAAATCCATTGGTTTCATTTCTCAAGTGGGTCATCCCCCCCACCTTCATAATAATTTCTTTTCTGTGTTTGTCTCATTCATTTAATATTCAAAGTAACCATAAAATCAAACTTGTTAGAATTTTATAGAAAATAGTCTAAGTTCTTGAGAGATTCCTATAAAACACATAAAACACTTCTTCCCTCCTCATTCTCTTGCTCCTTCCTTTCTTTTCTCCATTCTTTCTTCTCTCTCCACTCATCCTTCTCTCTCTCTCTTCTCCTTAACTATCCTCTCTCCCCTCTTTCCTTTTCTCTCTTTCTCCTTTTCTCCCTTCCTTTTCTTTTTCTCTCTCTGTCTTCATTACTTTCACTAAGACTACTACAATAAAATAACTGATCATCCCTGCCTTACCTCTCCTAATTCCAATCCATCCTATACACCACTGTCAATGTGATTTTCTGAAAGTATAGGTCTCTAACTATATCATTCTTCTACTTGGTAATTGCCAGTGACTTACTATTATCCCTAGGATCAAATATAAACTCCAATATTTGGAATTTAAAGCCCTTAACAATCTGGCTCCCATAAATTTTTCCAGTCTTATTGTACATTATTCTCCTTCACATATTCTTTAAATAAGCAAAAGTGACCTTTTTACTGCTGTTCATATAATGTTTCATTTCCCATTTCCATGTCTTTGAACTGGCTTTATCTTCTATGTTGGAATGAACTTCCTTCTCACCTCTGCCTCTTAGAATCTTTAATTTTCTTCATGACTCAGCTTAAGTCAACCACATGAAGACTCTCAGCTGTCAACATATCCCCTGACAAATTAACTCATATCAATTCTGAATATAGACACACATATGTATATATACACAGATATAGGCATTTATGTATGTATGTACGTAGTCTCCCTAATTAAATGCAAGGCCCTTATGGAGAAGAATTATTTCACTTTTTTTCTTTACACATAAATATTTTCACTGAACAAATATTTGTGACTCAATTGAGGGCTGAGGCCATATCTTATTTATCCTTGTATCTTCCATGATAACTTATGCTAGGCAATAAATGAATAATAATATTTTTCTCCAGATGCTCATAAGGAAGATTCATTACCTCTTCTGACCACTAAAGTAACATACTAAAAATAATGTCATTGTGCATTAAGGCAGATTCAGGTTTAGTATTCAGTTAGTCAAAGTATGATTGAAGTAAATAAAGGTTTGGGTTGAAATTTACTTAAGTCTCATGGATAATTTCAAATATTTCATTGTCTTGAAAGGTATGTAGGATACGCTGGCTTAATTTATATTGTTAATTCTATCACATTAACTTGCTGTGTGGTTTTAGGTAAGTCAATAAAGGAAAAAGTACTGATCTAGGTAATGACAATGATTAAAAAGCAGTTTTGCAAACCTATTGATATGACTGTAAAACAAAGCACTCATGCCATGATTCATTTTAACTTTGAAAATATTAAATCTTAAGTTTGTATTTTGCTATTATAAACAGAAGAGCACTAAAAATATATTTTCACATCACAGATCCAGACTTTTGTTTTTGTTCATTTTCACTGGGAAATAGTTATATATAAACTCTATTTTAAAGGAGATATTTGAAAATGCTCTGGTTCTGCTGAATACTATTTACCCAAAGGTAATAGTTGTCGCAACAAGCAAAAATATCAAAGCTATTTTATCTTTCAGATATTCTGATATAAATAGATTAATCAATTCCATCTTAATTAGATCTTTGACTATATTCTTTGTAATGCATTTTGGGAGAGGATGGGGGAAAAAAAGCAAATCAATTTATCTCAACACTGTCCTCTGCATTTGAGTCCCTTGCTTTTTTATTCTACGATCTTGCCCTGCCAAGCCTCAGCCTTGGATTACTCCCACCATCTGCTGGCTTTGCCCATTCTCATGTGCTACAGCACTAAGCTAGAGAAAATAGTGATACCATATGGACAGGATCCATTACAAATTTATTACACATTCTCAACTAGGCCCTCACTGTGGCAAAGCAATCTTTTTACATCTCCCTAATTGACTCATTATCCTATTTATTGCAGTGGTTTTTCTAACCCTTTGAATATGTCCTCAAATATCCCTTACCTTCTCCTGCAAAAAAATCCTTATCTAAGAGCCTTGCATAATATTTTTAAAAGAAAAAAAGATACTATTCACAAAGAGCTCCCTCTTTTTCTCCTCTTTGTTTCATTTCATTCAGATGCTACTAACACACTCCTTTATCCTTATTTCACATGAAACTGTTACTTCTTGGCAAGGCACATAGCTCTGTGCTAGCTGATCACATTCCATCCCATATTCTCTAAAACTGTCTCCTTTATCATTCCTACTCTCACTTATGTTCTGTCTGTCCCTGTCTACTGGCTGCTTCCTTACTGCCTATTAAAAATCCATGTCTTCTCCATCCATTCCTTCTTAATATCATCCTCTACCACTTCTCCCTTTTGTGACTGAATTCCTTGAGAAAGCTGTCTGCAAGAGAACTGTGGGGATTGAATATGAAACACAATATATTTTCACTTTTTTGTTGTTGTTTACTTACTTTTTTCTTTCTCATTTTTTTCCTTTTTGATCTGATTTTTTTGTGCAGCATTATAATTGTAGAAATATGTATAGAAGAATTGCACATGTTTAACATATATTGGATTTCTTGTTGTCTAGGGAAGAGGGTGAGGGTAAGGAATGGAGAAAAAATTTGAAACATAAGGTTTTGCAAGGGTGAATGTTGAAAGCTTCCTTTATATTTATTTTGAAAATAAAAAGGCTATTATTTTAAAAAAAAGAAGGAGAAAGAAATTTACTGTTGTAGATAACATTATAATCAAAGACAAACCTGCTATTTTGGTCCAAAAAAATATAAAAACTGTCTTCAATCAGTGTTTTTAATCTCCTTTTCTCACTCCCTTCTTAGATCTCTTCAAAATGGCTTCCAACCTCATCATTTAATGAAAAAATGCTCTTTCCAAAGTTACCAGTGATCTCTTAATTTCCAAATCTAATGATCTTTTCTCATTTTATCTTTTTTTTACAAGTGAAATGATCAAACATTAATTTTTTGTTTTATTTTTAATGTATTTATTTAAAATGTTAAGTACAAAATAAAAAAGACAAAAAAATTTTCATTGGCACAGCAGAACACAGAAAATCCTTTCAATGAAAGGATTGAAAATATGTGACAATAAATTTTCATTTTAAAAAAGCATATATAATAATAAACGAAATTGTATTCAGAATTGTCCATCTTTGCTTTCTAGTAGGTTTTCTTTTGTTCTCTACTGTGCATTTTTTTACTTAATTCTTTTTTTCTCCTTTCTTTCCCTCTAAATCCCTGAAGCAGATTATAGTCAAGCATGGATATATTTATGTACACATACATATATACATACATACATACACATATATACTCATATACACACACATATATATATAAATATGCATAAACACATCAAAATAATATTAATATGGCTGACATATGTGTATTTCACTCTTAATTTAATCTTTAACTTTGACTTTATCTGAGATCAATGATTACTACCCCTCCTTTTTTCCTAATAAATTCTGCTCCTGATCATTATTGTGCTTGTGCATATCTTGTCTCCTATCCTTGCTAACTCTTCTACTTTAATTTAGCTTGTCTTGTCCCAGCTGGACCTGGCATTCCTTCCCTCAGTCTTCCGGGACTCAGACACCAGCTTCCCCACATTGTCGAGGAGGTAAAAGTTCCTATAGCTGGGGTGCAGGCTCCCATCCAATTCATCTAACCCCAGGACTCCAGGGGCTTTTTGTTTTTGTTTTTGTTTTTAAGAAGAACTGGCCTGGAGGTGTTTACACTTTACAGGGACCAAATCTTTGTCCAGTTTTCTTTTCTCCAATCTCTGATTATTTCAGGAGAACCACTGCTGTGCCCCAATTCCTGTTTGTTTTTAGTCATTCTGTGTTCTCTCTGAGGTCCAGGTTTCTCTTATTTATGGGAAAAATCTGGAGAGGTTGGAATTTTCTGACCTGATCCACCATTTCCCCAAAATCCTCTCTCAACTTTTATTCTTCTTGACCTTTTTGCAATGTTTAGCATTGTCAATTACTTTCTTTGGTACTTTTTTCTCTATGGATTTTTAGGACACTGTTCTCCTATTTTTCCTACCTGTGTGATTGGTTCTATACTCCTTTACTAGACCTTCGCCCAAATTACTCCTGCTATGAGGGGTCCCCAAAGCTCTGTCCTAGGCCCTCTTTTTGTCTCCTTCTATATGATTTCACTTCCTGATTTTATTAGTTCCCATGGTCCCAATGATTATGTAAATGAATCTCAGGTCTAATTTCCAGCTTTCCAACTCCAATTATTTTTTAAACTTGAGGTGCTGAAACACCTCAACAGGATGGCCCAGGAATATCTTAACTCATTTTCTTTTTCCCAAAATCTTCACTTCTTTCTAACTTCCCTGTTACTGTCAAGGTAGCACTATTCTCCTAGGTACTGACTCACTCACTATCTAGATGTCATCTTTCACTCCTCAGTCTCCCTTATACACCCCCATATTCAGTCAGTTGCCAAGTCTTGTTTCTACCTTAAAATTTCTCCCTTCTACCTCCTTGACATTTTTTGTATATTTCCATATCTTTCCTCCCCATGGGTATAGGCCTTCATTACCTCATGTCTTGACTATTACAATAACCTGCTTCTTCAGTCTCTATTTTAGTCCATCCTCTCAGCTGTCAAACTGATCTTCCTAAAATACAAGTTTTACCACATCACCTTCATATTCAACTCCTATGGCTTCCTAATGCATCCAAAATTAAATATGAAAATCTTGTGTGTTTTATAAAGCCCTCTATAGCTTGGCTTCTTCCCACCTTTCCAGTCTTTTTATAACCTTACCCTCTTAACTCTACTATGTAATCTTCGATGACATCTCTGAACTCCAAGCTTTTTCAATAACTGTTTCCCAAATCTCTCTCTCCTCTTAGCTTATTTTCAAGTCTCACCTAAAAGTCTACCTTCTTTAAGAAGCTGTTATTGATTCCACTTAATCCTAGTGCCTTCCTCCTGTTGATTATCTCCTATTTACACTGTTTATATCTTGTTTGTGTATAATTGTTGTTTTCATGTCATCTCCTCCATTAGACTGAACTCCTTTAAAGCAGAACCTGTCTTTTACCTTTATTTGGACCCTACGCACTCAGCATAGTGTCTCACCCATAGTAAACAAAATAGACTGACTACATAAAGGAACTTCTTTCAGTAGAAGTAGTTTCACAGATATGTGTAATCTAATATTATTTCTCAATTGAGATTTAACTCAACAAATAATTATTAAGCTCCTATTATAGTATGTGCATACCATTGTTCTAGATCCTAGAGATTAAAAAATAGATAAATAAATTCCAACTTTCAAGCAATTCATATAATGTAAATATGGAGAGAAACAAAAAAGAGGGAAAGAAAAAACCCTTTTCAGTTACATGTCTTCAGTTTTAAACAAATATACATCTTTTAAATAAAATATATATTAATTCTCTACTGTCATATATGTAGTCAAAAAAAGAGTAAGTTCTTATAAAGATAACCTTATGTAACCTTAAGATAAAGAGGAGAAAACTTTTAAAACTAACAAAAACACCATATATACATGGAGTACCCAAATTATGTGAAGTGTTCTCCTCACATGTACTCTAGTACTATGTCCCTGTTACAAATTACAGAATGAGCTTGGTTAGAAACAGTGCAGATCATTTTTTTCTCAATTATGAACAAAAGGAAATCAGATACAACATATTATGGTCCAAACAGGAACCTTCATCCTCTTTTTGCTCTCATTTCAAAATTGATTTGAGAAAAATTTAACTTCCTTGGTACAAAGCTCTGAAAAGTCAGCACCTGTACATTTATTTAGTGTTAGTTAATTAAATCCTCATTATTTTCAGAAAAAATATTTTAGAAGTAGCAAATTGATATTCTGATCTCTAAATAATGGGGAAATAAAGAGAGATTAATTATTTAGGTTTTTCTCCAAAACTAACTACAGTTAGAGCTCAGAAGTTGTCTGATTTTTATGTCTTCATTCAAGCCATTCAGCTTCATCTTTAGGGACAGATCTACATCAGCACCTCCTGGTTCTATTCTTTATATTCCTCCTGAATGATTTTTGCCCCTCATGAACTGAATTAATAGAAAATATCTAACAAGGTTGTACATCTTGACATCACATAAGTGTTTCTGCTCCATTCTCCAATATCAGAAATCTTGAACCAAATTTTCCTGCAGAAGGCCATTTCCACATGACGAAGAACAACATTCATTAATTTGATGAATATGTGTCCCAGGTAGAGGTTAAAAGTATATAACCTTTAAAATTTAAATTAAAAGGAAAACTTCTAAGTGATATGCTAAAATACTATTATAACATAAATTCCAGATGTTGAAGTAGTTACCATTGAAGCGAGGCTTGAGGGATGGTAAAGTTAAAGGCATTCAAGAGACCACTTGAGTGAGTAATGGTATGATAGTGCAGGCCCTACTTAACAGATTTTGCTAAGTCAGGAAGATAGTTTGTAGAAAGTTATTCAAAAATAGGACTAAACTTTTAAAAATTTCTATTGGACACCCAAATCTCCGAGTTACTCACAAAGCTCTGTTTTACACAAAGGCAAGAGGAAAAAAAAAAACACTTGGCATAGTAAATAGGTGGACTCAGAAATAAGAATATCTGAATTAAAGCCCCATATTTGACATATCACTTAAAGTCTTAGTACCTCCAGGAAAATTTCTAAAATCATAGGACCAAAGAAGAGACAAAAATCTGATCTCCTTCAGTATTTTAAAGTATTTTGAAGAAAAGAAGAAAAGAGAGGAAAAATGACAACAGAAAGAAATCAAATAGTAGAGCAGATGATATTTTTAAGCTGAAAAAGCTCTTATTATCTCATCAACCCTCTCCCCATTTTATATGATTAAACTGGAACCCAGATAGGCCAGGTGACTTGAAAACCTAGTCATTTTGCAATTAACAACAGTTCAAGATGCTTCCTAATATTTTTGTGGGAGCCCAAAATTTAATCTGATCTTAGAAAGCCTCAGTTTCTAAACCTGAATTTATTTTAATTCAGAGTTTTAAATCTCATTTTATTTCCTCTTGAACTATTAAGAGTTCAAATTTACTAGAAAATCATTTGAGTGTGAAAGGGTAGAATGTAAATCTTGTTAAATGCAAACTCTTTGAGGACAAGATCCGTTATATATTTGTATTTTTAAACCAGAGAACCTTGCACATAGTAGGTACTTAATAAAATCTTGTTGAATTTAAATAAACTGAAGAATTAATAAAAAATCAAAGAAGGAATGAGAGCAAAAACAGACAAATAAAGCCAGAAAGATGAAAAAACTCTGCAGGTGCATATTTTAAGATTCAAACATCTTCTATGGAACTTACAAGATTGTTTTTTCTAAAATATTGCAACATTACAGAGTGTTCTGAAATAGTGATATACTGCAGAAACTTAAAGTCTAATGGGTTTCTCTCATAAAGAATCTGAAATGTTGTATGATCGAATACTACTTCAACACTTGGTAAATACATTGTTTTCTCAAATTCAATATTTGTCAAGTTACTTGTTTTGGCAGGTGGGGTGACTTTAGGGTGAATATTTGTTGTTAACAGAAGGATAAATTAGTTTCTCAGCATGAGCTGGCATTCCATAAAATCCATTCACAAAATAATTACTTACTGGAGGTTTTCATCATTATAGCCCAGAATGAGAAACTACATCTGTGTGCTCTATAAGGCAAGGCACTCATCTTTCAAAAAAAATGATACAAACCAGGAAGGATTTGTATATAGGGATAAAAAAGAACATAGCAGTCCTGCTGTAAAAATCCCTGCAATCCCAGAGATTTGGTGCAGAATTGAAAGTCAGCTATATGAAAAACACCATAATTCCAACATATGAACCATTTGAAGAACACATACTTCTCTGTACTAAGATTTTCTGCTTGTTTTAATATTCATTAAGTTAAAACAGCACCAAAGAATAAATATGTTACGATTCCTCCTACTACTTCTTTCAAGAGCTGGGAAACCATAGGTTTTAAATACTGAATATAATGTCAGACATTTTTGATAGGCTGCTTATTTTGTTTAATTTTTCCATCTATTTAAAATACTTTATTATAATAGATTGGTGTTGTTTGTCACTTGTTCTCAAAGAAAAGCATAACTCAGGGAGACATGCAAGTGGATTTAAGTGAGGGAGGGCTGTGCAGTCATCAGCCCCACTTTCTCCTCTAGATCCTTCTGGGTCCAGTGCAAGATGCCTAGAGATGGCCCTGGATGCAGTGGGAGACCTTGGCCTTTTTAAGCTAAAGTCTTCAAGGTGACACTGTCTGACTGAAGTCACATCTATTCAATTAAAGCTAATAGAAATTGAGGGGGAAAATGGCTTCTTTTACCCATTCAAAAAAAATCTATGTAAATCTGAAAGAGGAAGATGCTCTGGGTTTCTGGCAAAGCCAAAATTACTGCTATTGACATTCGCCCTGAATCAATCACGACCCAAACAATGACCACTTGGGGTTTGGCCTGGGACCTGTTGTTGGCCAATTAATGAGAGCCAAAGTGGTTTTAGTTTAAGACATGATCTTTACATAAAGAAATCGAGCTAGTAAACCCCAACATGTCTTGAAAGAGTTCAGTGATCTAAAAAGAAAAAAAAAAGTTTTAAGAGTGTTTGTAGATAAGCGTATGATACCCTATGTGGACAAAGGGAGGGAAGGAAAGGAGGGAAGTGAGAGAAAAAGGGAGTAGAAAAGAAAAGAAGGGGGAAGGGAAGGGAAAGAGCTTCCCAAATGACCAATTACAATTGGGTTCCTAGTGGGTCAGTTCTACTTCCAGAGGATGTTATTTGTTCTTCATTCTCAAAAAGGACCATGACATCAGGAAGGTGATACCATGACATGCAAGTGAATTCCCTAACATTACTTTATTTAAAGGACTCAAGATTTTTTTTCCTTCATTATTTTTATTCATTTTATAACAAGAAAGGGGAGAATATTGAGGAAAATCTTTGACAAGATAATTTGTAATGTCTGGGCTAGCTCTCTGAAGGACCTTGGGATCAGCCTGTTGTCCTTGGTCTTAGTGAAGGAGTGAAGGAAGCAGGAGGGCCACGTGACTGCTTAAAGATGGAGTCTGGAATCTGTAATCTTCTCCTATATCTGTGGCGGAGAGACCTCTGTGTCCCTCCCTTAGACCTTAAATACTTTAGTACTATTATATCACTATGCCATACTGAGCGTGAGCCAGCTGTAGAGCATTACATCATTATATCACATTAAGTCTCGTATTAAGTATGTACTTAGCTAGAGAATCATTCTCTCATCAATCATCCTGAGTCTTAACTATACCTTTTCAGAGTTCCAGCCCTCTACAATAATTCATGTAAGGTTAGAATTAGGGTTGGGAATAACCATAGACTACAGTCATTTAAAAAGCCTGGAAAACAGCTCCTGCTATTTCTGGTGATCTGCCACCCCTACATATATACACCCACTGTGGCTCAAAGCTAAAATAGAGATATGGGATTCACCTATATGGGAAGCAATGTGAAAAGAACAGTGTCAAAAGATCTGAATTCAAATTTAATAAAATGAATGCCTTAAAAGACAGCTAGTTGGCTCAGTGAATAGAGCACTGACCCTGAAATCAGGAACACTTGAGTTCAAATCTAACGTCAGACACAACACTTAAAAGTTGTGTGACCCTGAGAAAGTTTCTTTGAGCAATTGCCTTGCAAAAAAAAATCACCAAAAAAAAAAATGCCTCAAGTTCCTATCCTTTATAGCTCTAGAGCTATAAGTCTATCATCTTAACTCCCATCCATTCTTCCTTCATAATGTCTTATACATCTTACCCTACTGTATCACTTCCTTTTTTTAGTATTTTATTTTCCCTAATTATATGTAAAAACAATTTTCAACATTCATTTTAAAATTTGAGTATCAATTCTTTTCCTTCCTCCCCACTCCCCTCATCGAGAAGGCAAGCTCTGTGACATAGGGTTATACATATGTAATCATGTAAAACATATTTCCATATTAATTATGTTGTAAAAAGAAAATACAGAACAAAAACCCCACAAAAAATAAGGAAAGTAAATATACATAATACATACATATACACATTCACAGACACACAATCTGTATTCGGAGTTCATCAGTTCTTTCTCTAGGGATAGATAACATTTTTCATAATAAACCCTTCAGAATTGTCTTGAATCATTGTATTGCTGAGAATAGCTAAGTTGTTCACAGTTCGTCATACAATATTTGTTCTCCCAGTTATACTCATTTTACTTTGCATCAGTTCATGAAAGTCTTTCCAGGTTTTTCAGAAAGCATCTAGCTCATAATTTCTTATAGCATAACAGTATACCATCACAACCTTATACAACACTTGTTGTCATTCCCCAATTGTTGAATATCCCAGCAATTTTCAGTTCTTTATCACCAGAAAAGAGCTGCTATAAATATTTTTGTTTTGATTTTTTTCTTTTTTGGAATATAGACCTAGTAATTGTATTACTAAGTCAAAGAATATGCACAGTTTTAAAGCCCCTTGGACATAGTTCTAAATTGCTCTACATAATGGTTGAATCAGTTCACAACTTCACCAGTATTGCAATAGTGTATCAACATTTGTCATTTTTCTTTTCTTTCCTATTAGTAAATTTAATAGGTCTGAAGTAGTAATTAAAACTTGTTATGCATTTCTCCAATAAATAATGAGTGAAGAGCATTTTTTCATATGGCTATAGATACCTTTGATTACTGCTTTTACTGCACCTGGAAAATTACTTCATATTTTTAAATAATTTATCAATTGGAGAATGATTCTTGTTTTTATAAATTTGACCCATTTCTTTATAGATTTGAGAGATGAGATCTTTATTAGAGAAAATTTCTTCAAATTTTTTTCACTATTATTATTGCTAATTTTTTTCCCTGCATCCTTTCCACCTGTCCTCAGGTTTATTCTATTCATTCTCTCTCTCATCTTTTTCCTCCTCAAAAGTGAATTACTTCTGACTAATAACTTCTCCAATTTATCCTCTCTTCTTTGATTACTCCCTTATTTAATTATCCCCTTTACTTCACACTTTCTTGTAGGATAAGAGATTTCTGTACTCAATTGAGTGAATGTGTTATTCCCTTTAATTTCTGTAAGATTAAAATTCAGGCATTTCCTATCTTCTCCATCTTCCCTTCCACTATAAAAATTCTTTCTTGCCTCTTTTCAGTGAAATAATTCACCCCATTCTACCTCTTCTTTTCCTTTTCTCACAATATATTACTCTTTCTCATTTTTAATTTTATTTTTTAGCTATTATCCCATAATATTAAATTCAAACTTGTGCTCTCCATCCAATATATTCCTTCTAACTGCCCTAATAATGAGAAAATTCTTATGAGTTGCATTTTCCCATCTAGAAAAGTATTTAGTTTAACCTAATTAAGTATCTTATGGTTTCCTTTTCCGGTTTATCTGTTCATGCTTCTCTTGAGTATTAAATTTGAAAGTCAAATTTTCTATTTGATTCTGGTCTTTTCATCAGGAATACTTATAACTTCTTTATTTCATTAAATATATATCTTTTTCTCCTAAAGAATTTCACTCAATTTTGCTGGATAGATGATTCTTAGTTGTAATCCTGGCTCCTTTGCCCTTTAGAATATCATATTGCAAACCCTCTAATTCTTTAATGTAATGTGGCTTCATCTTGTATTAACCTGACTGTGACCCCATAATACTTGTATTGGTGTTTCTGGATGCTTGCAATATTTTCTTCTTGGCCTGGGAGCTCTAGAATTTAAGTATAACACTCCTGGGAGTTTTCATTTTGGGATCTTTTTCAGGAAGTTATTGGCTGATTCTTTCAATTTCTATTTATTTTACCCTGTCGTCCTAGGATATCAGAGAAGTTTTCCTTGATAATTTCTTGAAAAATTATGTCTTGGCTCTTTTTCTCATCTTGGTTTTTAAGAAATTCAATAATTTTTAAATTATCTCTCCTGGATTAATTTTCCAAGTAAATTGTTTTTCCAATGAGGTTTTCTTCTATTTTTTTTTGTTCTTTTGGTTTTGTTTTATTGTTTCTTGCTATCTCAAAGGGCATTAGTTTTCACTTCATCAATTATAATTTTTAAAGAATTTTTTTCTTTAGTTCACTTTTGTATCTTCTTTTCCATTTGGCCAAGATCTGCTTTTTAAGGCATTCTTCTCCTCATTGGCTTTTTGTGCTTCCTTCATCATTTGGCTTTATCTGTTTTTAAGGTATTCTTTTTCTTCATTTTTTGTGCCTCCTTTACTAAGTTGTTGACTCTTTTTTTTTTTCACAATTTTCTTGTATCATTCTGATTTTTGTTCCCGATTTTTCTTTTATCTCTTATTTGATTTTAAAAATCCTTTTTGAGCTCTTCCTTAACTTCAGAATAATTCACATTTTTCTTTGAGGCTTTGGATGTAGAAGTTTTGACTTTATTGTCTTCTGTGTGGGTATTTTGATCTTCCTTGTAACCACATTTCTCTGATATTTCTCATTTTTCCTGCCAACTTTTTAACTTTTCACTTTTTTATTAAAATAGGGCTCTGGTTCTAGAGTGCTGGGAGCACTGTCCCAAGCATCAGGGGTTTTGTGTAGTTATTTTCAAAGATATTTCTAGGAAACTGCAAATTTTCAATTCTTCCAAAATGGTATAATCTAAGGAAAGGTGTGTTTACTCCTCTCCTAGCCTGTGATCTTATCTGAAAGTGACTCCAAGCATTCTTTTCTATTCTAGAATTGTGAAAAGGGTACCCACTCCACTTTGATCACAAGCTCTGGTATACTACTGCTCCTGCTCACCCTGGTACTGCCACCCAAAACTGCAACCTGGACCCAAGGATGGGCAAAGCAAGAGTGTCCTGCTTCTTCCCACCTTGCCAGCAAAGTTCCTCTGTGCTTACTGAATGAAATGCACTTTAAGATAGTTCCAGACCCAAATCTTCTGTACAGCCTTCTTTGTCCACTCCAAATCATATTCTTTGTCTTCTGAACTCTGAAAGTATTTTATTTTCTCTATCATCCCCTTAGTACTGAACATGTTATTTTTTGTTAATCTTGTCATATATGAGTACATACCTATATAATATATATCTACACACATATATAAATATGAATATAAATATAAAGATCTTATTTCCTCTGCTAGACTGCAAACTCCTTGATAGTAAAGACTTTGCTTCTTACTTTTTAATGTCTTGTACAGAGTAGTTGCTCAATAAATATTTTTAGCATTCTTGATTAATTTATTCATCCCTACTGTCAGTATAATCACCAGTCTTACTCTTTTTCCAGACAGATGTGATCATTTTTTGTTTGTTTACATATAGTTGCTTGCAACAGCAGCAAATATGTTACTTTGTCTTATCAAATACATTTTTGTTGACAACACATCAGATAGAGAATGAGACACTACTCCCTCAATCTAAAAATGTTCATTTGGCAGACAAAGCACAAACTTAGAGAAGTGAGGAAAACCAAGAATCTACTTAAGGGAAGAAAAACATTTCTTAAAAAGTAGGTCAGAATTATGCAATATTGTTGGTTTTTTTTTTTTTTTTTGGTTGCTCTTAAAGACCTAGACAGGATCCAGACTTCTCAAATCAGGTCTGAATAACCAAGAGAGAGTGAAGAAATATAGCAATTTTCCTATAAATTACTAAGAAAAGTCCTCTAATAATGAGGGTCAAAGCCAAAACAAAACAAAATAAAACAAACCATTTCATTTCTCATTTTATAAATCTCTGCCTGAATCATATAAATAATAGTTGTTTGCAGCTTGATAAAGAGGAAAAAATCATTGTTTCTAGAGTAAAAAAGACTTAAATTTGAAACTTGCCCTTGAAAGTAGTATTTGTGTGATCATGCTCAAATCACTTAATTCTTAATATCCCCAAGTAACTACTTTAATCTTTAAGTTAGAGGTCATTGTTGATCTGCATGTCTGGAGGCAATTTCCACACCAGAACTTCCCTACATTTATGAAATTATATACTTGAAATAAAATTTAAAAAAATAAATTAATTCTACATAACATCAAAGTGTTTGAGAAATCTTGATTAAAAGGATTTGAGGGGGGTAAATCCATCTTTTGATTATAATAATTATTTTAGGTTTTTTTATCTAGAGATTTTATAAATATATATATTTTAGATAAATTTTAGTTATAGAAATAAATATAACTAAATATATAATATATAGATATATAATGTTCTATAACAATTTTTATAGAAATAAATAA
Organism: Antechinus flavipes; assembly: GCF_016432865.1. Taxonomy (NCBI): domain Eukaryota; kingdom Metazoa; phylum Chordata; class Mammalia; order Dasyuromorphia; family Dasyuridae; genus Antechinus; species Antechinus flavipes. The sequence continues at coordinate 270,804,643 of NC_067401.1, forward strand.
AACTAAATATGAATAATGGAAAAAATATAATAAATATAAAACTAAATAAAAAGTTAGAAGAGGATGACAGTTCTGAAGTAGAGATTGTAAGGCTCAAGAAGCTATGTGTGATTAGTCATTAGAAGAGGGCAAGAAGAGGAAATAGAAAAAGGAATGGGTAGATGATTGCACATGAAACTGCAAATCTATTGTATAAAACTTGCTATTCCTTTTAAATATATATTTATCATGTAAATTTCTTTTTTTCCTTTTTTCTTCCCTCTCTCCCCCACCCTAGAGATGCTACCATTAGACAGAATAGTATATATGTGATTCATTTATGTGTATATATATAGATAGATAGATAGATAGATAGATAGGTAATTTGTATGTATATGTAAAAACATTATATACAAATTTCTACTTATTAGTTCTTTCTCTGGATGCAGATGTCTTCCTTTATGTCTTTTGTAGTTAATTTATGTATTTATAACAATTAAAATGACTTAGTCACTCAAAGGTGTTCTTAAGACAATATTGTTTTTACCGTGTGCAACTTGCTCTTGATTTTTCTCATTTCATTCTTCATTATTTCATATGTCTATCCATGTTTTTCTAAGATCATTGAGCTCATCATTTTTTAAACCACCCTAGTATTTTATCATAATCAGATAGTACATTTAGATGGAGAGAAATTCACCTATGGAACTTTAAGTCAAGGGCAAGGGTTAGAAAAACTACCCTGGAGTCAGGAGAGCCTGAGTTCCAATCAGCTCAGACATTTACTAGTTATATGAACCTCCGGTAGTTACTTAACTTTGGTTTCCTCTGCCCCCAAAAAAAGTACCAACAAAAGGGGAATTTTAAGTTACAAAATTATCCAGGATCTATCTTTTATCTGGACTATTTGAAGTCAACTCTTTATAAATCTAGGGTGTGCATTAGATTATTTCAAGGTTCTTTCTTCCTGTCTTAGATGCTAAGATGCAGTGGTCATTTCCTCTAGTTCTCATCATTTCTGTTTCAGCAAACAGTCCCTACTTGCAAGCTAAAAATCAGGTCCAGAATAAGTGTATCCCTTATTTTTTTAACCTACCTTTTGAACAATGAAAAAAGAAATTATCAGTTGTTTGGTTTGGGATGGTGAAACAAGTCTAGAAGATGGCTGACCAACTGAAGACCTCACTTCAATTCTATACTATGTTTCTGTTTTCTAAGCTCCTTGATGAATTCATTCTTCTGACCTTTTGTTCTGTACTATATTCCTATGGCAATATTTTTTTTTCTTTTCCTTTCAACTCAAGTTCCTGAATTTTCCTCACATGAGTAAATCTTCTTAATATACAGCACTAATCTACTTAGCTTTTGATTCTCTTTTCTGCTACTCTTGAATACAATACTCACTATCTGTGTGACTTTAAGTCACAATCCCTCTCAGCCTCAGTTTTATTAACTGTTTAATGTGAGTACTAATAGTACCTAACCTCTATCTGTTCTGTATTTATCTTGGATTTTCTGATTTTGAAATGTGGCTTCTCTCATTAGGCTCTAAGCTCCTTAAGGGCTATAACTAGTTTTCCTTTATCTTTTTATCTCTAACACTTAGCACATTGCCTGATACATTTTATGTGATTTTATTAATGTTTGTTGATTATTGATTAAAACAGACTACATGTGCAGTGCTTTGAAGAACTTAAGGCATTGTATAAATGTTAACTGTTATCAATATTCCCTTTCTACAGATTTGTTGCAGTAATGAGTCTCATCTTACTAAATCTCAGTTGTATCTATGAGATCAAATTCACTTCCTTATCTTAGAATCTCTAGTTGGACCTATGTTACCTATATGTTCTTTATATATTGGATGAAAAACACAAAAAACAGGTCTATTAGAACAGATATCTTGAAATGGAAAGAATAGTAAAAGAAAATGAACACTGTAATTAAAATGACTAAATGTTGACCTAAGAGTTATGAAAAAGCACCTTCTTCCCTTCATTGCAGAGAAATTACATTCTTCAATTTTTCATATACTGTCAGATGTAGTCAATGTAATATTTGATTTTATTGAACTGCTTTCCCCCCTTCTCTTTCATTTTTAATCTGTAGGGCTCCCCAGGTAGGAGAAAGGGAGGGAAATATGCAGAGATGACAAAAATAAAAGGCATCAATTGTAATTTAAAAAGAAAAGGACATTAATCTTAGACAGACACTGAACATGGATAATCATCTGAGCCCAGAATTGAATAGTAGGAAAAAACTGGGCTGGATTGCATTTGGGAAATTATGCAGTGCTTTTATTGACCCCATTGCAATCAATTGTAATTGAAGAACTCCCCCTATCAATAAGATAATAGATCCATCAAAGTTTTGCAATATGTGCTATCTTTACATATAGAGAATAGAGGACATGAATTTATTGCTAACTCTTTTTTTGGATATTATATCCCCAGTATAAATTACTGGTCTTCTCCACTGCTTTATTTCTTATTACATTACACTTGCTATTCTCCATGGTATCTGGCATGGCAGATCTATATGGGTTGTTTTCTCCCTCTTCCTCTCTTTTTACTTTAAAGGCTTCTTGATAAGATTCACAAAATTCCAGAAAAATTTGTACTTTTACTAGTCCTTTTTAGGTATTGAACAAGCCTATATTTAACCAATGGTCTACAAGCAAAAATTTCATTCTCAGCATCTTCTTAGTTCATTTCCAATACATAATCCTCCTTACTCTCAGATATTTTGTGCACAAATGAAATATAACACATCATTCTTCTTGGCAACTAATGTCTCTCAGCACTCTGTCATTCTTGTTGATATCTCTCATGCCTTACTTACTTTTGTAGTAAACTGCATGTTTTCCATACGTGATGGGTAAACCGAGAATCTCCAATTATGCAGAGTCTCAGTCACTGGGAGCTTAAGGAGACCTTTTTAAAAAAAAATTTTTTTTGTAAATAGGCTTCCCATCTTTTCCTTTGATATGGTGCTAATGTCTCAGCTGCCTTTGATCTGTAATTAGCAGAATCCTACCAAGATGTAAAGCAAAGAGAAACTGCCCCCAACTGTCCTCTGTATATTGATATCAAATAAATACAATTACCAGCAAGACTTTGGATGTTTTTTTAAAATCTTATTATTTAGTTGTTATAGGGAATTCCTACTGATTCAATGCAGATTCCAAAAATTAAAGTCTTGAAATATTATATTAGGCAATGAGAAATTAAGATACTTTTCCAGGATACTAATTCATGTATCAAAAAGAGACTTAAACCTATGTTTCCTAGCCCCAAGACCCACTTGTTATCCACTCTTTCCTATTCCTACACTAAACTCCTTCTTATCAAGGCTTTATGTAATTAAATTTAATTACTCCATCTTTTCTTCATCTTTTTTGTCTCTTAGATATCACTTTACCCTTACTTGACCTCTGATAAAAGAAAATCCTAATACACAGAAAATTGACCAAAAACTCCTTAATTAAGCAGACTCTGCATTGTTCTGCTGTAAAGAATGTCTTATCTGGCTTTCACTTTCCTTCTCTTGCTAACATTTTCAGCATCAAGATCAGTTTAAGTCCCTTAAACCATGGACAAGACCAGTTTTTATAAGCTATCTATATTTACTTTCAGAGAGTAACCAAAACTAGCAACCTTTTGACAGTAGTTGCTCCATTCCCACCTCATAGATCAGTTGCCTACAATTGCCTTTACTAATTTTGTTTCTCTATGTCTATTTCCTCATCTATAAAATGAGAAGGTTGGTTTATATATATTTTATTCCACATTATGACTACTGTGATCATAGGTGATTACAAGTCATTGGTTAGTAGATCAATCAATAGGAAATGAAAAATGAGGAGGTTGAGAAGGTAACTATGTGCCAGGCACCGTGCTAGCTGTTAGAATTTCTGGTGTCACCATCTTCCCTCTACAGCTTTATTTCAGTCCACCATTTTAGCATCATGGCTCTAGATCTAGAAGGGACCCCAAAAATCACTTAATTCAGTTCCCTCATTTAACACAGAGGGCCTAAACCCCAGAGAGTTTAAATATTTTGCTCAAGATCACCCAGTGATCAAAAGTGGGATCCAAGTGTTTGGATCTCTCTCTCAAATTTTCCCCTCAAACAGGCACTATTTTTACCCTCAATATCTGTATCTCAGAGTAAGTAATTATTTCCTGACCAAAGCTAGATTACTGGGAAGTGATCATTTATAAAGAGCCTGGCCCATCCAATCAGTTGCATACTATTTGAAAAGTCATCATAGTGTAGTAATGAGTAGATCTAGAAAGAGAAGACTTGGGTACAAATCCTAGATGTTTATTTGTTTTTTAATAACATTTTTTCCAATCATATATAAAAACAAATTTTAGCATTCATTTTTAAAAAATTTTTGTTCCAGATTTACTCCCTCCCTGACCTCCCCATTTCCTAAGATGGTAACCAATTTAATATAGGGTATACATGTTGAGTCATGCAAAAGCTATTTATATTGTAGACATGTTGTAAAAGATCAGTTCATGGCTTCACCAAGAGGAGACAAGTGTCCCAATTTTCCCACGTCCCCGCCAGCATTTATCATTTACCAATCTGATAGTTGTAAGGTGGTACCTCAGTGTTGTTTTAATTTTCATTTTCTTATTCAGTAGTGATTTTAAGCAGTTTTTCATATTACCATAGATAGTTTTGATTTTTTTCATCTGAAAACTATTTGTTCAAATCCTTTGACTATCAATTGGGTAATGACTTATATCCTTATAAATCTGACTTAGTTCTCTACATATTTGAGAAGTGAGACTCTTTATGAGAAATATTTGATATAAAATTGTTTATCAGTTTTCTGCTTTACTTTTAATCCTGGTTGCATTGGTTTTGTTAACATAAAACCTTATATTTAATGTAATCAAAATTAACTGTTTTGCATTTCATAATTCTTCTATCTCTTGTTTGGTCATAAATTCTACCCTTCTTCATGAATTTGACAGGTAAACTATTCCTTGCTCTCCCAATTTGCTTATGGTATCACTCTTTATGTCTAAATCATGTATACATACTAGATATATTTATTAGCTTTGTGACCTTGATCAAATCACTTTAATCTCTCTGCACATCATTTTTTGTCTGTAAAATAAAGAGACTGGATTTAATGATTCCTAAGTTTCCTTCCAATTTTAAATCTATCTCCATCCAGACCTTACTTTGGCAAAGAAATTTGCCCTTTTTTTCTTAGCTCTATGCTTAGACCAGGCCAAGTTGATAACTATTCATTTCCCAAGTCTTTAAGTAGATGAAGTTTTTCTTCTTAATTCTTCAAGATCCTTATACCTCAAACTGGCCGTTTTCTCTTTGGTTCCCAGGTCAGGAAGTCTTTCAAGATAATCCCTTTCTAGTAATAACTAGATCCATTTGCTTGATTATGCACTCAATGCAGCCTCTGAGGCTGATACAACAAATTATAAATCAATTCTCTACTGCTTGTGCTAATGTTGGCACATTTATTTAAGAAATTAGTAATATTTAAGAAAATAGAATTTCTCCCACCAGCCAGAACCACACTACCCACGTGTGGAACCATCAGTTATAGCAAATGGAGAAATTTTGAATGGTGTGATTAAGTTCACTTACTTTGGCAGTATATTTTCCAGAGATATACACATAGATTGATGCAAGCATTGCCAGAGCAAACTCAGAGTTTTCCAAACAAAGAAAAGCATGGGAGAGGAGATTAAACTGTTCAAACTGAAGGTCTACAGAAGCACTTTGCTGACCTTATTGTTGTAGGTCTGGGGATGGACAGTATACCAGCTCCATGCCAGGAAACTGAATCACTTCCATTTGAATTGTCTTAGGAAGATTCTAAAGATCACCTGGCGAAATAAAGTACTGGACACAGGCCCTTTCTCAAACTGAATTGCCAAGCATTCAAACTCTAAGGCAGAGAATGCAACTCCAATGAGCTGGCCATTAAATATCAAAAGTATTTTTGCCTAAAAGGCAAAACTTACACAAAACAAGTACTCACATGGAGGTCAGAAGAAGCAATACAAGGACACCCTCAAGTTCTCTCTGAAGAACTTTGGAATCGATTGTGAGAATTGGGAGATACTGGCACAGGACCATTTTGCAAGGTGTGCCTGCATCAAAGAAAGTACTGTATTCTATGAGCAAAACATAACAGCAGTTGGCTCAAAAGAAAAGTAAAATATGCAGATTTAGAGACATCTCCATCCCAAATGTTGATATGGGCTATTTTTTTTTTTACAACCTGTAGTAGAGCCTTCCAAGTTCATATTAATCTGATCAGCCACATTGAGACACAATGTGCCTTAACCCCAATATAGTGATATTATTTTGGTCTTTCAGAATGAAGGAAATTAACAACTAGAAGAGTATTAGAGATATTATGGAATCCTAGATTGCAGACTGGCCTAGAAGCTAAGAATATTTGAGTTCAAGTTCTGACTGATATATGGCACTATGTCTGGCAAGTTTCTTAACCTCTTAGTACTCTATATAGCCCCCACTATAAGTTACAAAGAAGATGCAGACCAACATAATTAGGAGTTTCTCATACCAACAAAATCACAGGTTCAGTGCTATTCTATAATCTATATCAACATTCTAAACTACAATCTTTTGGGTCTTACGCTAATGAATTAAATACTTTCCTTAAAGAACTGGGTACCAATTCATTTTCTTCCATATTTTGGATTTTGTTGTTGTTTAGACATTTTCATCCTCCAGTTATACTGACAATTTCCCTTTCTCTTTCTGCTTCTTTTTAGTCACTCTCTGGTTTATAATAAATTAGCATTTATAGCTATCTACTTTTCCAATTAAATGCATAATATGGTTCTTGCCTATAGCAAGAAGCATCTTGTCTGTAAAACACATACAATTGAGGAAGGGGAACAACTCTAGACATATTGTTATCAACTAGTTTTCAAAAACCTCAACAAAGCAATTATTCCTTATTATGAAGTAGCAGAAGTACCCTATAGCTAGGATTATGGGATGTAGGGAAGAAGAGAACCTTACTACTCTCCATCCACTTATATTACCGTGTGTGTGTGTGTGTGTGTGTGTGTGTGTGTGTATGTGTGTGTGAATTTTGACTAGGTATTCTCTAAGTTTTCTTCCAGTTAGAAATCTACAAACCTAAGATCTTGCTATCTTTTTATATGTTCTGTCATTCAACAAGCATGAATTAACAACAAATACAAAGTTAGTAAATTGTTATTAAGTCATTTTCAATCATGTCTAATTTTTCACCATCCCGTTTGGTGTTTTCTTGTCAAAGACACTATAGTGGTTTGCCATTTCCTTCTCCAGCACATTGTTTAGATTAGAAAACTGAGGCAGACAGGAAACTTGCCCAGGGTCACATAGCCAGTAAGTAACTGAGGCAAGATTGAGACTCAGAGCTTTCTGACTCCAATACTGGCCCTCTATCTACTATATCATCTAGCCTCCCCCAAAGTTACAGTAGTTACATGTACAGCATATGTACATACAGCACCTACAGTACTTAATCAATACAGTAGTTAAATGAAGTAATTGAATATAAAATAGTTTGGATTAACAGGGGTCCTCAAACTACGGCCCGCGGGCCAGATGCAGCAGCTGAGGTCAATTATCCTCTTCACCCAGGGCTATGAAGTTTCTTTATTTAAAGGCCCACAAAACAAAGTTTTTGTTTTTACTATAGTCTGGCCCTCTAACAATCTGAGGGACAGTGAACTAGCCCCCTTTTTAAAAAGTTTGAGGATCCCTGCAGGGAAGGCTAAGCAGTTGGGGGAATCAAGAAAGGCTTCCTGAAGAAGGTGGTGACTGAGCTCTTTGGTTTTTTTATTAAAGTTTTTTATTTTCACAATCTATGCATGGATAATTTTTAAGCAAATAACAACAAAAAGAGTGAGAATGTTATGTTGTGATCCACCCTCAGTTCCCACAGTCCTCTCTCTGGATGCAGATGTCTCTCTACATCACAAGATCATTGGAACTGGCCTGAAACATCTCATTGTTGAAAAGAGCCAATTGATCTTCCTATAATCTTGTTGCTGTGTACAATAATCTCCTGGTTCTGCTCATTTCACTTAGCACCTGAGCTCTTTCTTAAAGAAAGGGATTTTTTGAGATAAGGAGAAACAAGAGCTTTTTCCAGGCATGAAGCACAGCAAGTGCGAATGTCCAGAGGCAGAATGAAAACCCAAAAGAAGTCCTATTTGACTACATTATAAACTGGGGGAAGGGAATAGTATTTAATGAAGCTGGAAAAGCAGTTGAATCCAGTTTTTGTAGGGCTTTAAAAATTAAAGAGAGTTTATGTTTTATTCTGGAAATGATTGGAAGCCACTATAGTTGATTGAGTAAAGGAATGACATTGTTAAATTTGGCAATGTGTGTAGGACAGACAAGAGTGAGTAGACTTGAGGCAAGGAGAAAATTAATAGGCTTTTGCAATTATCTAGATGAGTGGTGATGAGGACCTGAACTTACATGATAGCTTTCTTTGTTAATGAAGGTGTAAGACACAAGAGATGTTGTGAAAATAGAAACAATAAAATTTGACAACTTATTGGACATGTGGGATAAGGGAGAATGAGTAGTAAGGATAATGATAACGTTATAGACTTTACAGAATAGAATGATAATGGTGAGAGATAGAAAAGTCTGGAAGAGGAAAAATACATATTTATGGGATATGATGTGGATGATAAGCCCTCAAAGGAGATCAGTCAGGCAGATAGGAAGTAGAGAGAGAAGTATCCCTTTAGACCGCAAGTTCCTTGAGGTCAGAGACTGTTTCATTTTTATCTTTTAGCAACTGGTCCAAGGTCTTAAAAATACACACACACAAAATAGATAGAAAATAAACCTAAACTAGTTCAGGAAGGAAGAACATTAGTAATTGGGAGGTTGGGAGGAACTGGAAAGAGTTTATTCAGAAGATAATGCTTAGATTAAGTCTCAAAAGAAGTGGGAGGTTGTCAAATCCTGAAAATAAATAACTAAAGAGCCACAGAGGGGATACACTAATTGTTAAAATCTGAAAATACCAAAGTGTTCATTGAGGTTGTACATTGTTAACTCTGAAAAAATAAAAATAAAATCAAAGAACTCACAGGTTATAGACAAAAGTCTTCTTTATTCTATTGGAGTATAGAAACTACACACACTTGCCAGAGTTTCCTCTGAGACCTAGAAGACCCAAGGCAGGGAAGCTAAGCCTTGACATACATAGTTGGGGGCTACACAAAGAACTAAGCAATGAGGTGTAATGAGGTGTAATGTAGCAATGAGACGGAACAGCAACAATGAGGCAGGTTTTCTAGTGACAATATGTCTATTCATAGCAGGGTTTCATGACCAGAACATGGTTCTTGTAGATATTTGGCTAAGGTGAGGGACCATCTGGTTTGAGTCCAAGTGGATGATTTTGCTACAGCAGAATTCATCCATAGGCTGAGTGCAAAGAATTGTTGCTTTGCCAAACTTGGAGCACAGCTTTCTTGCTGGACCTCAGCTCTGGAAAACAAGGTGTCTCCTAAAAATAAGGAAGTATAGGAATGAATAGAGAAGTGTTCTTGGCGTGGGAGTCCTGACAAGGTGATAAAGGAATCCCAAGGCATTGGAGCATGGCCAGGGTAGGTACACAGATATAGAAGATGGAATGTTCTGTGTAATAAATAGAGAAAACCAATTTGAATAAATAATGAAATATGGGAGGGTGAGTAATGTATGAGGTTGGAAAAGTGAGTTGGGGGTCAAGATATAAAAGAGTTTAAAAACCAGAGGAGTTTATATTACACCCTAGATAGAGAACATAGAACCACAGAAGTTGACTGAATAGATAGTTATATATGGATGGATTTTAATAATTAATAAGTGCTTATTGAATTGACTCTAATTCAGTCCTCTTATTTTGCAGTTGAGAAAACTGAGGCTTAAAATTTTTTGTAATTTTTTTTGAGGCTTTAAATTATTTGAAATATAAACAGCTAATAAGTTGCAGAGTTAAAATTCAAATCTTTGAATCTAAATCACCCCGTGTTATTGCCATCATGCATCCTACTTCTGCCGCTGTCACCTAAACCCATGTTATCTAATATCTTTGTTTCAATTTTATTCTATAAAATGGAGGCAATATCACTTGTTCTATATTTTGAGAGAGATGATGTGATCAAATGAGCTTATAGATGCAACAATGCTTTGAAAGATCAAAAGCAATCTTAATGTATGAGAAAACTAAAAATGCTGATTGTTATATTTAGAGTAATAATTATAGTGCCAAAATAGATTGTATAGTTCTGTATTTGACATCTAGATAACCCTCCATTTTTATTTTTTAATTAAAGTTGTTATTTATAAAACATACGCATGGGTAATTTTTCAACATTGACCCTTGCAAAGCCTTCTGTTCCAAATTATCCCCTTTCCTTCCACCCCCTTCCCTAGATGGCAGGTAGTCCAACACATGTTAAATGTATTAAAATATATGTTAAATCCAATATATGTATACATATTTATACAGTTATCCCTCTGCACAAGAAAAATCGGATCAATAAGGAAAAAAAAACTGGGAAAGAAAACAAAATGCAAGCAAACAACAACAGAAAGAGTGAGAATTCTATGTTGTGGTCCACACTTAGTTACCACAGTTCTCTCTCTGGGTGTAGATGGTTCTTTTCATCATTGAACAAGTGGAATTGGTTTGAATCATCTCATTGTTGAAGAGAACCATGTCCATCAGAATTGATCATCATATAGTATTGTTGTTGAAGTGTATAATGATCTCCTGGTCCTGCTCATTTCACTCAGCATCAGTTCATGTAAGTTTCTCCAGGCATCTCTGAAATCATCCTGCTGGTCTTTTCTTACAGAACAATAGTGTTCCATAGCATTCATATTCCATAATTTATTCAGCCATTCTCCAGTTGATGGGCATCCATTCAGTTTCTTGATACTATAAAAAGGGCTGCCACAAACATTTTGGCACATACAGGTCCCTTTCTCTCCTTTAAGATCTCTTTGGGATATAAGTCCAGTAGAAACACTGCTGGATCAAAGGTTATGCACAATGTGATAACTTTTTGAGCATAGTTCCAAATTGCTCTCCAGAATGGCTGGATGTATTCACAACTCCACCAACAATGTATCGGTGTCCCAGTTTTCCCACATCCCCTCCAACATTCATCATTATCTTTTCCTGTCATCTTAGCTAATCTGAGGTGTGTAGTGGTACCTCAGAGTTGTCTTAATTTGCATTTCTCTGATCAATAGTTATTTGGAACAACTTTTCATATGACTAGAAATCGTTTCAATTTCTTCATCTGAAAATCATCTCTTCATATCTTTTGACCATTTATTAATTGGAGAATGGCTTGAATTCTTATAAAGTTGAGTCACTTCTCTTTATCTTTTCAGAAATGAGACCTTTATCAGAACCTTTGACTGTAAAAATATTTTCCCATTTTATTGGTTCCCTTCTAATCTTTTCTGCATTAGTTTTGTTTGTACAAAAACTTTTTAACTCAATAGAATCAAAATTATCTATTTTGTAATCAATAATAAATCTCTAATTCTTCTTTGGTCACAAATCCCTTCCTCCTCTATAGATCTGAGAGGTAAACTATCCTATGCTCTTCTAATTTGTTTATAATATCATTCTTTATGTCTAGATGATGAACCCCTTTTGACCTTATCTTGGTATACAGTATTAGGTGTGTGTTAATGCCTAGTTTCTGCCATACTAGTTTCCAATTTTCCCTGCAGTTTTTGTCAAACAGTGAATTCTTATTTCAAAAAGTTGAGTCTTTGTAACCTACCATTTTTAATAGTAGATACCAATATCTCTTCAAGTTTCTCTCCTTTGGATATGAATGTTATACCCTAAAGATTTCTTAGGTGTTAAATGCACTACTGTATGTGTAATTCTTTGGGCTGGAGGTAGAAGGTTTCACATAATTTTTCATCTACTGAACTATTTCCTTTTATTCAGATCAGAATTAAAATATCTCTGAGATATTTAAAATTAGATATTCTGGTGACAACTACAATTAAATATACTGTGGAATGGTGAATAAAACATGGACAAGGATATTAAAAAATACTATTTTGTCACAAGAAAAAAGCATGAAACATTTAGAGAATCATGAGGTAATTTGTATGAATTGATGCAAAGTAAAGAAAGCAGAAATGGAAAACAATAAACATAATACTTAAAATAATGAATGAAAACACTGAGGCAAAAGAATTCAGATTAAACATATAACTAGTCTCAGTGCTAGAGAAGAGATGATGATATACACCTCCCTCCAGTCAGTAAAGATTGAAGGCTATGCGTATGAAATACTGTATATGTTGTCCAAAATAGTTTTGGTGATAGTCACTTTTGTTTAACTGCATTTCTTTTCTATAAAGACAAGTTCTATTGAAAAGGAAAAGTAGAGGAGGGATTAAATCCATAAATTACTATGGTATAATGACAAAGAGCATCAATAAAACATCTTCAAAGATAAAATGTCAGAAAACTCTCCTCCAACGTGATTTGTGCTATGCTAAAATAGATAACTCAAACTATCCTATTCTCAGTGTCTTTTTTATGTCATTGCTAATAATGACAGTGATGATAGTTGAATAGCCTTGCATGCTTAAACAAGCAAACTGTCCTTCTAGATTAAACTTGATGCTGACACTATCTTTTACCTTTCTTTGTATGCCCAGAGTTTAACATGCAGCCTGATCCATAGTACACACTTAATAAATGTTTATTGATCGACTGTGAAGCATTCTAACTAGAAAATTAAAAGTCATAGAATCTTAACATTTTCAAGATCATCTAGTCTAGTGCTCAAAACAGCTCTCAGGCCCTTGACTCTTCTTGACTTCACAAACAATTATCAGGCAGGAGAAATAAGGCAGATCTGAAATATCTTGCTTGTAAACAAATCAGTCAAGTAAAAATCTGCAATCCATTTTAGAATACATTCAAATGTTCAGTGTTGAAGCAAAAATAAGATTATAAATATAGCACTTGACAAGTGCAAGTACCTTAGAGAGCACCAACTATTTTGTCTTTCTTTGAAACCTCAACAATTAGCATTGTCCCTGGAACTTCATAGACCCTTAAACATTCTTTGTTGATTTGATTCAAAACTGTAACTTCCAAACATACTTCTACCTTTTTAATAAATCATAGAAGATATCAACTATCCTTAATTTTAACACTTCCAAAAGGTTAACAAAATTCTCTTCAAAAACAATTTCCTCAGCTTGGAATCCAGGAGAGTAGATTTCAGGGTGCCATCTCTGGCTTCTGACACCTCCCAGAGCTATCATGATGGCTGCTCTTAGTATTATAACATCTGTGACAATTTCCTCATTCCTTTAAAACAAATAATCTCATTTGTGTGTGTGTGTGTGTGTGTGTGTGTGTGTGTGTGTATTTCTAGTAGTATAATAATTTTAGTATTGTTTACTAATGAAATAGTAAATTTTGTTAAGGAAGCACGATAAAAGCTGGGCTTAGAGTGTTTGACCATTTTGTTTTTTCCCCTTGATTTGGCAGATAGTATCTCTTGAGAATGTATTCCTGTAATGAAGAGGACTTCAGGAACACACCATTGTCTCTGCAATGATATGAGTTGGCAGCATGTTCCTTTAAATCACATTTGGTTGATGAAATAGAAAAACTTAAGGTCCTATGGGAACAAGACCCAGAGCACTGACTAAGAACATTAACTTATTCCTTTGTGATACTGCTTTTTGTCATTTTGCCTGAGAGGAGGAGAAGGATACACAGGAATACAAGTGGTGCCTGGAGCTAAATAGGTCTGGGTCTAATTGCTACACTGTGAAGAGCTAGAGAAAAAATAAAACCAGTGGCAGAAGATTTTGCTCCCTTGGAAACACAAGAATACTTAGGAAGCTTCAGAAAAAAAGAATGCTAAATTTATTTGCAATTCTTACTCTTAAAAAACTGTGGTGCTAACACATACAGACATATACACACACATACATACACTACAAACTAAATCACAAGATATCTAGGTATGATAGAAAATAAGGTAGTAGCTGAAGAAATTCAAATGACAGCTCTCTAATAAGTTCAGTTTGAGGGAAAAAAAAATACAGCAATGAAAGATGAAAACAAGAACACCTAACCTGAAACAAGCAAAAAAAAAAAAATACTCTAAATGTAATACCTCAGTTTCCTGTCTCAGTTTCCCTTAATTGTAATACCTGTTTCCCTGAATTATTATGCTATATCCTGAATTAAATTTTTTGGCCTCCCTCCCCCACTTTCATTATCCCATTAAACTCTGGTCACTCTCTCATTCCAGTGAGTCATAAAAATCCAGATGGCTTATCTCAAATGCCTGGTGATCTCTTGCCTCAAACTTCTATTTCCTGCCCACATCTTTATCTTGACCCCAGTCTGTCAGAACTAAGTTATGATCCTTTCCTAAAATTATGATTTCCCAATGTTTTGCCCCTTCTTGCCTTTGTTTCCCTGACAACTGGAGCCCTATAAAAGTCTCTGGAATTAATTGTTGGGTGCTGGATGCTTTGAGACAAGAGTCCTATTCAGCCAGCTAGTTTTTGCTAGCCTAAATTCTCCATTATCAAAATATTAAAAATCTAGTCTCTGTCTTGCCTCAGTTTTTCCAACATTACATAAACTTGTAAGAATAACAGTAGAAAGGCTCAGGCCTAGAATTAGCTAACATATATGAAAGAGAATGGAAAGAAAAACAAGGAAAGGACAGATTATTCCTTGGGTATAGAATATAATGCCACTATATAAAAGAGTCAAAGTAGAAATGGACACTTCCTAATCTGTTTCAGTATTCTCTATCATAACATATAATTTTCAAAGCAGAAAATATACATTACATCCATTATATATATACCTATATATATGCATATATATCTATATAGCATCATATATTTTCTTTTCAATATTTGTTAAACATATATATTTTATTTTATATAAATTATATATATGTAACTCCATACACACACACACACACACACACACACACACACACATATCACTAAGATGAATAGGGGAGAATAAAATAAAATGAAGAGAATATGGAACAAAATAAAATTTAATTTAATTTAAAAACCATTGCATTGAAGTTCAGGTTGGGTGTAGAGATAGTATAAGTTCTTACTCAAATGTACAAATGGATTTGTGACCTTATTAAAATGAATCACACTTCTAAATATATAATCAACAACCCATAGATAACTGCCCATTCAGGACAATTATTCTCTATATCTTCCCACAAGTTCATCATGTAAAGTGGGGAACTGGCAACCAACATACTAAGGATCTTCTTTGTTTTCCCTGAATATCATGAGGATGCCAGTGGTTATCCTTCACTCTGGTCACATTAATTAAAAATTAATTTAAATCTCAGATCTAGTGAATGTCATACCAATGTCATACCAAGATACAGAAAGAACTTTCAGATGTCATTAATTGAGGTATGCTGGCATTTGAGAAAGATGCCAGACTATGAAAGAGAGTAAACACTACTGATTTTCAAAATGTCAGGAAAGGTAGATTCCAGAAATTAAAGATCAGTCAATTTAGCATTGATCTCTAGCAAAATTCTACAATTGAATATTAAACAGATGATTAGTGAACACTCTGGAAAAGAAAGGGATCATAGGTAGATCAAGGAATGACATAGGAAGTTCTACATAATATTTATATAATTGATTTGGCAAGACATTTGACAAAGAAGGCCTTGTGGACAAAAAAGAGAAGCATTGACTCAGGAATTGTGCAGCAAGATGAATTCAGTGAGGAAGAGCTCAGCTAGCTAGTTCAATATACTCTCTCCAGGGATGATGGAATAATATATGAAAAAAGAAATTTTATTTAGTCACTACTGTATAGAGCAAAAAAAAAAAAAATCATCTACATAAACTTGCTGTGCTGTATATATATATATATATTGTTTTTAAAATATATTTTAACATGTTAAACATATTACTTGCCACCTAGGGGAGGGGGTGGGAGGAAGAAGCAAATTTGGAATGCAAAGTTTTGCAAGAGTCAATGTTGAAAAATTATCCATGCATAGATTGTGGGGAAAAAACAAAAAAGCTTTAATAAAATAACTAAATAATGAACTTGTTGTGCCCCAACTTTTTACCTTGAATTTGGCCCTAGTTTTCTATCACTTTATAGCACCAAGGACCTTGCACTTCCAATATTATCTTACCCTGCAGCAATATTTGCAAAATAAATTTTATTAAGAAAAAAAAAACTTCTTACCAATACAAATGAGGCTGCCAAATTATTTTGAAAGTATTCTTAGTGGGAGTCACTTGTTACAATGATAAGAATTTAAAATGATCACAACTACATAAAAATCCAGTTGAGTTTTTGTGAGCTACGATAGCTTTTTTGAAAAAAAAGTTTGTTATTATTCTATTTAAAATATAATTTTTAAAGAAAAAATGATATTGGAAATTTTCTAGTGGAATCCTATGACCTAAATTTTGTTTATTCAAGCTGCTCTTCTATCTCTGCTTTCCTTACTGATTTTCAATTCTGCTTGCCTAAGAACCACATTTCCCAGAATTCCTCCTGCTGATTTCCGGTCCAATGATTTCAGTTTGAGTCTGAGCCAGCTTTATTTTCTTTAGCCAATCACTACCGAGTATGCAATAGCTTTAGGTACATGTAGTGCAAATTGAAACAGATTACCAGAACCTCCTGTGAGGTGGCACTTAAGCATTGAAATTTGCAGGCACTAGATTGTAATCTGCAAAGTCATTTAGCAACTAATAAATCTAACTTCAGGAGCCGCGAGAAGAGACTCCCTGTTCCTCAACCTATCTCATCAGATTATCTAAAAATTTCACTTAGCATGCCAAAAAATTCATGTCCATGACCAAATAATCAGAAACAAATATCTTTCAAATTTGTAGCTAACTTTTCCTAAAATTTGGACCTCCATAAACTGTTAAAAGTAGCATTTTTCTCCCTTGTGTTTTGGATAATCAGGTCAATAAGTCACCTCATATATGACATAAAACAGCCTATTACAGAAAGATCTTAAAAGTTTCTTTCATAAGGTCCACTCAACATTTAGCACTATTTTATGAAGAAGAGTTTATTCCTATGCTCACAAATAGTAGTGAAATAATTGAATCATCATCAGTGACCACCCCCACCCCCACAATAATGCTAAGTATAAAAAAAGCATGGTCATTGTCCATCCAGGTAAGAAACCGGGAACTAGCTTTGTCATGCTCATTGGTATCAACATTCATTGGCTGGCATTTCAAGCTTCTATATTGCCTAGGCATTTGGGGAATCATGTCAGGTTTCTCTACTGTTTCTAGAAAGGCTTTGGACCCCTCTATTCCAGAGAATCACTAGTTACCAGCCTAGTCTCCAGAAAAAAACGAGTTCTGAGTTTTCTGCCTATTTGGGGGAGTTCTATAGTTCATCTGACTATATGGAAAAGCATATATATCTCAAGGAAAATGTATTAAAAAGAAGCTTAAAGAATTGTCTTAACATTTCTGGCCAGAAGCAGGCCCCATCCTCTTTGGGAAGAGGAACACTGAGTGCAGAAATGGGGGAACCTTTATACTTACTCGGATGATGTAGCGATAGGTCCATTTATCCAGATTACAGTCTTTCTGATAAACGCACTACACCTTTCCCCTTAATATGTATAAAACATGTGTGTCCCCCCATCATATATCCCATGTTCAAAAATGTTCAAAAATCCTCTGGGATGTGTTGTTTAATATTCAATTAGTCTATTAAGCAAGCACAATAGTGATTTGGTCAACTCCTGTCATTGACCCCAACTAGTTTGGGCTGGATTGGCTATTAAATCTTACATTTCTTTTTTTCTCCAAACTACAAGACTCTTTCTGATTGGCTGAATGCACCTGTGCCTTTCTAACCCCTTCCCCCCAATTTTTTATTTGCTTAAGGCTTCTGTTGATCACTCAATTGTTCTGGAATCTTAACCTATCTTAACCTTTCACTTGCTGAAAACCTTGGTCTGCAGGGACCCATTATCTCGCCCTATCTCAAAGCTTGCAACATTGTTGAAGCCCAACTTTTCAGCATTTCTCACTGGGAGAAAAATAAAAGGGAGTTCTAGTTCTGGATTATCAGGCTTTTAAGATAACTTGATGGTACAGACCTCTTAAACCAGTTATGGAAGGCCAGAGTATAACGCTGACACTCTAGGGGTTGACATGTCAGCTTTGACTGTCAATTTGAATCCTTTCACAGAACTATACTTGGGGAATCCTTTGGTGGAGCTAAACTGGGACGTGACCAAAGCTTTTTTCCCTTATGATTAGAAGAAACCAGAACACAATTTCTCCTCATTCAAACTGTGTGGGAGGGGTGCTAGACCCCCTTCCCCTAATCAGAGACATCTTCAGTACAAAGAGAAAGCATTTTAGTCCCTGCAAGGAAAGGCCCCACATAGCTGCCCAAATCTTATCAGTGTAAACCTTCAATATTATTAGCATTAAATGAAAAGGACCATTTTTTCATAGAGATCTAAATAGAGATGATAGAAAATATGAGAAAACATTTCCAAGAATTCTAGTTTGTACTTGTATCCAAATTATTCAACTGTATATAAATAACTTAGCAGCAAGACACTCAGAGAAGAGTTTCCATCTTCATTAACTGATGTATTTGACTGACTCACTGAGGTACATTACTCTAAATTGGTATGCTACCACTGTTCTGTAGAAGGTATATTTGAATTGCTTATTTCTGACCACTTCAGTCCAAAAAGATGGATCTGTATTACCTGGCCACTATTCATATACTTAAGAAATTTTATCTGTTGTTGAACTGAACATCTCCTATAATTTCACATATATTAGGACTGGGGCAATTTTAAATTCTTGTAATAGTGTCTTACACCTTCCAAGACACTGAAAGAGTGGCTGTTGATTAATTTTTTCAGCTTTTCATTATTGCGGGTATTGCTGTAGAAAGCATTTATTAAGTGCCTCCTGCTGCCTATATTCCAGGCACTGTGCTAGACGCTTTGGGTACAAAGAAAATAATTTTCGAAGAGGTGATATTTATTCTGCTGGAGAAACATTAAGCATATAAATCCATTCTAGATATATATGTAATGAAAGCAAAATAATTTTGGGAAGCCATGGTCAGTCCTGTAGTTTAGGAAAACCATTTGGCAGCTCTGTCAAGAATAATTGGAGGACTGATAAATGGTTAAAGAATATGAACTGACAATTTTCATCTGAAGAAATTAAAACCATTTCTAGTTATATGAAAAAATGCTCTAAATTACTATTGATCAGAGAAATGCAAATTAAAACAATTCTGAGGTACCACTATTCCCTTCTCAGATTGGCTAAGATGATAGGAAAAGATAATGAAAAATGTTGGAGGGGATGTGGGAAAACTGGGACACTAATACATTGTTCGTGGAGTTGTGAACTGATCCAACCATTCTGGAGAGCAATATGGAACTATGCTCAAAGGATAATCAAGCTGGGCACACCCTTTGATCCAGCAGTGTCTCCACTGGGCCTGTATCCCAAAGAGATCATAAAAAAGGAAAAAGGATCCACATGGGCAAAAATGTTTGTGACAGCCCTTTTGGTAGTGGCAAGGAACTGGAAACTCAGTGGATGTTTGTCAGTTGGGGAATGGCTGAATAAAGTATGGTATATGAATGTTATAGAATATTATTATTCTATAAGAAATCATCAGCAGGATGGTTTCAGAAGGGTCTGGAGACACTTACATAAACTGATGCTAAGTGAAGTTAGCAGAACTAGGAGATCATTGTACATGGCAACAATAAGATCATGCAAGGATCAATTCTGATGGACCTGACTCTTTTCAACAATGTGGTGATTCAGGCTAATTCCAGTGGTCTTGTGGTGGAGAGAGCCATCTGCATCCAGCGAGAGCACTGTGGGAACTGGGTGTGGATCACAACATAGTTTTTTTCCCCACTTTTTTTTGTTATTTTTTTCCTCATTTTTTATTCCTTTTTGATCTGATTTTTCTTGTGCAGCATGATAATTATGGAACTATATATAGAAAAATTGCACATGTTTAACATATATTGGATTACTTGCTGTCTAGGAGAGAAAGAAAAAAATGGAACGCAAGGTTTTGCAAGGGTGAATGTTGAAAACTATGTATATGTTTTGTAAATAAAAAGCTATAAAATAAAAAAAAATAGAAAAAATTATAATTGGAGGGTGGGAGAAACTTAAGGCAGGGAAACCAATTTGGAGGTTATTGCAACAATTCTAGCAAATAGAACCTAATTTAGGATAGTAGCATTGTCAGTGGAGAAAAGGCAGATTAGATGGGAGGTGAAATATCAATTGATATGATTTAAATGATTGGATGGGGATATGATTTAAATGATTGGATGGGAAAGGTGCTGGAATATGAAGAATTGAGAATCACTTCCTCCTTTCCTTCCTCCATTCCTTCCTTCCTGTAAAATGGTCATCATACCTACCTCTTTGGGTTACTGGGTGGATAATAAGATAACAATGGTAAAGCGCTTGCAACACAGTCAATATTACATAAATGTTTATTATTACTTATTATATTATCTTTTTTTTTTTTTCAGATAGCCCAAACACATTTGTTCCTCTCCTCTCCCCCATTTCCCCAGTCATTTTTTAAAAATACATATATTCGAGGGAAAATTAGGAATGTTTTTCATTTTTGTTGTTTTTTCGTTAAGTTCACACACATTCACACAAAATAAAATTAAAAGAAAAAAAAGCTTGAAGTATGACTTCTAGTTTGTCCACATGAGTAATTTAGGAGGCTGGTACACAAATAAGAAAGTTGGGAAGGAAGATTACAGTTGGGGAGGTGGGGGAGGGAATATAATAAGTTCTGTTTTGGACATTTTGAGCGTGAAAGCCTACAGCACAGCATGAAAATTCGTTTTATTCTTGGGGTTTCATCTTTAAAAAACAACAACAACAACAACAAAAGCCCATATTTCAACAAAAACACAAAAGTTCAGCAGGGCCTAGCAGCTTTCCCAAGGGCGGGGCGAGACGAGCAGGGGCGGGGGGAAGCCTTGCGCACGTGAGGTCCTCTTTTCACTCCCTCCAATCCCTCCTCGCTCCTCCCTTCTCTCCCCTGCTAGACTACGCGTTCCTGTTAGAGCGGAAGTGTTTGTTTCTCGGTGTAGTCTGTCCTGCTCGGCCGCTGTAGAATTGGGCTGACGTGTCAACGGTTGCTGCGGTGGGTCGGATAGAGCCGAACCGGGCCGGACCAGCGCCGCGGCCGCTATGGCGGAGGCGTGGGACGAGATCCGCCGGTTGGCAGCCGACTTCCAGCGGGCGCAGTTCTCCGAGACCACGCAGAGGTGCACGCTCTGACCCTGACCCGCTCGTCTTTTAGGGAAAACTCGCCAAATGCCTCCCTTAGGATTTGGGCTCGCGTCGGCCTTAGGGCCTCCAGGTTTCCCTTTCCCCGACCCGCTGAGGCCCCCGGCCTTCGGAGGGCCCTGGTTTCAGGCCGTCTCCCAGCCTGTCTGGAGGCCGTGTTTGGGCCCGTTCCTCCCCAAACCCGCCATCTACACACCTGTAATTTTCACTGGCGATTGGGGGTGGGTTGAGGGTTGAGGTGCATCATTAGCCCTTGCACACATATGTATTGTAAAAGTTTTTTCCCAGACCTGTATGTGTAGTGGACAAAAATAACCATTAGTAATGATTATGAACCTGTGTAATAGACAAAACGACCCAATAATAATAGTAATAAACGGCCAAAAGAATGGTGGTGATGATGATGATGGACATTAGGGCAGCTTAGTGATCCAAATGCATAAGAAGACTGGGCCTGGAATCAGGAAGACTCAATCTTCCTGAATTAAAATCCAGCATCCGAAACTTAATGTTGTGAGTCTGGGCAAGTCACTTAACCTTGTTTACCCCAAGAATCCTTCATTTGTAAAATGTGCTGGAGAAATAAATGGCAAACCACTGGGGGATTGCAGGGGGGAGGGAAAAAAAAGCTGTGGTATCTTTGCCAAGAAAATTCCAATGGGCACAGGATTGAAAGGACTTGACAAAAAATACAATCCTGTGAGTATGAGGACTTTTACTTTCATTTTAGAATTAGATCCACTCAAAAATGCTGGAGTATCCAAGACCAGTTTCCAATGTAGGTCTTTTATTTCTAATGACCAGTCCCTTTTAAACCACTTTGCCAAAAGGAAGAAGTGGCCTCGTGGGATGTTTAGTTGGCTTCCCATTACTGTTAAGGAAACAGACCCAAAAAGACCATTGAAGAGAATAGGGATGAAATCCTATTAGTCCCCAGATGGCAGAAGTAGGAGCAATTTCTCTAGAAATGGTTGAGGCAAATTTAGGTCTGGAAAACTAGTTGACAGAGCTGTACAAAACATAAGTGGGCCGCCTCAACTGCCATGGTAGAGGTCTTCAACCAAAGGTTGGATGACTGCTTATGAGAGTTGTATCATGGATTCCTTTAGCCATCTGGTGAAGCCTATGAGCCTCTTCCAGAATGATGTTTTAAAATATAAATATATTTTATTAACGTTACAAACATGTAAAGATAAATATAATAATAGATACTTAAGTGTATTAAATATGAATATAATAGCTATATTTAAATGTACTCATATATAATATACTGTTTATGTATAAATAGTATAAATACGATTTCTAGGGAAATAAATTTGTTGAAATATAGCTATCGAGATAGTTTCATAAAATAAGTTCAATACTCCCAGGTGAAAAACCTTTGATCTAGTAAGAATAAAATTTTAAAGCTGAGAGGAAGCATCAAGATATTATTCTGTTTTTATAGACTCAAAAAGTTGAGTCACAAATTACTAACTAATTTGCCCAAACTCACATAGCTAATTATTAGTAGTAGTATTGAAGCTGGAAAGTCTAGAGTCCTTAGATACTGCCTAGAAATGCTGTAAATATCTAAAGGATCAGAAATTGCTTAGGTAATTAAAATATTAATATATTAGACTGAGTGTTAAACATGCAGGGTGAAGAAAAACATTGCAATATACAATGTACACCTTTAATTTAAAACTATAAATTCTATTAGCTTAAAATTTATGCTGACTTTAGGGACAACTTGTATTTTTACATAACCCTGAACAAAAATGGTTTTCCCAAAATAGCCAAATATTGGATATCCAATCCAAAATACTGTGAAAAATAAGAATGCCTTTTTAATTCTTGAATTGTTTGATCTTTGACATTCTACTTTGAATGAAGAGAACCAAAGTAAATATTACACTACTATGAAGAGAATTAATTTGAAATATATGGTAGACTTCACAGGCTAAGTAAATAATAAAACAATTCAACTAGCTTTCTTTAAAGAATTAAAATTTAAATCAGCTAATTTGGAGGATACTAGTTTAATTTATTCAAATTATAAAATTAGACTGGGGTAGGAAGCCTCTGGCTCATGGGCTTTTATAAGATAGATGAAATCATTTGCTAACGCAACCATAGGCGATGAGCTGAAAGGTAAAGATAACAACCTTCCACGGCTTTGCTATTAAGTTGATAATTTTGTATGGCCCTCAAACGATGTTCTAAATACCCAAATGGCCCCATTCATGAATTAGACTAATAGCTATTATCTAGAACAAGATTAATAATATTTATATGTTGATACAAGTACAAGACACCAAAAATAATTTCTATTCAAGAAGCAGTATCAGAATTATTATTGTGGACAAGTATTGAGTAAGGGGCTCAATGATGAAAAGCCCAAATCTTGTACTTCAACAAATGTTAACAACTTGGTGGAAGATTTCCTAGTATAGAGGTTCAGAGCCTCTAAAGAAAATTTATGGAAAGTTATGAACAAGAATCTTTCAGGATGAGAATGCATGGATAGCTTGTGGTTTGCCCAAGTGGATATAGTGCCAACACCAATGAGATTATGAGTTCATCAAAATAGCATTTTTTCCCTCTTTTTTCCACAGGTTATCAGAACGAAACTGCATTGAAATTGTAACTAAATTGATTGCTCAGAAGCAGTTAGAAGTGGTTCACACACTTGATGGTAAAGAATATATTACTCCTGCTCAGATAACGAGGGAAATGAGGGATGAGCTTCATGTTCGAGGTGGTAAGTATCCTTAAATTTTACTTATCAATAATTATGAAATAGGTATTTAGAGCTTATAATAAGTTTTCCTCAATACCATTTGCTAATATGATAATTACATGATTTTAAAGAATCTTATTAGTAGAGATAAAAATGTAGTTGAAATTATTTTAAATGATTATTACAGATGCTTGGTAAATATAGGTGTATATTTTAAATGCTAAATTTCAACTAATTTTTCTTAATTCACTAATTTGTTTTGTAGCCCAAAGTAAGTCATTCAACTGCATTGTAAAACCATATTATCTGTAAGAGATCTTATCTATAAGCTACTTTGTGACTTACTAATTGTGAGAAGTCAGTGACTTTATGTTTTGGAAAAATTCACTGGTAACCATGGCCAGAACATGATAATGATTTTTTAAAAATCTGTTAATTATATGTCTGCAAATAAAGAGGCTGAGGCATTATAGTATGATGGAAAGAACATTGAATTTTGCAGTCCACAAATCATATCCTTGTTATATACTGTATGAATTCAGAAAAATCACAGCTCCCTGAACCTCCTTTAGCTTTATTTGTAAAACAAAGGGATTGAAATAGATTGTCTCTGATGTTCTTTGGCTCTCCAAGTTTTATGTCCCTATCAGTTCAATGACAAAGTATTCTATTTCAAGAATATCACAATATCTGTGCTTAATAAAGAATTTACATTTCAAGGATTTAAGCAAATCCTGCTTTTTTCCTTTGCTTTTCATTTTAATTTCATCCAAACAGTAGTTAAAAAAAAAAATTAAAGGAAACTTTTTCTCAACTTCTTTCTAGCTTTGGACATATACTTTTAATGTGACAATTCTGAGAAATGACCCAAAATGTGTCCTTTGGATTATTATTGTATTAGTAGTGGTAGCCAGATCTTTCTTTCTTTTCCAAAAAACTGAATTTGCTATGAACAGCCATGAAAGTTAAAATAATGTATAAAACACAGCAGCAATCATACATGTCTTTGGTTGAAAATTTTTCTTGAAAGAATTTCTTCTTGAAGAGAACTAGAAGCAGAATTGCATTCAGAAAATTAAATTCACTATTTTCCCCTACCTGCTGCTGCTTCTTTGTTCCCTTTCATTTAAAAGTAGTCATTCTCTCTTTCCAGTCACCCATGTAGTCAGTCACCATTGACTTTCTCTTCTTCATTAGCTTCTTAGTTACTAAATTAAATTAGTTGTTAAATTATTTTGCTTCTTCCTGCAAAATATAATAGCTATCAAATTTATAGCACTTTAAGATTTTCAAACTGTTTTATAAATGTTTTGTTTTATGTTCACAACAACCCTGAGAGATCATTTTACACGAAGAAACTGAGGAAGGTGGTTAAATAACTTGAATTAAGCATTTGTGGCTGGGTTTGAACTCAAGTACTCTTTATCCTTCAGTTCCATTGTTCTGCCCACTATGCATTCTAGCTGCTCTCAGTATTATTTAATTTTGCTAAATCTATTTTTTAAGAAGTTTTCTTCAGAAAATTTCTGTCTCCTTTTCCAAACTCTCCAGCAAAGTTCTCATTTCCTTTCCTCATTTTTCTTCTCTTTTTAAAATCCTTTTTGAATTTATCCAAAAGAGCCTTGTGAAATGGGTACCAACTCATATCACCCTTTGGGGCTTCATTTGGAGACAATTTGCCATTAGTATCCTCAGGGTTTGAGGTGTATTTTGTGTCTTCATAAAAGCTCTCTATGATCAGAGTTCTTTTTGCTTTTTTGCTCATTTTAAAAAGTTGAGGTCTGTTCTTAGGACAAAAGGGAGATTGTCCCAAGCTTCTTCTACAGGCAATAGCAGCTTTCTGGTGCCCTGGGCTGGTGCTGCTGACTTCCTTTCTATACTGGATAGTCATGGCTAAGTCTGGGGTTCAAAGGCTCACTATTTGCTTTTTGCATTTGTGTTGATAGTCTCATAGCTAATCTGCTGATCCACTGGCTTCTGAACCAGGACAGAGTAGCCAACACTGCTGTATATTTGGCTACGAGCTTCTCGGTGGGTAACCTGGTAGACAGATGCCACACTGCCCTGAGTCCCTATGCTGTGTCTGTGCTCGAAAAGTGTGACACTCCCAATATTTGTGGGTTCTGTCACTCTAAAACCAGTTCAGAGGCTTGATCTGGTGTTGATCTGAGGGATGGTAGGAGGAGCTCAGATAAAGGTCTGTCTGCTCTCTGCCATCTTAGCTCTCACCTCTCAATATTATTTCATCTCCTTCCCCTCCTTTCTACTCCTGCTACTAATACACTAATTTAGATTCTCATCACTTCCATGTGGACAATTGACTTATCTTTAACTCTTCTCATTACTTCTCTCCTTTATCATCCAACTTTCCTTTTTGTAACTGCCAAAATTATATTTCTAATGCACAGATTCCATACTATTCCCCTGCTGAAAAACTTTCAGTAGAGTAAAAATGAACTGTTCTTGGGAGTTGGGTGAGATTTTAGTTGATGCTTCCAAGTTGTATAGTCACTTAATTTTTGTTAGACCTGAGTTTGTCTACAAAATGAGGAAGTTGGCCTAGATCAATGGTAATCAAACTCAAGTAGAATCATTACTGACTCAGAAAATCACAGATTAGCATTATCTATATTGGATTTTTATTTATTTTGTTTAATGTTTCCCAGTTAAACCACAAGTTTCACATGTCTGGCTTAGATGAGCTCTGAGGTTCATTTGCCTCAAATATCTTGATTCATTAAATGCCAAATTAAAATTATTGGGATTTTATTGTTTACCAATTCTATCCAACCACTTCTTTCTTATCCAAGTGCATTAATATTATCAGTGCAGCAATTTTTCAGTTTTATATAATCATAGTTAATCATTTTTTATAAGGCTAGCTATGCAGCACAGAAGGTAGAACATTAGACCTGGAGTCAGAAAAACGAGTTCAAATCCAGCCTCAGACACTTATTAGCTGCATGACCTTGGGCAAGTCACTTAACTGTTTGCCTCAGTTTCTCATTTGTAAAATGAGTTAGAGAAGGAAAGAACAAACCACTCCAGTATCTTTGCCAAGAAAAACCCCCAGAAAAGCTGAACACAACTGAAACAACAATCTGTTTTATCCTTTATGATTGCCTCTCTGTTTTGGCGAAGAATACATCTCTTACCCATGGCTTTGAGAGGCTTTTTTTCTAATTTTTAAAATAATATAATCTTTAATATTAAGATCCTTTATCCTTTTAGAATTTATTGTAGAATGTAGTGCAAAATGTCATTCTAAGCCTAATTTCTATTAGAAAAAAGCTTCAGTTTTCCCAGAAATATTTTTTCTTTTTTTAAATCAAATGGGAAAGAAATATTTTTCTGGGTAATTCATGGTTTCTTTTTTATCATACATTAAATAATTACATTCCATTGTTTCTGATTCTCCCTTGATCTACCTCTCCACTTATAATATTAGGTGGTTTTGATGACTTGTGCTTTATAATTTTAGATCTGGAATTGTTACTCCCCTTTCATCCTGATTTCTTTTCATCATTCATCATGAAATTAAAAATCTTTTATTTTTCCAAATGAATTTTGTTATTTTATCAAGTTTTATAAAGTAATCTGATTGACATAGCTTTAAAAATGTAAATTAACTTGGGTGATAGTGTTATTTTGTTATGTTGGTAAGGCCTGATCATGAATATAACACTGACACTAAATATTCCTTCAGTTTTTTTAATGTTGTTTTCTATTTCCTTAAAGAGAACTTTGTAATTGCATCTATACTAGTACTTTATATGCTTTGGGAGATTGATCCTCAGGATATTTTTTGTGCTTTGTGATAATTTGGAATGGAGTTTCCTTTCTATTGTTGCTTTTTGGATTTTGTATATAATAATATAGGTGATATATATAGAAATGCAGTTCATATTTGAGGGTTTATTCTATAGAATGCAAGTTTGCTCTCAAATAGTATCTTTGCTGACTCCTGCGAATTTTCCAAGTATAATATCATCAGCAAATAGGAATGATTTTAATCTCCTCTTTACCTGTCTTTCCTCTGTCTGATTTAAAAAAGTATAGCAAATAATAATGGAAAGAGTGTTTTTATTCCTGTATTTTTTGAAGAAAGTTTCTAATGTATCCTCATTGCATATGGTGCCTACAGTTCATAGAATTTAGAGCAGATAAGACAGTTGTATTTTGTCAAAAGCTTTTTCTGCATCTGTTGAGATCAATCAGATGATTTTGGATGTATATTGTTTTTCTAGTATAAATCCAACTTGGTCATAAAGAAAGATTTCTTAGATAAATCATTATAGTCAGTTTCTCAGGATTTTGTTTAAAATTTTAAATCAATATTCACTAGTGATATTGGCCTGTAGTTTTCCATCCAGATTTTGCCTTCCCTTGGTTAAGCTAAGAGGATTAGATTTGGCTCATAAAAGGATTTTGGTAGGCAACTTCCTCAGTTTCTGAGAATAATTTGTGTTTTATTGGCACTAATTTATCAATCCACCGAGATTGTAAGAAAATGCTGTGAAGTGAATAATTGGTTGACTTTTTTAAGTGTCCCATTTGAGAATAACTGCTACTTTGACCACAATTAGAGGTAACAAGTTAAGAAATTATCCAAAGTACTTAGATCAGAGAATCAAAGAATCTCAGGGTTTAGCAGGAATCTCAAAAGCAGTCATCTACCCTTTATTTGAAGAATCCACCCCAGGGAGCTTTTGAGAAATTAGAATATATGTAGCTTTCTTGGTGTCCTAGTATATACTGTTCATCTCACAAATTGTTCACATATTGTAATTGAAGTCTTAAAAATATATTGTTGTGTATCTTCAAGACTTCATTGCAGAGGTAAAGGACAGTGGTGTACAGTATCCCATAGTGTCAGAAATAATTGTTATATTGCTTGGTTTTAAGCATTTTTCTTCTCTTTCTTTTAAAATTTGTCATAAGAGATGTCTTACTGGGGAAAGTGATGGGGAAGAAATATGTTAAGAAATAAATGTGATTAAGAAAATGGTACCAAAAAAATGGTACAGATAAACAAACTTACATGTGCAGGTATGCATATTGTATATGATTGTGTGTATATACATCATTTATATGTGTGTGTGTATTTGATTTTGCTTGTGCCTTAAGAAAAAGGATTTATTGAGATACTTGATTAACAATTAAAGCAAGTAATTATTGATACTGCCTTTGTATGGAAATAAGATATTAATGAAATTACACATGTTGGAAAAATTTCCTATTTTACTACCAATTTTTTTCTAGTATTTTAAAATATGATTAATAAAAGTGACATTTAAACTTTGTGCTTTTTTTTGAAGGTCGAGTAAATATTGTTGATCTACAGCAGGTAACTTTAAAATTTCTAAAACATTTGATTTTGACAAGTTAAATTTTTTTATTGTTGAAGATAATATAGGTGCCATTATCTTGATTTTTTAAAGTGATCTTTGCTACCAAGGGGCAAATAATTTTACATACAAATTTAAGTAAACAGCTATACAAATTTTATTTAACTTGACTAGTCTATGCAAATTTAGTTTCCTTTTCTCTTTGAACATTTCCCTCTTACTTTTTTTTTATCATTTAGCTTCATTTTTGTGACTATAAATTTTATATAATTGCTTCTGCTAAGTTAGCAGGATTTCATTTCTACTTTCATGAAAGTTGAATAGTTTAAACATAACGACTTTAAAATCGGTTTTTGAAGCATTTTGAAAATGATTCCGTGTGCATGGTTTGAAATTCTTTACACTTGAGAAAAATGCTATTAAAAGAAACATCTTAAACATGTCTTTCTAATATAAGTGAATGTTTGTTTTTATAAATATTTTGCTTGTAAAGGATTTCACACCAATTTTTTCTGGTAATAGTTCTATCATTTCTGTATAACATATGGGGAAATTGGCAGTTTTTGTAACTTACTGTCATAAAATAATGACAGACTTGAGATACAGACTTAGATTTTTTTTTTAATTCCCCCTACCTCTAATGTACTTTTTTGGCTAGATCACAAAACATGAATTAAATATATATATTTTTTATTATAGCTTTTTTATTTACAAGATATATGCATGGGTAATTTTTCAGCATTGACAATTGTAAAACCTTTTGTTCCAATTTTTTCCCTTCCCCCCCCCCCCACTTTCTCCTCCAGATGGCAGGTTGACCAATACATGTTAAATATGTTAAAGTATATGTTAAATTCAATATATGTATACATGTCCATACAGTTATTTTGCTGTACAAAAAGAATCAGACTTTGAAATAGTGTACAATTAACCTGTGAAGGAAATCAAAAATGCAGGCAGACAAAAATAGAGAGATTGGAGATTCGATGTAGTGGTTCATACTCATTTCCCAGAGTTCTTTTGCTGGGTGTAGCTGGTTCATGAATTAAATATGTTGTGTCATTTTGAAAAATTAAGTTGTATTCATTACTAGAAGAAAGATAGCCAAAGTGAGAGTGAGAAATATTTAAGAGATAAAGTTATTCATCAGATTCAGTAATCTCCAAATTATTTTAGTCTCATCCTCACATAATTCTTCACTGTAACACCCAACAAAGTAAACCAGAAGCCAAAATAAAAGGGGCAGTGATAGCCCCAGGGCATACTACCATGTATGTAGAGACCATTGGTTTTTGTTTTTTTGCTGAGGCAATTGTGGTTAAGTGACTTGCCCAGGGAAACAGCTAGGAAGCATTACATGTCCAAGACTAGATTTGAATTCAGGACCTCCTAACTTCAGGGGTGGTGCTCTATCCACTGCACCATCTAGCTGCTCCAAGACTATTGATTTTTAATTTGATTTGGTGAGTGCTTATTTGTACTGTATATTTTTTTTAAGAATTAGAATCTACAAAATACCTTAAGAAATAATGCCAATAATAATGGAATGTCTGTATATTTTTCAGGTAATTAATGTGGATCTGACTCATATTGAAAACAGAATTAGTGACATTATTAAGTCAGAGAAAAATGTCCAAGTAGTCTTAGGACAGCTGATAGATGAGTAAGTACAATATTTCAGAGCAATGTGTTATTTTTATGATAGAATTTTTACTAAAATTTGATATGATTATTTGTGGCTATTTTGACATTTGGTAATACTGTTCTTGTGTTGCTGTCTATTGTGAGCTTTTTTCTATTCATTCTGATATTTAAATAGCTTCTTGTTGGTATGAAATCCCACCTCTAATAGTGCTATTATTTAGTGACCTTGGGCAAGTCGCTTAACCTCCCTGGGCTCCATTTCCTCATCTGTACAGTAAAGGGGATGGATTAGATAACTTCTGAGCTGCCTTCCAGTTTTAAATCTATGATCATGATTTGCTTTTAAATTAGTATGTGTAACTTAGTATTGAGATTGAGTGTCTTGTTTAAAAAGATGATTTTAAAATGTTAATTCCCCTACATATTCATGGTTTAAAAGTTAAATATCTAATGGAATGAAATGATGTTCTTGTCCACTGTGAAATTTTATAGACCTTGAGTTTTCTTTCACTGCCATTCACCAAAGAAATGAAAACATGATTTTCTTCAGTAGTCCATCCTATATAATCCCAATTGTGATACAGTTTCCCCTTTTCCCCCTTTTTGGGAGAAATGAGAGTTATTTTTTCCATCTGTCTCACCCTACTCCCCCCCCCAAAAAAAAAAAAAAAAAACCAGCCCAAGACTTTTTTCAATATCTTTATGGTTAGGAAAGTACTACTAAGAAAAATGGCAATTCTTTTCTTGACAGAAATTTGTGCTTTTCAAAATAGTTTTTATTGTGTTATATTGTGAGGTTTGGGAAATATATATATAGATATATATATATATGTATATATATCCCTTTTGATAATACTACTTTCATAACACTTTCATAACATAATAGTGATATTAACTTTGAATAATACTAAAAATATAAGTACAAAAAGAAATTTGATCATTCATTTTTTATTAATTTCTAATTAGGAACTATCTGGATCACTTAGCTGAGGAAGTAAATGACAAACTACAGGAAACAGGTCAAGTACCCATATCAGAACTTTGTAAAACCTATGATCTTCCAGGAAACTTTTTGACACAGGTAATTTCTTATTAATATAAATTATCTTATCTTTTTAAAAATATATTTTTATATCTTTTTTTCTTTCACAGAAAGGGTTCCCCACCGAACCCTCTCTTGTGACAATGAAAACAATTAAGCAAAATTATCTGATTCTGATAGCTTGTGAGACAATCTGTATTTTGTTCTTGTAACTTTCCACCTCACTACTGTCATCTTTTCATCTTCATTGATTTTTTTTTCTCCCATTATTATATTTCAACTTCCTCTTATTTATCTTTTTGCTTAAATTATTGTATTCACTGTGTATATTGCTTTCTTGGTCCTCTTTATTTCCCTCTTCATCAATTAATACAAATCTTTCTGTTTCTTTGATTCTTTTCTTTTCATTACTTATAGCATAATCATTAGTTACCACAAATTCAAATACCATATTTTTTTCAGCCATTTTCCAATAATAGATACCACAAACTTTTTCATATGCAGATCACTAATTGATTGGGAGAAAGGAGACTTAAAATAGTTTTTACATTTTTCAGTATTTTGGTAATAGTATAAATAATGTCAAAATATAAGGAAACTTTAAAATTTAATGATCAGAGAGACTAAATATTTTATCACAGTAAAGCAGAAAGATTAATTTAATATTTTTAATCACTCGGTAAACATTTTATTAAAATACATCAAATTAGCATTCTTATTTCACTATTTGTGATATTTCAAATATTTTCCAGTGTAGGCTTTAATTTTATTTTGAACTTCTGGTTCTTTATCTACTAACTCTCAGCTTTATAAGTGAAAGAATAAAATCTCTTATCTATCTTATTATTGGAGAATCTATTAGTGTTTCCAGCAAATACAATAAATTTTTTGAGTAATGAATAGTATGCAGGAGGCATTTCACTTAAAAATAGTACATTTTATCTTCATTTTCAGATGTATTGACATTTCATCACAGTTTGTCACATGAGAGAAAGCTATGGTTTTTGATGTGTCCAATTGAAGAAATTCTAACATAAGAAACAGTAGTTTGAAACTCAGTTGTGGGCATTTTAATATAATTCTCCTCATAATCTTACCACAAACTCAATAAGCTACTCAGTCGCTCATTGGTTTTCTTCAGTTTACTCATTTGTGGCATTTCTGGTTCTAATCACAAATAAAAAATTAAATAGATTTTAGTGTGTCTGTGTATATAATTATAATCTGCCCTTTCATTTACTGTCATTTTAAATCTTGTTTATATTTAGGCACTGTCCCAGCGTCTGGGTAAAATTATCAATGGGCAAATAGACCTTGACAACAGGGGAGTGATTTTTACTGAGGCATTTGTGGCTCGACATAAGGCACGCATACGTGGTCTTTTTAGTGCTATTACCCGGTAAGAATGTGACAATAAAAAGTATAATTTAGATTAGATATAACCCCTCATATTTTAAACCAGTTGAGCTTTCTTTTCAGTCATAGGATTTCAGAATCCTTTTTGTTAATTTTGAAAAGCTTCAGTTTCATGCCGTGGAAGTAGTATAAAGTGACACTTAATTAATCAGAGTCCCTGATACCTTAAAATTCTTTTTTCTTAAAGAGCACTTCCAAAATTCAGTCATCTTAAATCTAAGTACATAGCTCAGTGCCCATCTGGCAGGAATTACTATAGTGGGTAAGTCCCTGTGTAATTTTATAAAAATTAAATTTGTATTATGTTATGATTTATTTCTCTTTTGACAAAATCACTTTAAAAGTTTTTAGTTATTGTTATTTTTAGTGTTGAGTGATTAATTGATGACTGACTATTATGTGGCCTCTTGCTTTGTAGATACACTTCTCCACCCTTAACCTTAGTTTTTTCTGATGTTTCTATTTGACTTTGCTATGCCAGGGAAGGCAGCATACTAGGTGCTATAAAGGATATTATTTTCATCACTATTAATCTCAATACCTTAGTGACTCCATTTTAGCCTTCAGTTTCTGTAGTTTGACAGCTTTTTATAGAAAAGTTCTAATCACTGAATATTGTATGTACAGCTGTCATATAAGCAACATCAATGGAACCATCCCCACAGTGTTGAGTTTGATTTCCTGAACAAATCAATACCAGTGAAAATGTCTAGTTCCAGATATTCTACAATCTTATTCATGAGGGATTTGTAGATTTCTAATTCAGTTAGCCAAAAATTCAAGATGTCCTGAAAGTCTACTCTTATGAAATTGTCTTACAAGGAATAAGATTTTAGTCAACAGTCATATATTAATGTATTGTGGGCTTTCTATGGAATAAGGTCTATGCTAGGTTCTCTTAAATACAGAGAAAAGCAAAAATAGTCATTGACTTCAAGGGGCTTACATTCTAATGGAGAAGACAAGATTTAAATAAGCACAATCAAGGTATACACACAGAGTAGGATGAAGGTTTGCTAAGAAAAGGGATGGCATTAACAGCGGGGGAATGCTAGGAAAGACAAAAGATGTAATTTAAGCTGGGTCTTGAAAGAAGTCCAGGAAAATAAGAAATTGAGATGAGAAGCCCAAATTTCCAGTAGGCATAGGGGATTTGAAAAGGTAGGGAAATGGGAAATAAAGTGTCTTGTTCTGGCATTACAGAGTTGGTCATTGTAACTGGATTGTAGACTATGGAAAGGAGAACCATGTCTAAGAATATGAAAAGGATACAGATCCTTTTTATGAAGAGCTTTAAATTCCAAAGAGCGAAATTTATATTTGATCCTATAAATAAAAGGAAACTCTCAGAGGGATTGATAACTTGGCAGATAAGTAGAGGATGGATTGGAATGGACTCGGACTTGAGTCAGAGTGAAACAGTTAAAAGGCCAGGTTGATAACAGTCTGAACTAGAGCTGTACCTTTGTGAGTTGAAAAAGATTTATTGTAAATGTAGAAATGACAAGGTTTAGTCCCAGTCCATCCCAAAGCCCAGCTGGAATGGCCTGACCTGTCCTATGACCTATCCAGAATGGGCGAACAGTGAGAATGTTTCCATCAGGAGCATTTTACCCCAAACTTTTATCTCTTGGAGGTCTGCTTGATTCCTCTCAGACATTGAATGAGATCAAAATAAAACTTACCATCCTTCTTCTGATAAGATAGTAATAGGGCCAAACCCAGATAGAAATAGGAGCCACTAAACTGTACATAGGGCTGGAATGTGTACATAGGCTGGAATATAGCCTGTGAATTGCATATTGACATAGGAAGCCACATATTAACATCATCTATGTTTTATTATATTTGTATTTATTCAGTTCAGTAACTTCCAAATTACATTTTATCCTGGTTTACATCATGGTTGGGAGTGTTGTGAACTACATGTGATCTGTGGATAGTATGTTTTGACACTTAAAAATGGAGGATGTGAAGCTTTGCCATTTGTGGGCCACCTTAAGAATTCTGGGCCATTATCTGCATTGCAACTGAACTTTGTTTTATGTATTGTCTCTTGCACTTAGTACAGTGTTTGGGATGGTCACACTTAAAAATGCTTTTTTGTTTATTCATTTTGGGAGTGAGAAAAGGAGTCTAACTAGGAGGATGGAGGTGTGTCTCTGATTAGTAAAAAGGAAAGTTTGGAGGAAGAAACTTGGGTTTGTTCTGTACTGAATGGGTTGAATTTGGGATGCTTATGGTATATTTAGTTCAAGAAATGCAAAACAAGGCAGCTGGTAATTTGTGACTGTAGTCAGTTGAGAGGCTAGGGCTGGATTTATACTTCTGAGGAATCATCTTTGTACAGATGGTAGTTGAATCCATGAGATAATACAAAGTTAAAAAAAAAAGGGGCGGGGGGACCCAGGACCAACTCTATGTAAGAAGCTAAAATATATTTAATTATTAAATTAAAATAGTTTTTAGCATCTAAATATTACCAGAAAAAGCCAGACATCATGCAGAGCAATGATAGATCTTTTTTCCCTTATATGTTTTGACAGGTTCTTCTAATGGGATGTAGGGAATGTATGTAGGGGCCATTGTAAGGGAGAAAAATTTGACTATCACTTTTAGTAAATTAACCAATGGTTTTTCACATTTTCATTGTTACTAGAAAATTTGTTGAAATACCTTTATGCTTAACAACTTGGATATAAAGTTGGTAGTGTGCTTATCTTATTAGTGATGTTGTTTTTCTCTTTCTTTATAGGCCTACTCCAGTAATTTCCTTGATTTCCCGCTATGGATTTCAGGAACAACTGCTTTATTGTAAGTTTGGTTCATACTGTGTTTCCTTTGCTAAATAGCTGCTCCATAAATTTGTGATTAAATTGAAAAAATTGATATTCCTTTTTTTCCCCTTTATAAACCTTAAAAAGTAGTAATTGCCTGGTAAAGAAAAAAGTTTTAAGTTGCTTTTTTTTTCTGAAGATACTCAAAAATGAAATTATATTCTTAGAACTCAAATTATAATAAAAATTCTGAAAACTCTTAAGAGCCTGCCCTAAGAAAAGCTCTTAGAGCCTGCCCCCAGGAATGTTATTATTAAACTTTTCTTGATACTATAAATTTTACATGTATTGATTTTGCTTTTGTTTGTCATAATTAGTGGAAACAACAGTCTCCTTTATAAATCTGGGAAGTTGAATATCTTTTTGCCCAGATTATTGAGCACTTGCATATTAAATTTACATTAGGAAAAGGAATTTGAAGGGTTTTATTTTTGTAATGTTGAAATATTATTTATCTCTTTCATACAACTTTTAAGTGAAACTTGAAATGTGAAAAAATTATGAAGTAAACTAGAACCTTATTAATAAAGATCTGAGTCCCAGTATTGATATCTTTGGTCACTTTAATCTGAATCTATAATATATTTGGGTTTTTATTGATATTCTTGATATAATTTTAGAAATTATCATAAAGCAAAATATTCCAGATGAATCAAAAATGGTAAAACCTAAGATCACCTGGAATTGGACTGTATGTTGTAAATTTCTAGATTTTTTTACTAGAAAGTTAATGATAATTTAAAAAAAACTATTGAGTGTTTTAGGTCACAGCTATATTGCATATAAGGAAATTCTTTTTTAAATTCGGCTTTTATGTGCAGTAGAGCAAGATATCTGGAAATAGTGGATAGCTTTGAATTGAATCATAATAGTGCAATTAGTACCACTTGTAAATTAGTCAAGAAGGCATGAAAATTATACATGTTGTAACCTATCATTTTGTTTTGAAAAATAACAATTTTAAGAGCTACCTAGATGTCTGTAGTTTAAAATTGCAAAGGAATGAAGTTTTGCAAACTCTTTAGTATGTAATAGGCATTCTAAATGCCAGAACTTTGAGCTTTATAACAATAGTGAAGGAACAGATTTGATATGCAACTACCTTTCAAAAAGTTTTTTTTATTAAATAATTGATGTAATGATACTCAGTTTGAGAATTCAAGGAAAAATAATGTTTTATGTTCAAATAATGTTAGTAAGAATTTTTCCCTTATCACAAGTACTGTTTTGTGCATTGATTTCTCAGAATTTCCTTTGCTGGTGGAATATTTTAAGTAGTGCTTTCACTCATTTTATAATATCTTTGAGAAGCATGGCAAAATATTATATGCTTATCAGAATTATTTGACTTTTTAGTGATCTTATGTGCCTGTTGATTTTTTGTGTACTTTTTTCTCCTTCAAAGCTGTGCTTGAGGAACTAGTTAATAGTGGACGTTTAAAAGGTGCAGTTGTTGGAGGGAGACAAGATAAAGCTGTATTTGTTCCTGATATATATTCAAGAACACAGAACAACTGGGTGGATTCCTTTTTCAGGCAAAATGGCTACCTAGGTAACTTTTTTATTTTTTTATTTTTAAAACTTGATCACACATTTCCAGAGATTCAGTTTGTCACATAAACAATCGAACTGAGCCGTTATGAACAGTTTCCATTGCTGTTGCTCTTTAAGTGTGAAAATATTCATAATAAATGCACATGCTTATCTTGGTCTTAATCCTGTCATTACCATAATGCTTTATCAAAAGTTTAAAATGCACAGCATAGTTTTGTTTTTTTTGTTGTTGTTTTTTGCTAACAGTATCTGTAGTTTTTTCCTTTGAAGAGTGGCACTAAGTACTCATTTTTTCTCATTCTTGTAAAATTACATTTTTCATAAATTTTCAGTGTACTACATAAGTCCCAGATATTTACTAGTCTCTTACCTTTTTTACATTATGGATTTTTATTAGTAAAGAGATGCTTCAAAATGATAGCAATAAAACTATGATAATCCTTGCTATGATAGCTATCTTGATTTTTAGATAATGCTTGATTGATTCCACTCATTAGAGAGATTATCTTCTTTGAATTCATCTTACAAGTTGTTTTGAGGATCAAATAATACATGAAAAAAAATAAATAAATCACGTTGAAAATTTTAAGTGACCATCTAAATATTAGCTATTATTATTAATGTTAAAAAAAAATGAAGTCCATTTTGGTGGTCTTAGCAACCAAATAAAGTTGACCTTCTAAAAACCCACAAACATTTATTATTACATTCCTGCTACATAACAGTCATCTCAGTTTCATTGCTTGATGGGTAATTAGTCATAATTCTGTATCATGTTTTAAAATATATTCTAAACTGGAGGTTCTTAACCTTTTTTGTGACATGGGCCTCTTTTGAAAGTAACATATAAATGCATAAAATATTACAAACTATTTACATTGAAATATAATCATCAAAATATTTTAAAAACAATATTATAGACCCTTGTTTAGCAACTCCTGGCCTATTCCATTTTTTTGTTTGTTGTTTATTTTTGCTGAGGCAATTGGGGTTAAGTGACTTGCCCAGGGTCACACAGCTAGGAGGTGTTAAGTGTCTTGAGACCAAATTTGAACTCAGATCCTCCTGATTTCAGGGCTAGTGTTCTATCTATTGCGCCACCTAGCTGCCCCTACCCTTGACCTATTCTAAAGGAGACAGACTGTTTATTTTTGTTTCCATGATTTTGAGTTATGGAGGTAAGTCCCTTTTCAGTCTCTCTAAAGTTCAACAATGAACTTTAGAACTAATGCTTGAGAGAAGAGAGCATTGTATAGAGCAAGAATGATAAATTTGGAGTTGGAGAATATAGGTTTGAGTCCAGTTTTGCTACTTAGTAGCCATGAACTTGTAAAATTTTACCATTCTGAACCTCAGTTTTCTCATCTATAAAATGAGAGGATTGTCTACATGGTAGACACTTCATAAAGTGTTATTGCATATTATGATATTTTATTTTAATTTAATTTAATGTTTATTTGTACATAATTACCCTTTTTTGAGTACTAAGTACCATCACAGGAGATTAAACTTTTTAACTTTTTTCCCAATATTTTCATCATACTACTTTATTTTAATTCAGTTGATATAGGTATATATTAGAGACACATGAACTGTTTTGGGAAATTAATTATACTTACATGAAGATTAATTCCATTTATTTTTTTCTACTTTTTAAGAATTTTAACCATAAATACAAAAGAAAGAAAATTGCATGTGCACAACAGACATAAGGATTCAAAATATATAGTAGTGAATTTTCATTTTAAGAAAATCTTTAAAATAAATACTACACATTATATTTGAGGCTAGCCATCTTTTCTTTACTTCCTTATGCTTTCTTTTGTTCTCTACTGTGCACTTTTAATTTTATTATGTTTTTTTCTCCTCTTCCTTCACCCCTCACCCCAAGAAGACTAAAATTAAGTATATATATATATAATATATACACATATATAATATATATATAAAACATACATATACACATGCATGCATATGCACTAATTCCATTTTAATTAAGTTTAATAGGAAATAAAATGTGAAATTTATTTTGCTTAATTTGACATTCCTTAATATAAAAAGTCTGAACTTTCTCTGTGTTTTTCATCTTTCTTTTTGAGTTCTGAATTGAATGTTAGTGATTAAAGTGCCAAAACTTTGAGTGAATATTTCATTCTCATCTTTTGCAAATATCAAAAAAATTTTTAAATGAAAAAAATAAGATATTCCAAGGAATATCATTATTTTTGTTAAAAAAAAATTCTTAAGTTTTCTAAAAATAATTAAACACTACTGTGTAATGCCCCTAAAAAAGGATTAAACATTGTATTGTAGTTGAGGCCTAGAAAGAGAAAGGTATAAATTAGTTCGAGGTCATAATCAGTAAATACTGAAACAGAATTTGAATTCTGATTTTCTGTATCTTAACTGTAATGCTTAGTTTATTTAGATCTAATTAGTAGTGTAGGTATGCCTTCTTCTGATGACAGATTGGAATTCTCATGTTTTCATTCTATCAGCCCCATTTTTTCCAAAAGTCTTCAATAGAGGATTCTTCTCACTTATTGGAATCCTTCCTCTGATTCTTTTAATATTTAGGGCACCCCTAATATTAAGGATTTCACAGTTGATAGTTTTCCTATAGCATTTGAACAGTTTGTAAAAGTGACGTTGATTAATTGCCTATGAAGCTACTGAAAAATGTCAGAATCTGAGACATTCAATACAATGAAACCTCTTTGAGATGAGACAATTGGATTTATGTATTTGCATCTCAGTGCCTAGAACATAGATAGCTAATAACATCTTGAATGAACAAATGACTAAAATACAGTGTGCACACATTAAAATGATTTAAAAAAAAAAAAAAAAAAGAACAACAACATGTTATGCTGGAAAATTTGAATGCCTTTGAGCATCCAAAGTTGATAAAACTCATACAAATTTTTTTGTGATGAATATGTAGAATTTGATGCTTTATCCAGACTTGGGATCCCAGATGCTGTAAGCTACATAAAGAAAAGATACAAAACTGCACAGCTCTTGTTTTTGAAAGCTGCTTGTGTTGGTCAAGAGATTGTAGATCAAATCGAAGCTTCAGTAGAGGAAGCCATCAGTTCTGGTTCCTGGGTGGATATTTTGGTATGTTTTCTTTTATTTATATTCAATAGCAGTCTGTTTCTTTCTAACAGTTAACTATTTTATATGCTTCATATAATTAAGACACTTATTTCTAGGCAAGTCATTTAACCTTTTAGTAGCCCAGGAAACTTTTTTTTTTTGGTAAAGTTTTTATTTTTGTATAATTGTGAATGGTTGGTTTTCTAGTATTTGAAAGGAAATAAATTTTAAAATTAGTAAAATACGCTTTTCTGAATCATTGAAATAATATGAAGATTACAAATATTTTCCTAGGAGGAAATCCGGGTAGCTCTTTAAAATAAGTCATAAGTAAGTTGTTGATGTGCATCAGTAGCAAGAATTGATGTATCACATTGATGGAATTGATTATGCAAACAAAAGAGGAGGAAAAAATCAAGAAAAAAACATTTGGGCAATTGTGAGAGTTTTTTTTCTACTAAGATTATTGTAATTACTCTTAGAAATAGTTTTATTTTCTGTCTTTTAGTTTTTGAAGTATTATGTTAGGTAAATTTTGATCCTTGGGTCTGTACTTCTGCTTCACCGATTTGACACCTAGTTTCCCTTACCTCTTCTTCCAATTGGTTGCCCATGCTTTGCCCTCTCTGTTCTCTTTTCATTCTGTTAGCTCTCTCACATTGCCTCTGCTTTCTCACTTCCCAATTCTTTTTTTCCTACTATCTCTCTTTTCTTAAGTTGTCAATAGATATTGCTAAAACCCTTTCATAGACCTCATTCTTCTTTACCTCTTTGTGACCATTCCATGTTCCTGGATTTTCTAAACTCCATTTTTTTGAGGGGGGATACTGGTTTTGGTTCTTCTGTTCAGATTACTGCTTTTCACTCCTTTGCTGCATCATTTCCATCCCCTCCCATGTGTAATTTGGGTGTTTCCCAAAGCTATTTCCTGGGCCCTCCTTTCTTTCTATTTTTTTGGTGAGCTCAGCTTCCATGGGTTCAGTGATTACCTCTATATAGATGATATCTATAGCTATATTCATATCTGTTTCTACTTTCATGCATATTTATGCATGCATGAATATATATATTTCTCTTTTGTTCTCTTAAGTAATCTCCTGCTGTACATAGCCGTATAGACACCTTATTAGCATCTCACAAATGTATTCCTTTGCCTAACTTCCTTTTTGCCATTCCCATTCTTCCAATCTTATAGATTATTATTATTTTTTTTTTTTGGCATGGCAATTGTGGTTAAGTGGTCACATAGCTAATAAATATTAATTGTCTGAGATTGTATTTGAATTCAGATCCTTCTGACTTCAGGATCAGTACTCTATCCTGTATTTGAATTCAGATCCTTCTGACTTCAGGATCAGTACTCTATCCACTGCACCAACTAGCTGCCCCAGTCTTGTAGATTTTTAACTTCAAAAAAATTCTCAGTTCTTCTCTTCTCCCTCATTTTTGTTCACTTGCCAAACCTTATTGATTTTACTCTCACATAATTACTTCATGTGACTCCCATACATTCCCTTCTTTATACTTACTGTGTCACATCTCTGTTTTCAGACACCCATCACTTCTTGCTTGGACTGTTATAAATAGTTATACCTAATTGTCTGATTTTTGTTTAATCCATCCTGAACATAATTGCTACATAAAAATTTGATCATGTTATTTTCCGTCTCAAAAGCCGAATTCATCATTTAAAGCATCCCAGTCTGGATTTATTTCACATTACTCCTCTTCATTCACTTTATTTTCTGGTCCACTTGGCTGACTGATTGTTCCCCAGCTCACAGTGTCTGTCTTTATGCTTTTGTATTTTGTCTCCCGTGTCTAGAATTTACTCTCTTTTGAATTCTCTAACTTCCTTTAACACATAATTCTACCTTCAATTCAAAGCTTTCCTTGATTTGTACTCCTTACCCATCCGGTTATTAGTAAACCTTAGTGAAATCATCTTGTATTTATTTATATGTATTATTTCTATTATATCACTCTAAGTAGAATTAGAAAACTGTTAAGGAGGCAGAAACTTTTTGTCTTTTGTCACTTTCCGTCAGCACCTAGTAGAACAGTCTGCATATTAATATGTTTAATAAATGTTAGATTAGAAATACATATGTATATATGTAACATTAACTTTGTTATTTTAGCCACTACTGCCCAGTTCTTTATCAGTAGAAGATGCTGGAATGTTGCTTCAGCAGGTGATGAGAACATTCAACAAACAGCCATCAGCCGTGGTCTTTAGTGATACTATCGTAGTTAGTGAAAAGTTTATAAAAGATTGTACAGAATTGTTCAGTGAATTGATGCACCAGAAAGCTGAAAAGGTATGCTAATTTTTCTGTCATACAACCCAACATTGAAATGTTTTAAACATTTGATTGTTTTATTTTGAGAGAAACTGGCAATATAAAAAAATAGATGCGAATTATATTATTTGTAGATTCCCATTAATTTTTTCCTTTGGACTTTGTCTCTGTTTGTTCCTCTTTGAGTATGTATACCCCTTCCTCCTAGTATTTGACTCTTTAGAAAATCATCTTCTCAAATGATTCTCCTTAAGGTACAGAAGCTTTTAAAATGAAAATGAATGAAAGGTCTCCCATGTTTTTAAATTAGTTTGAATTTGATTAAGAATTTCCTTGTGATACATAACTTCTTTGCAGCATATTCTCTGTATTCTGTGTGTACATAAATACTTTATGTACTTAAGTGTTATTAATTGAATTTAATTGTGAGGAAGGCAATTCTAAATTATTGAGAAAACAGAATTATGAAAAGGCTCTTTTAAAATAGTTGTTTGAAGGTAGGAACTAAGGCACTGTCTTGCCTCTTTTTATATCAGTGCTTAGTAAAGTACATGGTATATAGTGGGCACTTCATAAATATTTATTAATTGATTCAAATATATGTTTTTATCAAGAACATACATAAAGCATTTTAATACTTAATGTACATTTATTATTGTTAATATTATACACGTTATTAATTTCTTTCCATGTACATATCATCTAGTTATGTTTTAATAAATATGAATAGGATTTGTGATTTTATTGCTATAGGGAACTCCCAGATGAGGAAACTCTTTTTCCCATTTCGGGTTGGCATTGTTTCTATAACTTACACTCTTAAAAGAGATTTTTAAAAATGATTGTTTTTAATTAGGATGCCTGGATAATGTCTGCTAATAAAAATTTGATAGCATTGAATTTAAAACATGTCTTAAAGTTTTCTTAAGAAAACTTAGATTTTTATTCTAAGTACTATAAATGAAGCTGGTTGGTTTATTTTTTGTGAATTTTAACATTTCTGCTTAAAAGATTGGGGCTTCGACTTTTTTTTTTTTTTTTTTTTTTTGGAGTTATATTAATTGTTCTGTACATTTAATGCAACCACTGATTTTTTGAATAATATTAGAAAGTAACAGGTATTGATTATATTTTACTATGTCTTAATATATTAAACATGCATCCTT
This sequence comes from Antechinus flavipes, assembly GCF_016432865.1. Lineage (NCBI taxonomy): Eukaryota > Metazoa > Chordata > Mammalia > Dasyuromorphia > Dasyuridae > Antechinus > Antechinus flavipes. Next base: position 270,849,176 of record NC_067401.1, read on the forward strand.
AGAAGAGCATTATTGAATAAGAAGTAAATGACAACATATTTCTTGTAGAAAATTTGTCCTTTTCGTTTCTATAAGGAGAGAGGGGGAATTCTTTTTAATATGCTTTTAATTATCAGTCACAAAAATGGTTCTAAGGAAATCAATAAAAAAGATTAATGACTGCTTCCACTTGGCTTTTTTTTTTTTAATGGATATAGATACATTAGTGCTGTGTTATTTCAAGTCAGCTGTCTGGAAACTTCAAGTATCCAGAATAGTGAAAAAGAGTGCCTCGGTATAAATAACCACCCTTTAAAGTACTGATGAAAATAGTTAGGAAATTCCCAAATTACATTTCATTACATATGATTGGTTGTTTCACTGCCCAGAAGTAAAGAATTGTCTGATACTGGCAAGAAAATGCAAACTTATTGACATAGAAATCAAAACCACAGAGAAAGTTAAAACAGCAACAAAAGAGAAGAAAAGATAGAGGGAAGTCTGGAATGGTATTAAACATTAGAAGCAGTGATATGGTTGTCCAATGGCAAAGAACTCTGAGGAGAAAGTGACATCATACCTGCTCTCCAAAACAATTCCTTATTTCGCTTGGCATTAGAAGATAGTTCTCAAACAAAAAAATAGAACCTATTTATGTAACCAAAGATCATTTTGTTTTATAGTACATAGAAGGCATGTTTAGATATAGTGAAAATAAGTCTATTTTTTCCTCTCAGGAAATGAAGAATAATCCTGTTCATTTAATCACTGAAGAAGATTTGAAACAATCTTCTGTCCTGGAAAGTGTTAGTTCAAGTAAAAAGGATAAAAAAGATGAACGCCGAAGGAAAGCAACAGGTAACTTATTAGTATTAACAATTCAGACAGGTGTTTCTAATCCAAATATTTTCATTTTATAATATCTACTTTATAAAGGTTGAACTTGAGTAGTGTGTGTGTGTGTGTGTGTGTGTGTGTGTGTGTGTGTGTGTGTGTTTGTTTGTTTATATGTGGAAGTTAAACAAGTTAGAAGATTTATACTTCTTAAGTTTTCATTTTGACTGCCAACATTAAGCTGTTTAGGTACTGATACTTGATTTTTCAAATCTCCAGTTTATGCACTGAAAATATCAGAGTCATGTTAATCTGGAAACTAAGGCACTTAGGTTGAGAATTTAGAACTCATGATTGTAGGACATGGTTGGTAATAAGAGTTTGAATGGTGAATGTATCCAACATGGTGACTTAAATTTTTAATACTAATATGTAAATGCCTTCAATTAATTTTAAAACACCTCTTAAAAGTCAAGTGGTTTCCCAATAAAATAGATGAGGACTCTTTTTAAAAAGATGTTTTTGTTTAGAATCAGTGGAAATTATCTTTTGTTGGTAATGCTACTAATTATCATTGGAAAATAACAGATTTGTAAACATTTTCTTTATAGCAAAAAGTAAAATATTCCAAATCTTTAGATGTACCCTCAAGTAGCATTAATCTGGAATGCAGTATATTCACAGCTACAGTATTTGGACATTGACATGTAAAAATCTTTTTTTTTTTTTTTTTTTGTTTTAATTTGTTTGCATACCATTTTAGTTTTTGTTATTCAGTTTATATTTCTCTTTTTTGTTCTACCAAATAATCATAATACTTTGAAATCTCTCTTTGCTACTTTGGGAAAATTGCACCAAGGATATGCTGCTCACATTAATAAAACATTTTTCAAAAGTTATGTTTTTCTTTTTGTTCTGTTTTAAAAGAATGATATTGTTGTAAATTGAACCTAATAAATTTATGGCTAGATATATCAGTGTATATTAATCAATCATTTTCTTTCCAGTCATTAAAAGAAATCCTTTAAGTATGGTTGCTTTCATGACAATGCTAGTGTGCTGTTTTATGTAGTTAATAAATGTGATTGTTAAACCTCCCTCAAACTGAAAAAGACTTCAGGCATGAAAACCATTCTAAAGGCCTAGTTATTAAGAAATTTAAGGTCATATTCCTCTTAGTATCGTGCTTTGGGAGATAAGGTCCTTTTTCATTCTAAAAACAGAGAGAAAATAAGATAATAGTACCTTAAAATATGCAAAGAATTAATAGAATTCTACTTAGAACTTTGAAAATAGAGAACTTAGTTTTTATGTAAATGTATTTTAAAAGGCAAATAAACATTGTGATACAAAGATGGCTTTATTTTAATCATAATCATAACTTAGCAAAGGGCTCTAGTTTTTTTTATTATTATTATTTTATCTTTCCAGCTAACATTAAATAGATTCATCTGATCTTCATTACATGACTTTTATTTTCAGTACTCTAAATGCTAAGTGGTTTCATGAGCTATGTTTGCCAAGTTTTTGTTTAGGCAGAAAATTTGACATTGATGTATTTGCTGCCCACTTGAAAAATAATGTTTCACCAGACTTGTTTTTCAGGTTTTCTCATTTTCAAATTTTTATAAAGTTTAGTTTGTTTTTGAGATGGAAGTAAAAATTTACTTTTTAGAAGAAATAATCTATTCTTTTAAATATAGCTAACAATTTCTACTTCTGATTGAGAAATTACATGTTTATAATTTTATTAAGAAAATCCCAAGCAAATAAACAAGAAAAACAATTACTTTTGATTCTTTTCTGACATAAACTTGGGCCATATGACAATATATGATCACTTTTCCCTCTGTAAGGTAATTTGAATGGGCTATACTAAATCATGTCATTTTCCACCAGAGGGCAGTGGAAGTGTGCGAGGAGGCGGCGGTGGAAATGCCAGAGAATTCAAAATTAAAAAGACCAAGAAGAAAGGAAGGAAAGATGATGATAGTGATGATGAGACTCAGTCAGCAAACACTGGTTTGTGGCATTCTTATTTTATTAAATAGTCTAATCTTTAGATTTTTCTTTGTATGTGCTCAAATATTATGAAATAGAAAATTTTAAAATTTGAATTCTTGAAAAACAAAAGAAATACAATACATATTTTAATATTTTTATTTAGTGTTTAGTCTGTATCTAAGTGTGACTGAGATTTATATTTGGTTTTATGGATTATTTTGTTATTGGTTTTAAACTCAAGTTTGAAATTCAATTTTAGATCAGGATTTTCTGCTTTTGAATTTAAGTTAATATTAAGTTAATAAAGCTACTGAACCTTGGTGATCTCCTTAATGGAGAAAATTGTAAGATAATTGGTTATTTTAATTTGGATTTCAACTGAATTTCAAGTGTTACTTCACTGTAGGACTGATGAGTAATGTAAAAATACTGCTGACAAACAATAAGGAAAACACATAAAGTCACATCAGCTTTGAATTTGCTATAGCCTTTTAGCACCCATTGCTTTTATCCAAAGTAGCTTTGAGAGATTTTTGTGCTTTTCTTATTGGAACAGGTAAAATAACTATGAGTACTTGTTTCACCAACAAAATTTAGAATTTTAGTAAATGATAAGAAACTTAAAGCATTCATAAAAATTGTTATGTCCCTCTTTGGTGGTTAACAATATTAGACCCTTAACTAGATTCATGTTTTAGGAAAAGTGAAATTATTAAGGCATAGGATTGATCAGACAGTGAACATGTGCATATAAAGCCAAAAATGAAATAGATCCTCTTCTCATAAGAGTTTCATTTCATACAGAAAACACATCATTTGCAAAATAATCTGGAGGATGGGGGATGTACTAGCAGCTGAGATCAGAAAAGGCATTATGTAGTAGGTAGTGTTTAAGCTAAATTTTAAAATAAAGAAAGCAAAGTTGCAGAATGTGAATCAGCCTTTTCTGTCAAAAGAACTAGAATAGAAAAGGTTTAAGTGCCTCCATTTTCAATCTTAGTGTCAAATACAATAATGATATTTAATGAAGTAAAAATTAACCATTACTGTCTAGGACCTACACCTGTAATTTCACTTGATTGTTATAAAGAATCTTGGCCAATGAGAAAAAATTCCTCTCTGTCACTGTTAAGTGACTGGCCATGGGGCACATATCCAGTATGTGTCAAATAGTCCACTAACAAACCACTATGCTATCATGCCCTCTCAATTCTTGAGTAACTTAAAATAGTAATTCATTCAATAAGCTCCAGCTTCATAACATGCATTATATGAGAGAAAAATGTTAAAACAAAATTTTAGAAAAGATTTTAAAGACTGCATATTTCTAATATACCCATATTTTAGTGTAATATGAATGGTTTTTTGCACATTAAAATAATTTCAGCCATTTAAAAAGGTCATGCTAATAGCTATTATGTAATTGTTAGTTCTTATTGTGGAATAAAAAGCTTCATTATTATTTGTTTTTAAATTACTGTTTACTGTAATTCTTTACATTTATTTTTATTTCTAAATAACATGAAAGCCAAAGTAATATAATGGGTAAGTTCCTGATTAGAAACTATAATAACTTTAAGTTAAAGCCCACCTCTCACACATATTGAACTATGAGGTCTTCTGCCTTCCCCTTCCCCCTCAATAACTCAAAACACATAAGAAATTTCAAGCCTCAATAAAATAAATTTTCATTGTACTTCTATCACATTTGGTAAGAAAGAAAGCTATAAAAGTGTTATTCCCTTCATTTTGATGAGTGTCTTATCCCTAAATTGTAGAGGAAATTTTTTAGGAGAGTTAATCATTCAAATGATTTTTAATATTCCTTTTCATTAGCGACTATCAGTAAATTTTGTTGACATAAGATTTTGTAATGCTGTCTTTGTTCTGGGCAGATAAAATGAATTATGTTTTACTGAGTTATATTGTTAGTTTTTAAAAATTGTTAATGTTTGTCATAGGTAGGAAAAAGCTTGAAATTTCTTTCATGTCACTGGAGGAAATTGAAGATGTTTTAAAGAAGTACATACAGGATGGCCCTGAAGAATTTGTTACAGAACTTGCTGAACACTTAATAAGGCAAGTATAGAAATATACTTTAGCTTCTTAATTTTTAAACATCAAAAATAACATTTTGATTTGCTCATAGAAATTCACTGATAACATTAGGAAAAATATTTAAAGTTTGGAAATTAAGAGCTCAGAATTTAAAATCAGTTTTTCAAGTTTTGCTTTCCTGTTGATTTACTGGATTTCTTTTCTTTTATATTCCAGTCCTTCAGTGAATCACAGAATTTTCGGTCATTTAGGCTAACTCATGCCCAAAAAAAGAATCATTACCACACAGGCAATAAGCTGACATTCAACTTCAGCTTAAAGACTTATAATGAAACTTTCCCAAAACAGACTGTTCTGCTTTTGGATGGTTCTAATTATTTAGAGCTATTTAGAGCCCCTCTCTCATAAGAAAATGTATCTGGTTAGTAGAGCAGGGTTTAGTGACCCATGGAGCCATCTGCCAAATCTGAAAAGCATTACCTCATTTGATGACCAGGAAAGCTCCATCTTCATGGCCTGAGAAGTTTCATGTTAACTGTATGGCTTAGGAAAAGTTTCTTTTTAGGTAAAGAACTAGCCTGTAGATAGTGATTCTTTCATAATGTTGCTTCCTTTAGACAACTTTTTTTTTCTTTTTCATCTGAGTCATTTTCACTTATGTTCAGGATCTTACTCATAAGTTACCTATCCTTCTGGGGCTGACTTTCTCTATAGAATGTTAATCAGAAAGATATCTCTTCTTTCCTTGAATCCTTTGAAATCTGCTCTCTCCAACTTTAGGGTGCATGTCATACAGTTGCCAGTTTTCTTCTCTTATCAAATCCTTGAAGAAATGATTTCCTCCAAGGTTTCCATCATTTCCACTCCACCAACCAGCATATAGTTTCTCCCTGTAAGAATCAGTATCCAGGAGAAAATTTGCCTTTTTTTTTTTTTTTTTTTTTTTTTTTTTTGGTTTTGTTTCCTCTATTTTTCAGAGAACACACTTATTAAAATAAGTCAGGATTTTTTTTTTTTTTTTAAGTTTTGTTTCTGACACAGAACTGATTTAAATGATCCATCCCTAATATGTCATTTCTCTTTGTCAGATATGGTAGCACTTAATTTATTTCCTGAAATCTTCATCTCTTCTTTTTGTCCAGGTGGCCTATACTATGCCTTAATGAAAAAAATCACTTCTTTCCTCCCTATTGATGCTTTCCTTGGCTCCGGTGCTACTCTCTCTGCTCTAATCTTTAAGAAGTGATTAGGAGTATCTATTCAGTATTCTATTTAAAACTCTCATCCCAGTAAATCCAAATGATACCTGTGAAATCCAATTTGCTTTTTTGCATTCAAATCTCTAGTTATATTTGTTTGGGCCTAAACTGTGATTTTGTGTATAAACATTTGATCTAAAAAAAACTGAAGGTTTTTTCCCCCTTTAGCTTTGTTTTTTTACTGGCTCCTAGGATTTTGCATCTTAGGAATTTCTGGGCATCTCACCTATTATTATTTTTCCTTCATTCTGGTGACTGTAATATTTAACCTGATGAATATAGATAGTTTTCTTCCTTCATTCTTTTCAGTTGAATAGTTTGGGGTTTGGGGGGGTTTGGGGTTTTTTTGTTTGTTTTGTTTTACACTTGATTTACACGATAGCAGGCAAATTTCTGGCCAAGTAATTATCAGTCTTATATTTTAAGCCATAGGTCAGAAATCCAACTCCCTTTCCCTAAGATCATCATGTTGGTTTTTTGTTAACTATTTCAAATCTATTGTTCTGAATAATATGCATTTAATGGGCCACACCACCTATGATGTTAGGATCTTCAGTTTTCTAGCCCAAGTCTTCTTGGTTTTCTAGGTTCCTTTTTGCAGTGTAGCTTATTATGCCCACAAAAATTACCAAAGGTGGGCAACGATTAGCCTTTTAAGTAACTCTTAGAATTTCTCAATTATGTCCTGGATATATGCCCCACAAAGACAACATATTTTTGCTATCAGATTGAAAATTTCTGCCCTAGTACTTCTGACTTGGGAGTCAGCCATTGTTCTTTTTTTTCCCTCTTATTGTTAATTACTGATTTCTCACCTAAAAGTATTTGTGAATCTAACTTTGTCATTCCTTGGAGAAATACCTTTTTCTGCCTCAGAGATTCAGCTCCTCCTCAATTTATTTGAAGGGAAGAACTTCACATAAATAAAAAATTTTTTAAGATCCAAGTGGATGATAACTTCTGTTCTTAGTCTTTTGTGTGACATTTTTTTCTCCCTAACTTCCTAACATAAAGCACATTTCTCTCTCCTGCTTATTTAGATCTTTTTTCTACATTTTTTCTTTGAATTTTGAAGTCTCTTTTCTAATCTTTTTTTTTTTTTTAAATGATTGATGATTATGTGGAAGGTAGAGAGGTATCTCTCTTCTAGAAGGGAGATAAGCCTACATTTAGAATTTAGATTGCAGGCACATAGGTGTGATAAATATTCCTGCTTTCATTGTAGTTGATGTACTCAATCTTTCTTCTCTCACTTATTGTGGGTTTTTATAGCTTACCTCCTAACTTCCTTTTTTACCTCTTAAGAACTTGTCATTCATATTTATTTCTTTTCCCAGCACTCATTAATCTCTTTATTTTGTCTTGTGTTTACTTAATTTTTCTAATTTAACCTTCCCTATCATCTCTTTGGGACAGTTAGATGACATAGTAGATAGAGCTCAGGCCTAGAATTAGATAAGCCTGAATTCAAATCTGTCATTTGGCACTTAATGACTGTGATCCTAGGCAAGTCATTTAACCCTATTCACCTCAGTTTCCTCATCTGTAAAATGAACTGGAGAAGGAAATGGCAAACCACTTTAATGTGGAGCCAAGAAAATTCCAAAATGAGTCATGAGATGACCACTGAAATGACTGAACAGCAATCATTTCCCATATCCTGTTCTTGTTTCAGCTTGAATCATCCTTTAGATTGAACTCTCTTCCTTGTTTAACTTGTTCTTCTATTTATTTACTTATGTAGAGTACTCCTCTCAGCAATTTATATAACACATACACAGCTGCCTTTTTGTCTTCTGTAAAGCTTATCCATATGCTATAAATTCACCACCTAGTGGTCCACTTTGCTTTTTCTTGAAATTATGTGAATATCACTGAAGCACTCAGGCTAAACTATTTTTCAAAATAACCTATCGATAAATTCAACTACATTTAATTGTGCTAAGTAAATATATATTTTTTTATTCATAGATACCTCAATAGAAGTTATCTGGAAGTGGTACGTTCAGTGTTTATGTCTTCAACTTCTTCTGCATCTGGAGCTAGTAGGAAACGTACCATCAAAGATTTACAAGATGAGGTGTCAAATCTATATAACAATATTAGATTATTTGAAAAAGGAACAAAGTTCTTTACAGGTATGTTTAATATTGTTTTTTATTTAATTCTCATTATTTCTTTTGGAAGTATGTTAAAATAAATATCATGTTTTACAGATGATGCACAAACTAATCTTGCCAAGCACTTACTGAAGACTGTTTGTACGGATATCACTAATCTCATTTTCAACTTCTTAGCTGCTGATTTAATGATGGCAGTAGAAGATCCAACTACTATAACAAGTGAGGTATATTAATCTTTTTGCTGTTCCAGAAGAAATATAGTATGTAGGAAATTATTTAGGGATAATTAATATATGCCATTTATAATTAACCAAAGATTACTATCATGCTTCTTCCTTCTATTAGATTAATAATAATAACTATCACTTTGGAGATACATATTGTTTTATTCCATTATTAAAGCATTTCCTAATCTTCTGTTGATTTCCTTCTAGATCAGAAAAAAGATTTTAGGTAAACTATCAGAAGAGACTAAAGGTCCTCTCACAAAGCTCCATAACTCTCTGAATGAAAAAGTAAGTTAAGTTTGAAGCTATTAGTGTTATAGGCCTTTAACATTTATATAACTTAAAAGAGACAAAAAAGTAGATAAAAGTGATGTTTTAAATGTAAAGTTTAGGCAAAGTATCTGATTTAACTAAAAGTTAAAAGCATTCAAGTTTGTTTTGTCTTTTTAAAAGAATAATCACTTATGCTTTCCAGCATCTTTGTTTTTTTCTTGAATCCTTGCCTTTATGTGTTTCTCTAATAATGTATTTATAGGATAATATGTGGTACTGCATGTCTTTTTTTAGAGCTTAGAAGACTTTCTTTCTTTTCTGGATTCTGCAGCAGATGCTTGTGATATTATGGTAAAAAAGGGAGACAAGAAAAAAGAAAGGTATTACCCAATTCATTCAATTGTTGTTAGTATTTCTTTAATTGCTTTTTATGACAGAATGACTTAACCTAAGAGAGAGCTTGATTTGCCCTTAATTAATTTGATTGTCATGACCTTTAAAGTCTCTGACATTCGTATACTTTTCACTCACTTTATTAAATGTAATAATACAAGTTGACTACAGTTTTCTTTATCTATATCTTAGTTTCTTTACTTATGTGATATTTTTCCTCCCTTCGTGAAATATTACAAGGGTTAGCTGTTCAGGCAGTTAAGGGACTAAAAATTAAAGCTAGAAAAGATACACATTTTAATTGAGAAATAGTTAAATATAAACATAAATACCTGTAAATAATCAAAAGGACATGGAAACAATAATTGATCAATTTGTACAGGATTAATTTTCAGATAAAATGTATGGGTTTTTTGGGACAAATGATTTTGAGAAAACTCCTTATGTTAGTCTTTGGATCTGTGTTTCTAGTGAACATAACCTAGGTTCTTGGTTAACAGTCTCTAAGCAGCCAGGAGAAATGATCCAGCTTTCCAGCCACTCAGGACTAGGTTCAAACAATGCAATAACATTTTCTCAAAGGACAGAATTGAATAAAAATGGGACTGAGTTCGCTCCATAATTGAGTCTTAAAATGTAGTTAGTGGGGTTTCACTCAGTTTCCACAATTAACAACTTGTCCTACTCCTCTCAATAGCTTATAAGTATCTGAGGCCAAAGTAGAACTCAGGTACTCCTGATTCAGTGCTGTATATATACAATGTGCCATATAGTTGCCCTTGAGCCTTAATTACATATATTAAAATATTTTGTATAACTAATGTGTTGTTTTTTTCCCATAGACAAGTACTATTCCAACACAGACAAGCACTAATTGAACAACTGAAAGTTACAGAAGACCCAGCTCTTATCCTACATCTTACCTCAGTTCTGTTGTTTCAATTTTCAACTCATTGTATGCTGCATGCACCTGGACGATGTGTACCACAAATCATTGCTTTTCTTAGCAATAAAATGCCGGAGGTAGTTATTCATTTTAGTGTATTTGTAATTTTATTTCACAGTTTTCAGATCTGAATTAATCGATTGAATGATTCTTATTTGCTCTGTAAGTCAAACAAATATTATTAATATATCTTTGCCCACTCCAACATTTCTGAGAATGTTTTTAGTGACTATACAGATTGATTTAAAAAAAAAAAAAGAATTTAGCTGCCTATTTTTATTTCTTTGAATCACTTTTGTTAACTTTCCTTTTTTTCCCCCCTTTAGGATCAACATTCTCTGCTGGTTAGATACCAAGGCCTAGTTGTGAAGCAGCTAGTTAATCAGAATAAGAAAACTGGACAAGGAGATGACCAGTTGGTTAACCAAGTAGACAAAGAACATGAAGATGCTAATAATGCCATCCGAAAGGAACTTCAAGAAATTTCCACATCTATCAAGGACCTTGTCCTCAAATCGAGAAAATCTTCTGTAACAGAGGAGTAATGATTTTTAATTTAATCTGAAATTTTTCATGTAGTCAGAGTTATTTTTTTAAAGAAATGGTTACAAAACACTTCTCAGTTGAGTGTTTCAACATTGCCTTCTGCAGCCACTTCTTTTTGAGAAGCTCTATGAAATCTCTCCTACCAGCATACTGTATGTTTTTATCCCAGTCTTCTGGTTATGAGATGTCCCTGTTTTTGAAATGTGTTATTCAAAGAAAGTTTCTTTTTTAACATTATAACTACGAGTTATGATTTGCAAGTTTATCATTGTCTTTTCAAATTCTGACTGAATAATTTCTTTTCTTTTGTCTTTTGTTCCTTGTAAAGTCATAATGCTAGATTACAAGTGACATTTGCAGTTTCCAGTCATTGTAAGTAATATATGCAAACATAAAATGTGTTCTTTTTAATGATAGGTTTGTTTTGTTTAGTTGTGTGTTTTATTGTTGGTTTTTTTTTTTATTTTTTTTATTTTTTGGTGGGGGCAGGATTAAGCTTTCTGTTATCAGCAAAGAGGATTTTCTAATGTTATTATTTTCTTTAAAATAATAGATAATGTCTCAAATCCAAAAGCCAATAACAACTGTGCTAAATTTTGATTGCATTTTTTAGTCCAATGTATTTGTTTCTCATAATTGCAGGATTTTATGTCTCTCCCACGAATGAAAACTTGAATGTATACAGGAATAGTAAAGATACCCTTATACTGCTTGCTGCATTCTGTTCCAAAAGTCAAGCTGCTGCCTGCATATGGAGAGGAAGTAGAGAGAGAAAAGGGAGGAGAAAGAAGCAGTCAGTATTGGTAGATTCTGGTCATTAGTCTCATTTGTTTGCATTGTGTACTCTTGGTGTCATTTAAACTGTTACTGTAACAAATCAATACAAGTTTAAAAAAAAAAATTGGTGCAGTTTGTAGCCACAAATTTCATTTTAAATACTTAAAAGAAGTATACTTAAAGAATTAGAGCTTACTTGGAAGTCTAATTGTTGTGTAAAGCATTCAGATTAGCCCCACAATTTGTTGAGCAGCTCTGTCATGGTATAGAATGTAGAGGGATCTGTCTTTATATATTCTTTCTCAAGGAAATTTAATCATTTTGACTATTTTATGGCACTTAATGGCAAAACTAAATCACAAACCATAGATACTTTAGTGTTTTCCAGTCACTCTGATTTCATCTGTTTTACAATATTGTGAAATCAATGACTAGTGGCTTTTTTGGTAGAATTACTGACAGAGCCTATAGACTTAAAATCTATTAATAACTTAAATAGAAACAATAAGGGATATTTTCACATGGCTGATAGAAAAATGCCAAGTCTTTTGTGCTTACATATGTTATATAGATTGATTTATATTTTGGTTTACTCAGTCTCAAAAATATTTTTTAAATTGTACAGTGGTCATGAAAAATAATCTTGCCAGGTAAGCATATAATTGCATCTGTGAGTATCAAATGATGTGTTTATTGTCACTGACAAAATAAAACAGTTAAAAGAAGCAAAAGGTAACAATGATATTTTTACTGCCTAAACTTTGTTCATGTTCAAACTGTGGTCTCAACTTGCATCAGAATAGTTCTGATTTTCCCCAAAATAAATAAAAATGTCATTTTTATTACATTGATCTGGTTTTTGTAACTAAAATCTGACATTATGTATGCAAATATAAAATAATTATTTTAATAAAGTTGAAAAGATTTAAGTGTGTAATTTGTCTACTACTGTGAACTAGGAATTTATGGCCTTTCAGTTTTAAACTATTTTCTATTTGGTTCTGCTTATTTTGCTTTGCAGTGCTTGAATAATTTTACTTAAGCACTGAGTCAGAATGATTATGAGTTTAGTAGTTGTAAATATTACATTAGAGTTTTTAAATTATATCTCATCCTGAAAATGATTAAATTGTTTTTAAAGAATTTAACAAGAAACTAACACTTTGTCAATGGCAGCAATTTTATAAACACTTTTACAAGTCATAATAATCTTTTCAGCTTAGAGCACATCCAGATAAACAAGACTCAAAGTATGTTCCAAATGGTTGTGAAGATTTACTGCTATCTTTTAATGTCATAGTTTAACAGAGAAAAGTCCATAAAATGCCTGTTGCACTTTTTCATTTAATTTTGACTCACTTGCTTTTGAAAAAATTTAATTTGATTTTAAAACTAATTTTAATTTATTAATGCTCAGCTCTAGTTTAAACAGCTTTGAAAACACTTTTAACAAGTAACTTCAGAGAAGCAAAAGAAATTATTCAAATAAAGAACAAATATAGATTTTATCATTTTCTTATAAATTTGAATCAGTTCCTTATAGAATTAGGAAATGATTTTCAAATAAGCTTTCAAAGATTTTCCCCCTTTTGTGCAAAACCTTTTAAATTTTACATGAGTATCTTTATTCTTTGTTTAATTATGAACATTTATCCTATCCAGAGATCTCATAATAATTTTTTTTTGTGGTTTTTACCAAGTGTCAGGTCTCAAACTGTACTACACAACATTAGTATATTAAACAATTAGGTACATAATATACAAACTTTTTTGGATAAGGACTCGTTATTTGATTAAAAAAAGAAAAAACAATTAAGAAAATTATACAACAATTTGAAGCAAATTAGATCACTATTTTTAGTTTTACTTAACTGTTTCACTTTGTTACAAGAGACTTTTCATGATGGAGCAGTCTATATGCATGTTTTTAATGTAAAAACAAAATCCATCACTAAAACTTAGGAAAAAAGAACAAATACAGAATTTCCCAGAAGCAATTACTTACTGAAACCAAAACTACTAAAATTGGGCTTTTTGCATAAACTGACTATTATTTAGATAATTCACATTGAATCTATCAATTACTCTGAAATATAGATTAGTCATAGCATTGGTCTTAGTGGGGCAGCCTGGACTAGACAAGTCAAACTACCATCTAATTTGCCATTGTCTTTTCCATTTGCCCTTATTAAGCAACCCATAACCCTGAGCTCAGGAGCCTCGGGGATTAAATTGTATCCCAAGTCATTGTTATGGAGAAGCAATCTACTTTCTTCATTCCCAGCAACAACTACTGATGAACTTCTGCCAACAGGTATATGAGCATAAAGCCCTGGGAATGTCAGCCACCCTCCAGACCCCTGGTCCTGCTTCAAGCATAGCCGTCATCTGTGAGAAAATAGCTTCTTCCTGTTGAGAGAGGCAAATCAACCTAGCTAAAGCAGTTGGACATACCAAGGAAGAAGCCAGACATGTGGAACCACTACTATCATCTTGTAGACCCTGATGTAGAGTCTGGTGCTTGTAATCATCCATGTAGGCAGCATCTGTGTACCCAAGTATCCCCTTTACTCTTTCCACTCCTGTGGAGACCCTGGCTCTGGGCTATGGGAATTTGCCCTGAATGCAAAAGACAGCTAATGAAACCCTCAGGATCTAGAATCTGTCAAGGGCCTCATCCCTTATAATACCAGCTTTGGAGCTACAAAACTCCAAATTCCCCAAAAGCTGATGAACAAAGGAAGTGAGAAAGGAGATCATGTGTATGGGGGCCTGTGTAGCAGTTTACTAAGCTTGAAGAAGCACAACATCCAGTTAGGATACCCAAAAGTCATTTGGAATAAAGATCTAAGTTGGAAAACTATGGAGTTGTCCAGCATGGAAGGAGGCTGAGAAGATTTTTGAGATTCGTAACCCGAGGAAACTACATAGGAGTAAAGTAAGCAATAGGGGAAAAGAACAAAAAAAAAAGACTGAAGCTATCAAAGATTGCAATTAGAAGAAAATATAAAAGACTGAATATAAACATAAATCTAATGGGGAAAATAATAGTAAAGAAAATATGACCTCTGGAATCTGCGATGGCAAGCCTCACCACAGAAATGTGAGAGACCAATAGTTTAAAAATGCAAATACACAAGTCAGGGACAATCTAGAAGAGGAGCCAAAAAATCAGTAACATTAAAAGCATGTGTCCTCAAAACACAAGCCAAAATGCTAATCTCAAAGACAAGATGAGGAAAAACAATCTTTAGGGTCCCTGAAGAACAAGACAAGGACAAAACTTTTAATATCAGAATGCAGGAATGAATGGAAGAGAACTGCCCCCAACTTCTCACCATAGAAAGTGAAATATCTAAAGAATTCAGTTTGTCTTAAGGGGAGAAAAAAGGGCTTCAAAGCTCCAAGATATACAGTGGATAAATTTGACAGTTTAGTTCAGAACCAACTTCTCCAACAATCAGAAGACCTTGGAATACAAAGGAAATGGAATTTGAACTAATAAAAGACTATTCTATAATCACTAGAAAATGAAAGAGGGATGGATAATGTGTTCTAAGAGCAATGGAACTCGAGATGCCACTCAAGGTTACAGCCTGCAAATCTGAGCTTAACCATATAGGGGGAAAGATGGATGTTCAACAATAAAGAAGCATTTTTTTTTTTTTTAACAAGAAAAGCAGAAAAGAAAAGACTGTTTAGAAATACAGGTGTGAATAATGACAACAGCCAAGAATAGCAGCAACCACAAAGTGACAGCAGAAAAATCACTGTTCTTTTCTCAATATACACAAGGAGATGGGTGAAAGCAATGTCAATTGGAGGTAACAGCAAAGAGATAATATAGACAAGATTTGATAATACCCTGGTTACAGGTAGAATCATTGCAACTTTATTGGACTACATTACAACATGAGAGTGTACATGAAAGGAGAAGAGGAGAGGAGTAGTTGAAGGGGAGAAGAGAAAAGCAAAAATAAACTAAAAGGCAAAAGTGGGGAGACAATCTAAAAAATATCAATAGAGGAAAAAGAATTGCCAGGATATTAGGAAACACTTGTCCACAGCAATCTGGCAGAAATTAAGATTTAAACCAACATCTTACAGGAGGCTCCACAATACAATTCTAAATGGATATGTGATCTTAATAAAGGTCATTCTATATAAAAACTAGAAAGAAAGCTCACAGCTGGGTAGGAGATATAGTCTTAAACAAGAACAGGAAATTACAAAAAATATGTAATTTTGTTTACTTCAAAAAATTTTGTGACGACAAAATTATTGCATGTTCGATAAGAAGGGAAGCAGTCAAATAGGAAATAATGACTTGGAATCTAAAATATATAGTGTAAGTCCATAATTACACAATAGATAAATGGTCAAAATAGAAAAAACAAAAGAACTGTTCTCAGAAGAACAGCAAAGTATTCATAACCACACAAAAAAAAAAAAATGCCCTAAAACACAAATGAAATAAATGCACATCAGAACAATCCTGAGTTTTTACCTCACACCCTGTAAATCAGCACAACATGAAAAAGAATGGCAAGACTATGTTTAAAGGGTTGTGGAATGACAGGCACACTAATATATTATTGTTAGAGCTATGAAATGATAAGTCTTTTTGGAAAGCAGTTTGGAATTACGCAAATAAAGTAACTAAAATAGCCCTATCTTTTGAACCACACTCCATTATTGGTTTTATATCTATAAAAAAAAAAAAAAGTCCCATATTCTGCAAAGTACTTGTAGCAACACTTTTTGTGATAATTAAAAAAGTATCTCCAAAATAGATGCTTAATAATTAGAGAATGACTAGATTTCAGAATATAACTTAATGGAATATTACAGTATTGTTAAAAATGACATGTGGGATGAATACAGAGAAAATGGAAAGATCTATATAATTATAATGCACGATATAAGTAGAATCAAGAAAACAGTATACAGAGTAACTGAAACAGTGTAAGTGGAAAGAACAAAAAACAAAAATAAGTGTGTGTAGCAAAATTACAGATTGATCAGTTCTTGAAAGAAGAGATATAAGAAGACACCCTCCAACTACACTTCTTTTTGGAGGTGGGAGATCCACAAGTTTCAGATATTTGCATGTTTTCAGATTTTTTTAATGTATTGATCAGTTATGCTGATTTTTTTTCCCTCTTTAAAAAATTCTATTTGTCATGCAATGGTTCTTTGGCAAGGTTTTGGGTAAGAGTTACTTGGGATAACTGTGATGGTGAAACAAATAAAATATCAATAAAAACTTGCTTTTTTAAATGACTTAAATGTACTAGGCATACTTAAGCATTTTGTTTTACCTTTTACCACTTTGTTATAGTCACAGTTGCAAGTTTATATTGTTTTTACCAGTTTTTAAAAACTGCTTTTCCAGAAGCTGCTTATTTATATGTTGCCATCCTAACTCAGCATAACACAGTAGCGAATACAGTGAACTTGGAGCCAGGAAGAACTCAGCACAAATCTCACCTCAGACAACTTATTAGCTGTATGACTTGAGCAAGTTACTTAATGCCTCTAGGTCTCAGTCACCTAATCTGTAAAATGTAGGTTTGGGACTTGTGTTTAGGTCCCTTTGTAGTTTAGCTCCTCTGCCAGAGACCTTATATTGAATTTCCTTAATAATTTTCCTTCTGTAAAACCACTGCTTTACTGAATTGTCCTTATTGAAATTTATACAAAGTAGACTAGAAATATTGGTAGCAATTAATGCAAGTTTAAATAATGTGAAATTCCACTTAGTGTGAATTATAAATATCAGGTCACATTTAATGAGTTTTAAAACTTAATTAATGTAATGTGAACTAGTCAAGAGTTTTAATTTTAAACTGCCGTTGTGAACTTGCCTATTGTCATGTGAATATAATATGAGATTTGCAAACAGCTACAAGGAATAGTGTTAGGATGATAGAAATGGAGAGCCCTTTCCTATATAAATTGAAGATTGCCATTAAAAAAATAGTTATCAGAACAGCCATTCAGACAAAAACTTCACATTATTTAATGCCCTTAATAAGAACTAAGTTACCTTGGAAGAGAGAGAGCTAGATGGCAGTGGATAGAATGCCAATCCTGGAGTCAGGAAGTCTCAAATTTCTTAAATCAAATCTGACCTCAGACACTTAGTTATGTGATGCTGAGCAAGACACCAAAAGATCTTACCTCAGTTTGCTCATCTGTAAAATGAGCTGGAGAAGAAAATGGCAAACTACTCTAGTGTCTGTCAAGAAAACCCCCAAAGGTGTCTAGGGTTGAACATGATTGAAAGGCAACAATAATTTGGAGGACAGGGGAGAGTTTAGGGAGTAGAGATTGGGAATATGAGTTCTATTTTTATATATGCCGAGTTTTGAGATTCCAGTAAGAAATCTTTTGCTTGACAATCGTGGGGTTTAAATTTGACACAAGCATTCATTGATCATTCCATTCATGGAAGGAAATCTGCTAAATTATGCAATTAGGTGACTTATATTTACATGTTTTCCTAACATAAATGAACATATAATGAAAATAATAGAACAAAGCATTGCCAATTAATCTTCTCTTAAGAGCAAACTCAAAATACTCCTTAATTGCTGTTTAACTGCTCTTCAACTGTTCTGAAAGATGTGATAATATGCTTGATGCCAAATAAAATCAAAATGGTTTCAACTTTATTTGAAACTGGATGCCTAATATTGTGGAATCCATTAACTTACTAATACCCAAGAATTTCACTTAGGTCAAAATTAAGATCTAGAAAGGGACCCCAAAGGATCTTAAAAATCGTATAGTCCATTTTCTTCATTTTTACAGATGAGGAGTCCCAGAAAAGTGAGATTTCTTGGTCCAAAATTAGACAAATTACAGCAGAGCCACAGACCTAGGACTGCCAATTCAGTGCTTTTTCATTCACTACATTGTGGCAAAATTTATCTTGAAGTTTTTACCTTTATCCTATTTCAAAGCCAAATTATTTTTCCATTTACTTATAAATGATAACAAAAACAATAATTATCATTTGGTCAGTGAAACTACCCATTGTGGCCCATTTGGCCTGTTTGGCTCTCAGGAAGAAAGACATAACACATATTCACAAGTATATTTTCATGGAAAGCACTCCCTTCCTTGCCTCTAACTCTTAGAGTATCTAGTTTCTATATAGATTTAACTCAAGACTTTATAAACTTAGCTACCTTCTGCATGAAGTCTTTCTTGATTCCCACAGTCAGATTTCTGCCCTGCCCAATCTCTTGTGTGTATAACTATACTCATACACTTATATACATTATATGTTTATATAATCATATACATTCCCACCCACCTCACTTAAAATGTAAATGTAAGTTGTTGGACATTTGCTTTTTATCTCTCCAGCACATGTCATAATCCCTGAAACATAGACACCTAATAAATGCTTTATTGATTAGTTAATAAACTAGTCATGAGTAATCTAGAAAAATTTACTATATGTGGGGCAGCTAAATGGTGCAGAGGATAGAGCACTGGTCCTGAAGTCAGTAGGATCTGAGTTCAAATACGGCCTCAGACACTTAATAGTTGTATGACCCTAGGCAAGTCATTTAACCCCAAATGCCTCAGCAAGAAGCAAAACAATTTTCTAGTGCACATACAATAGTTTTAAAAAGAAACTTTTTGATATATTCTAGCTGTATCCGACCACCTGCCCTTTGAGGAAATATGACCAGAATGTTTCATGCACATTATGCTCTCAAAGTACCACTGTCATAATACAATTGGGTGGGTGGGGGTGGGACAAAGGATTGGCAACAGCAACTACCTACATCTGTCTCCAGCTAGGTATATAAGTTTCCTTGGTTATCATCCACTTAGGAAACATTCAAACCACTCTGAATGGAAGCCAACAAGAGTAATGAAGACTGATATCTGGTAAGCTATTTATGAACTGTGTTGTTTTGAAGCTAGATTTGATTTGGTTCAGGAAACTTTTATTCTGTAGACTTAAACCTGTATTTTATTTTTCACTTTTTTGGCCATAATATTCTAAAGATAAAAAAGCTTTCAAGAAATTAACTTTGTCTCAGTTGTAATAGAAATGATCTGGAGAGAGTGAGCCTGGAAATATATGGGGAAATGGGGTAGAAGGGAAATCCTCAAACCTAGAAATGCCAGTGTCTAAGACAATTGAATACTGACTTCCTTCTTAAAATGCCCTTGCTGTCATACAAAGATGATGCAACGGCATTGTACACAAATGTCATCTTTATTATATACTTAGCACTTTATAGCACAAAAGGGGCCATTTAGAACCTTAATATAAAATAAGCAAATTGCCAGCCCCCAAAGT
Source organism: Antechinus flavipes (assembly GCF_016432865.1). Taxonomy (NCBI): domain Eukaryota; kingdom Metazoa; phylum Chordata; class Mammalia; order Dasyuromorphia; family Dasyuridae; genus Antechinus; species Antechinus flavipes. The sequence continues at coordinate 270,868,924 of NC_067401.1, forward strand.
CAAATTATACAATACTGTAGTTTATAAAGTGCTTGCTTAATAACTTTTCTGTGATGTAGTGAATGAATGAGAAAACAGCTATTGAGTAGTTACTATAGGAAGAACTGTACCTAAGTATAAAGAAGCATTTCTATTTTTCAATCACAAGTTTATTGAATCTAAAACTTAGACATTTAGTCCAATAAAAATTCCTTGTAATAGGATATAGTATATTTTTAAATACCCACTAATTTTTATATGTGGCACAAACAGGATCAGTGGATGACAAGTTGGGTCCAAAACTGAACATGAGAAGAACAGGTCAAATTTTCTTCAAGAAATGGAAAAATTCTTTTAATGACCCTAAACCTTCAAAAGGACTATTTTAAAAATGCCAATATTTTAAGGTGTTATATGACTGGTAGATGGAACATAACAGTGTCACAAATAAGTAATACAGAATATAGAATAAATATGAAATAGTGGTGGGAATTAGGAAAAGCCTTTTAAAAAAGAAAATGCATGGAAAAAGGCAGATGAGAAAACATTTTGTAATATCCTAACTACTAATCATGAACACATCCCAAAATGTGGTTCATAGAACACAATGCTCCAGGTGTCCTGATCTGACTAGAGCCAAAAGTACAGTGGGACTCTTCCACTTTATCATTTTGAACATTTCCTTAAATTCAGCCAAAGTTTAGAGAAGCTTTTGTAGAGAAGTTGCAACTTAGAACATGACTCTGAAGTGAAGTGGATACCACAAGTTTTTCAAATATATAGCCCTGAGCAATTCACTTGACTCATCATTCCAGTGAAGAAGCAATGTAAACATGTAATTCTCCATTTCAAGAACTGTCCCTTTTTGCTTTTTGATTTCTGGCTCCAGCTTAGTCTAGGAACTCTTCTGGAGTTAGAGTCTTAGACCAGGACCATCTTCAAAATTCTTGCCATTGTTGTGATACTGATGCCGATTCAAATTCAGTAGCTGAATTTGGCCCAGAAACTCACTATTCCATCAATACTTTTATCCAATGCCATCTTTCTGGTTGTTTGGCTTCTTATAGTCTCGGAAGTACAAGTCCTTGGGAGTATTGATAGGTGCAGGGGCTGAACACCAAAATATATTGAAGTTTGGGACTGGTGTCACAAAGTGTCTAAAAAGAATTTGTAGACTTAGATTATTTTCAAGTGTAAAGTAGTTATGCTATTGACAATGGTCTAAGTTCCAAAAGGGAGTTTGGCCATTAACAAGGGAGAAAACAGCATAAGGCAGGTAAAATTCCTAATGAACTCACTATTGTAGTGCTTGATGAATGGGCTAAGTTCCTAAAAGGAATTAGAGAAGAAATGGGGTACCAGTAAGTTGTTTTATAGCAGAAAAAATAACCTGGAGGGTTGACTTTTATAGCTTAGCCTTCTGATTGGCTACAATAACTGTGGAGTCATAATTTTGTCTGACAGGAATTCAAGGGCCCTTTGTAACAAAGGCCCCTTTAAGGGCAAGATAATCCTGTGAAGGCTTTCACCAGTTTGCCTGAAGAAGTAGCTGTAGAAATTTAACTTAAATTCAACAAAAGCCTCCTGTCAATGTCCCTCCTTACGGCTCATGTAGTTACCAAAGACCTGGGTTGATTTTTTTTTTTTTTTTTTTTTTTTTTTTTTGCTGCATCCATCATTAACAGCCTTTAACAGACTTTTCTCTTAAAAAATTCAAATCTTTGTTTATATTTACTGTTCACTTTCTCACTATTTAATCTCTTATGATCTTTCTTCTGTTACCATGCTTACTAAAACTATTCTCTCAAAAGCTGCCAATAATTCCAATGGCCTTTCCTCACTCATTCTCCTCCACTTCCCAGTGATTTTTGAAACTGCTGATCATTTGCATACATCTGCATAGTACTATATATTGTGTTTTGGGGGGTTTTTTGGTCTCATTTACCTTGTTTCCTTAAACACTGAATGTGTGTGCCTCAAACTGAGACCTAGAAAAAATCTTCACTTAGAAAAGATATTAACTCTAAAAGGCCAAGGTCTCCCATTGCAACCAGGTCCATCTTCAATAGCCCTAAACTATATCTTACTCCTGGATCCAAATGGCTCTAAAAGGAGTTAAAGATTCTAAGATATATAGATAAGGAGGAAGTAAATTCCAGGAAAAGGCATAATTAAGGTAAAGGCATTCCTTTATTACCAGCAGTTGGGCCTCAAGTTCATTTCTTTGGTTATGGTAATCTACAAAACCAAGAAAAATTCAAAATGGCAACTTCTACATATGAAGCTCTTAGCTGCTAGAACCCTAACCCCATCAAATTTTCTTGTATTTATTTGATATTTGTACATATTTCCCCAGATAAGCTACTTTAGAGAGGTTTCTTTTCATTTTTATCACTATCCTGCCAGCTTAGCCCAGTGCCTATCATAATAGACAATAAATACTGATTGATTGTTTGTTTTTAGTGCTTAGATAGGTTGATTCTCAGACAATCTTATCATTGGGACTATAACTTTTCCAATTTGGTAACCTGCTAGAAATTGTCCTCAATTGGCACAGCCATCCAGAACTCTGGATCAGCTTCATATTCCATTTAGGCATTGGCAATAGGAGTTCTGTGGAGAAATAGGAGAAAAGGGAAATTGACAGAAGTTTAGACAGAAAGGATAACTTTTTCCTCCATTAGAAAAAAATTTTTTTAAGTAAAAAAGAAAACCTTACTACCCAGGCTAAGAATATAGGAAGAGATTCTTGTCACATGTCATTGCTTACCCCACACTGAACACCAGGATATTTAGCTTCCATTTAATGTTACTTAAAATGTGCTTCATATCTTTATTCTGAATCATTCAATCTTCCTATCTCTAATTCAATTTAGTCAAATGTTTTCAATATACCAAAGTTAAATTTCAGTGAAGCCTCACCATCCCAGTTTATTTGATCATAAACACCATTCCAGGATATTTTAAGATATATTGTAATGCCAGAGAAACTGAGGCAAGACAGAGATTGGTTTTCAATCTTTTTAATGTGGAGAGGTTTTTTTTAGGCTAGCCAGCCGAACAGAACTCATGTTCAAAAATCATTTGGCCTCAAGGAACTGAGTCAAGAAACTTTTATAGCTAACTAGGGTTTGCAAACAGAATAATCTGAGTATACAATCTTATAGGGGAAACAAAAGCAGATAAGGGAGACGAAGACACTGGGCGAGTAGACAAGCCATAATTCCAGGAAAGAATCACACTTAATCCTGACAGGATAAGGGTCAAGATAAGAAGGCTGGGGTTACAGGAGACAGCAAGGCAAAGAGAAATACTCAAACTGAGAGGGAATTATCCTAGAAAGAATTGAGATAATGCACTTGGATTTTATTATACAATGGAATGTAAAGTATTCAAGCTTTTTCCTAACTCAATTCTCCCAATCTTAATGGCAAGGAAAAAGAGGGCGAGGGTGTTATAATTTTATTCAGGGCATGACAATTCAAGGCATAAAAATGTTTTTCTTGCAATAACTGTAAAAGAAGGACTTGTCTTATTCTGATGATATAGATGAGAAAATTGAGGCTAAGTGATTATATCATGTAGCCCCCTATCCTAAAACCCAGTGGTATGATCCTCTTTATCAGTGAATATAAAGACTTTGCCCTGTGTGAAGGGTGAGGCAGAATTGGTAAAAGGTAAGAGTTTCAGTTCTCAGCCAGTTCCCTTTTGGGGCCTCTTCAATCTGATACTCCTGCCTTCCAATTTTGAGAAAAGATGGAAGAGAATAATTCTTCTTGAGGTAGCTGAAATATAAGACTCTGGGAAGACATAAGAGAAGCAGGCTGTCTCCAACATGTCCCCAGTCCCAGATTGCAACCTTGGGGGACTTAGGGGTATTTTCCCATGGGTGAAATCTAGGATATTCTCTTTTGGTTGAATTGAGTTTTCTCACTCCTTTTGAGAAAGCTTTTGGGAGAACTTCATTCTATATTATTTAGCATTCTCCTATGTATACTTCCTCTGGTTTCTGTTTTGTGCTATGATTTGGATAGAAAGGTTTTGGGTTTTTTGTTTTGTTTGCTTATTAGTTATGTATGTTCACTGTGGAACTGGTTTTGGATGACAAAAAGAGCCAAGCCTTGTATATAAAAATTGTGGTACTCCTCCCAAAATGACAAAGTGATCAAAAGTTAGATGTAATCCAATCATATTCCCTAGACAATAATTTAAGGAAATAGATACATGTGCTTCCAGGCCTGCTACTCCTTCAATCTGAGAAGAGCAGGGTGGTAGATTCCAGTTCTGTTATGGGAGCAACCTGTTGGTAGCTGCGGGGTGTAACAGAAGCCACCTGCTAGTGCTGCTGGGGATCTAATTCTGACCAGCAGAATAGGTCCCTTCATGTGAGAGGATGATAACAATACAAGGAGACCCAGAGGCAGTTACATTCTCTGATCTCTCTGCTTTTCCCTCTTGCCTCCAATTTATTTCATTCTCAATTCACAAGCAACATCTGCATCTGTAAAGGCTGGTTTGTAATTCCCTTCAAGAACTCTGAAACTGTGTCCCCTTTGATATGTAAAAGAAGGGAGATTTGGAGTCTTGGATTCCAGAGAGTCTGGGAGGGGACATACTTTCCAGACAAGCCTTTTCTAAGATAAGCAACTCATTCAATTAGAGATCTTGAACAAATAAACCCTCCACTGATCTTTTGGGGTAGCCAAATCCCCATTCAGAAAATTCCAAATTCTGGAAAAAGCCTTCAAAGTGATTTCATTCAATTGGGAGATCTTGTTCTGATAATCAGCTCAAACTGCCCTCAGCCCCATAAAATAGATTTCTGTTAAAACATTCTTTGCAAATCTCCTCATTAAGAGATTTGTCTGCTAAGAGAGAGCTTTTGAGCAAAAAAATAAAAGTTCCTTTTGCCATTTAGATTTCGGGTTCCTGAATTCTTTCACATTGGACCTGTGCCTCTGACCAAAGAGGGGATTCTCACATCAATTTTCTACCACTAGAACCACATCATTATGATTCACAGCTGTGGGTGCTTTTAGAGAATTGTCCCACTCCTTCACATTTAGGCATGGTCCTTAACACAACTCCAACCTTTTGCTTCCCTTTCTGGCAAGAATAAAAGACTTCCTTTGAGAAGAGTGGAGAAAGTAGAAGTTTTCTGCCTCCCTTCAAGCCACACACGAGGACGGCGTCCTTGCAAAACATGGACCTTTCCATATATAGAGACCACACATCTTTGCTAAAATTACAGGAGATAGTCATACAATTAAAAGAACTAGAACTAGAATCCAGACAATCTCACGTAATGGAACAAAATAAGAAAAATCCTAGACTTAGAATAGAAATATATACATCTAAATCTCTCTATGTCTATATCTGTCCTATCCATCAGAGTGAACATGGTATATAGAAAGCTATCTTTAAAACCAGGAAGATCAATGCTCAAATTTTCCTGCTGACCTATGAGAGTTATGTGATCCTAAGTCAGTCATATAAAATAGTCTTAAAGTCAGTTCTCTAAAGATTATTGAAGACACCTTTCGTAGAAGGAATTTCCTCACCCGGGGAATTGTTGAAACAATGAAATCACATTTGGTTTTCTCCTTCAGTTACCACCTTTATTTCCATACCTTATGTCAATATATATTCGTGGAATTTTTCAGTTCCCAAGGACTCCCCAAAGTGTGGTAGGAACCCTCAAAAGGATAATTTCCTGGGAGGAGTCATTTCTGGGTTCAAGTGCCAAGTTTTCCTTAGGACCTGCTGGAGAAGATGTATTAAGTGAACAGTAGGGACAAATCCCCCAGTGGGGAGCCCCAGGCTGGATTCTTATCTTGAAGGAAGTATTTTAGTATGACTGCCTAATGACCAGTGTCTCCTAGTCAGCCATTTCTATCATACAAGCAGAAAAGTAATTATTTTAAAAACAATGTTGTACTGAAGAAGTCTCAAGGTTTAGACCAGTCAGTGCATGCTACCTTCATTATTTTATGCCAGTTGTGTGTATGTAGGTATGTGTGGGTATGTGGGTTTATGGGTACAGGTGGATGGTGGGTAGTTTTCAGCCAAAACTTTTAATTTATCCATCTGGCTGAATTCTCCTTTAGGGATGTTCTACGTGGGATTTGCTATTCACAGTGCGTAAATATATTTGGACAGGGAGTGGTTGTTCAGCTGCAGAGTGGGAGTTAGCTCTTTACATGTCACAAGACCTAGAGAAAACAAAGTGACGCTAAATTCATGTTTCTCCCACAGAGCTGAAGTTGGAGGATACCCTCAAACATCCCTGGCAGCCTGATCTGCTTCTTTTGGATTCAATGTATGTATTTGTTGGAGAAAGAAAAAAAATCATGGTATATAATATATTCCTAATCTTTCATCCTTTCGTAAGACACAGTGTGAAGCTGCTTGCATCAAATGTGAGTCTTTGGGTAAATTCTTTCCTCCCTTGTTTGTGGGGTACCTGCATTGCATAAATATTGTTTAAAGTATCAGACATCTTCATGAGATTTCCAGAACCATTTTAGCCAAAGGCTCTGGCTGATGAAATAGCTATAAATCTGAAGTTTTCTATTGCAAAACTTAGTAAGACATTGTGACCAATAGCTGCTTGCTGGCATTTAGTGTACTCAAAAGAGATTTCTTCCTGTGGCTTGTATTAATTCTATGAGGGACAACATAGCTTATGAATAATGCTTTACAGTTGTATTCTGAGTTCCTGAAGTGGTTCAACATTCTGTGAAACATGCTATCTTTATCTGAAAAAAACATCAGGGATTTTGGATTTCTTTTTCATTTTTCTAAATGAATGAACGTTATCTTCTAGTCAAATTGAAGTACCTCAGGGACAGTAGTTATTTTGTTATTATTGTATTATCATAACCTAATGTGGTATCTTATATGGAGTAATGCTTAATAAATACTATAAATGTTGTAACCTTCAGGACTCTTAGAAAATACATATCATTCTTTGAAGGCATTCATTGATTTGAAATTAAAAAAAAAAAAAGTATGTGTCTTGTCTTCAAAAAAAAAAAAAAGTTATCCAGTATTCAGAAATACAAAATAGTGAAACTATTAATAATTTTGAGTTATATTTCCAGAGATGTTCTATGATCTGATGTCCCATGGCCCATACAGACAAGCTACTCCTACAGCGATAATTCTTGAAGCAAAAAATAAAGCAATTTATGTATGAAAAGATCCATACCACACATTTCAACTTCCTCCTCCACTCTTTGAATCATATACCTCTTTTCTATCTTATCATCCATCCTAAGGCCAAATATAGCTATTTCTATTTGTACTTCTAAAGTGTGGGAATAGCACAAACATTAATAAAATGTAGATTTGCCATAAATAACAAGAGTTATTTGAGGTATGATTTCATATACCCAACTATGTCCTTTTCAAACACTGGCATTTCCTTCATAGGCAAATCTATAGAAAGTAATTGACTACATAAATATTATAAGAGTACGTATTAGGCAAAATAACAACATATTTGTTATATGCTTAAAGCTAACTCAAATCCCTTGATTGAGAGGAAAAATTTGTATGTGTGTCTATTCGAATTTAGGCAGAAACAAGGGACTGGTTTCTTAATGTAACATCATATTACTGACATTTCTGCTACCTCACTTTGTTAGCTCTGCCAACATTGTGGTAAGGCAACAATTTGTGTGGGGATTTTAAGTTTAGTAGGTTAACTTCCTAACATAGCATCAAGAGTAATTGTGTTCAGAAGTATTGAAACATAATAATGTTTGTTTTTAGTCATTCTAAACTTATGGAAAATCATTTCTTTAGAGAGAGAAGAGCTAAATACTTTGTTGCACATTGGAATGTCAGAGTCAGATGTCATTTAAATCAGCTTTCATTTCAGTACCTTCAGTGATTTCCCCCCTTATTTTCTCTTTTTTTCCCCCAATATTTTTTTTAATTCTTATACTTGTTCTATGACCTTGCCTGATTCCTGCTACTATACACTTAAGACTTTGAGGACTTTCTATTCACTCCACACTTAAACTCTCTCATATAGGTCATCTCCAAATGTGTGAGATCCTTGAGGAACATAAATTTGTAAATTTGAGGACCCAGTTAGAGAATTTGCATGACTTTTATCTAGTAGTGCTCAGCAATGTGGAGAAGGAACCAAGAAAGTGGACCCTGGGGTTTAGGATGGGCAATGGTAATAGAACAAAGATTTTGCTGAAATGTCTATTTTAAGGAGAATTCACACAAGGCAAGCAGTCATGGGGAAGTTGGAAGAAGCAAAGCCAAGGACATTTTGGAAGGCTTTTTGGAAAACTTTGGAATCACTTCTATGACACAGGAGACATTGGTAAGAGACAATCCAGCATGGGATACCCACATCAAAGAAGGCACTGTGCTCTGTGAGTGAAGCAGAATTGTAGTAGCTCAAAAAGAAATGAGATGTGAAAATTTAGAGACATCTCTACACCAAATGTTTATGTGGATTTATATGTGCTCAATCTGTGGTAGAGCCTTCCAAGATGGTGCTGATCTGATCAGCCAATCTGATGCAACACTATCTTGACTGCAACACAATGACAAAATAACAGTGATGTCATTTGGGTCCTCTTGGAGAACTAAGTACAGCAATCAACCAACTAACTAGAACAATGGTTTAAAAAAAAATTAAAAGGGCAGATGACCCCAGGAAATGATTGAATTCTTAATGATAGGTCAAGATCCTTTCAGAGAAGAAAAAAAATTCCTTTCTTTGTTTGCAGGATGTACTGAAGTAGCTACATTTTTCAAATGTTTCTTATACATATCAGTTACTTTGAATCCATAATGTTGGATTAATTAATGTTGTCGTCTCTAGAGAAAAAACCTTTTTTTAAAAGATTCATTTTGATATCAGAAGAAAATGTTAATAATGCAATTAAATTTAAAACTGTCATGAGCACAATTTTTTTTTCCTTTGTCAATTGTCAAACTTTCACTGGCACACCTCTATTTACCAACATATACTTCTAAAAGGCATTAATGATAAAAACAAAACCAGAAAGGCTTCTGGTTGAAGATAAGCTTTTAGTTGGTACTTGGAGGAATACAGAGAAGTAAAAAAATTAAAAAGTTATTGGAATAAATATACTATAGGCATAATGTAAGTATTGGATATAAACAATGGAGGAAATAATGGGGATTAGGCCTACAATAAAGAGACCTCAATTAAAAATAGGATTTAAAGACCTCTTGGTCAGTCTGTAAACCTATTGAGCAAAAAAAAAATTTTTTTGTTGTGTACAACTTGACCTACATCATCTTAATGACTGGCAATTATTCAGCCCCAGCTCACTTTAGAAAAGAGTCCCAATAAAAGAGATGGACAATATAATATGCTCAATGTGATGTAAAGTTCAGGTTAAACCTTTACATATCCTCCATCCCTTTGCCAACGGTTATTTGCCTACATTAAAAAATAACATAAAAAATAATATAAATAACATAAAAAATACACATTAAGTGGTGTAAAGCTATACCCTGAATCAGCCCAAATCCAAATTTCATATATGTCAGCAATAAGATGTTTGGAATTTACCAAAAAGACCAGCCTCTCAAATGAAAGAGTAACCTCTTAGAGGGCTTTATTTTCATTATGCTGACCTGGCACTAATCCATTTTGAACTCAACTTGGCTGCTACATTAGCAATGCTTTGAGAAATTCATTTCTGCCTACACATTGTTAAATTTCTACATACCAAAAAAGGTCATGAGTTATGTTTTCCAGCAGGGCATTTTGTACTCATAATTTTAGAACTAGAAGGACCTTCAGAGCTTGTCTAGCTTTCATGTCCCCAAGTTTCCATATCATATAATTCAACATCAAAATTATCTTTACTATTTGCATTTGCATTGTAACTATAATACCAAAGGGGAAGCTAGGTGATAGAGTAGAGTGAGTGCCTGGCCTATAATCAGAATACTAATCTTAGTGTTCAAATTTGATCTCAGACATTTATTAGCTGTGTAACTCTGACAAGTCACTTAATCCTGTTCAACTTAAATTTTTTCATCTGTAAAATGAGCTAGGGAAAGAAAGGGCAAAGTAGTCCCTATCTTTGTCAAGGAGAACCCCAGATAGGATTATGAAGACTTGTACATGAATGAAAAATGATTGAACAACAAAATTCTCTACCCACATGGTTTAATCTTGAGCTTGTCCTCTGTCAGCCAGGACTGACACCTTCAAATCTATTGGGAAAAAAATTAGCAAACACTGAAGAGAATTTGGACATTACTGGGTCTTCCAATGATTGATTAGTCACCAAGTCATGAACTTTCATGCTTTCACTGATGACTATAATAATTTTCCTGTTCCTGTAGTTAGGAGGAAAATCAGATCTTAATCACAATAATTAACAAGATTCCCAATGTAAAATCTTTACAACTCCATTTTATATCTCCTATATGAAATTGTGCTCATCTTTAAAAAAATTCATGATCAGTTTCAACCATATACCATGTATTTATATCCTAACTGTTATCATATTGGCTAAAGTTTAGTTTTAGTTCAGACAAAGATTGATTTCTATTTATTCTAATTGTCTATTTTTTCCTTCCCTTTCAATCCAACTCAATCTAACAAGCCATTAAACAACCTACTTTGTAAAAGATAATGTATAAGATGCTAGACATTCAAAACTAAATATCCTTAATGAACTTACATCTTGCTAAGGATGTAATAGATAAATAGATAAGCATATAGGTGTTAATTTGAAGAAAAAAAAGACAACTCTATTATTATATAAGAGACCCCATAACATATGGTCCCTGAACTGAGTCTTGAAGCCAGGACCTGTTAAGACACACAGAGATGAGGAGAAATGAGTATATTCTAGGTTTCAGGATACCTAAAGGGAATCAAATCCAATCAATGGGCATAGGTTAGTTAGACCTTATCTTACAATTTTTTTCCATCATTACAAAGTAATACAAACTTGGACCTTTCATAAATAAAGGATTTACCTTCAATCTTTTTTAAAGTAAACAACGATTTAGATAAAATTACATGGCTTATTTTTAAGGTAGAAATTTTTTATTGTGTTTTAATAGTATTTTATTTTTCCAATTACATATATAGTTTTAAGCATTCATTTTTTATAAGATTTTGAGTTCCAATTTTTTTCTGATATAAGTTATACATATACAATCATTTTGAAAATATTTCCATATTAGCTATGTTATGAAAAATCAGAACAAAAAAGGGAAAAAACATGAGAAAGAAAAAGTAAATAAACAAACAAAAAAGTCTCTATAATTCTCCATCTGGATATGGGTGGCATTTTCCATCCAGGCTATTTGTTTGTGTAGTCTTAGACTACTGCATTGCTGAAAAGAGCTAAGTCTATTATAGTTGATCATCACATAATCTTGCTGTTACTATATACAGTGTTCTGCTGGTTCTGCTCACCTCATTCAGCATTAGTTCATATAAGTCTTTTCAGGCTTTTTCTGAAATCAGCCTGCCCATCATTTCTTATAGAACACTTATATTCCACCATTATTTTCATATACAATAACTTATTCAGCCATTCCCCAACTGATGGGCATAAGAGGGCTTTCTTTCTTTCTTTTTTTTTTTTAACAAAATAAAAGTTAGGTAAAACTAATAATACAGTGACTGTAATACAGTGATTTCTTCAAAGATCTGACAAGCAAATTATCCTATGATCTCCTAATTTGTATATAGTTTCATTCTTTATATCTAAATCATATCATATTCTAAACAAATATGAGAATTATTTGATGAATCCCCATGGGGTAGGGATAGCAATCATGATCTCTCAGAAAAAGCAAAAATAGACAAAAATTTTGCTAAACAATACCACAGACATTGAACTAATGTCAGTACAAAATCTACATACCCGAGATGGCATAGCATCTAATGTTTTTTTTTAAATAATACTTTTCCCAATTATCAATAAAACAATTTTTAACATTCATTTTTTAAAATTTTGAGTTCCAAATTATCTTCTTCCCTTTTCCTTTCCTCTCCCTACTCAGAAACAATAGCAATCTGATGTTTTATGTGTGCAATCATGAAAAACATATATTAGTCATATTGTGAAAAAAAAACACAAAGACCAAAAAAAATTAAAAAAAAAATAAAGTGAAAAATTGTATGTTTTGACCTGCATTCAGTGTCTTGCCAATTTTGTCTCTGGAGATACATAGGATTTTTAATCATGAATCCTTTGGATTTGTCTTAGATTATTGTATTGCTAAGAATAGATGTCATTTATGTTATCAGCATATGCAGTATTGTTATTACTGTGTACAATGTTTTCCTGGTTGTACTTGCTTTATTTTGCATTGGTTCATGTGAGTCTTACTAGATTTTGCAGAAATCTGCATGTTCATCATTTCTTACAGCACAATAATATTCCACCACAATCATATACCACAGTTTATTCAATCATCCGCAACTTATGGACATCATCTCAATTTTCAGTTCTTTGGCACCATAAAAATTGCTATAAATATTTCTGTATATATGAGTCCATTTCCTTTTGAGTTGATCTCTTTAGGAAGCAGACATAATAGTTCTATTGCTGGATCAAAGAATAATTCACAATCTTATAGCCCTTTGTATAGTCCTATCCAGAATGATTTAATCAGTTCACAACTCCATCAATAATGCTTTAGTGCCTCAATTTTCCCCTCCAATATTTATCATTTCCCTTTTCTGTCATATTAGCCAATCTGATAGGTATGAGGTGTGGTATTTCAGAGTTGCGTTTTTCTAATCAATAGTGATTTAGAGCATGAACCTATGAACTGTGCTAAGAAGAAGATATCCCCATAACACCTGATCATAGCCAAGGATGATACTCTTTTTTGGACTTTAGATCAGTATCATTTCACTAAATCATGAAGTTTTCTAAATATTCTTAGTTTTATTTTCGCAGCTAACATATTTTTTTAACTATCAAAACTTGAGATATTTCAATATATAGACGTTTCAAACATATTTCTAGTAAGGGAGAAAAAGCAAACTTTTTATAGCTTTAAAATCAGAAAGGAAATAGAAAATGTTGACAGGCCCTTATCTCAATAGTCAGAATAAAATATAGATGGGTACTTCTCTCATCAGCTTGTTTCATGAATTTGAAGAAGATGATCATAAAACAATAGCCTCCAGAACACACTTCAGTGTCAGAATATATGAAACTCAATATATTATACTGTTAGAACTGACTGTATTATATATCAGAGAAGAATTATGTGATTATATGTGAAATTGTATTTATCACTCCTATTTAAATGAGAAAGTTTTTCCTAACAAACTTGTTTAGCTCAGGATGTCAGATTCAGTTTTAGACAAATTGTAAATGCCCATGCTTATTTTGTGTGTGTGTGTGTGTGTGTATGTGTGTGTTTGTGTGTATGTGTGTATGTATGTGTGTGTATGGGTGTGTAGGGAATTTGTGCCTAGACATTGTCTTGCATTCTCATTGCCAACCACTGATGAGAGGACTTCTATCTCTGGGAAGGGAAACTTCAACATTAGTACATTTGAGGACAATTGAGCCCTAGTCTTAATGCTGAACCTATGGCCTTGGATTTAGGCTCTACAAAGGAAATGAGAAACAGACATAAAGAGAACAGACAAAAACTAAGAGAACTGATAGAAATATTACATAGAGAAACTAAGGTATCAAACCTGTAGGAGGTTGCTCTAAAAATTCATAACAGTATGATAATGCTAAGAGTAGAAACCTTAGGACCCAGAAGGAAATAAATTACACAGTTTTAAAGATGGTAACAGAATGAGTGGTAAGGAATTCCCAGATTATCCTAAAAACTGAAGGATGAGAGTCGAGTCAGTAGCAGTGGTGTGGCAATAATGGAGTGACTTTGAAGTATTGATAAAAGTGGAGAAATTCCAGGATCAAGTCTCTTGAGATCCAGAAGCGAAATTCCTAAACCTACCAAATTCCTAGACCAGCAGTTCTCTAAATGTGATCTGGGAATTTGAGGTTCCCTAGAATCTTTTTTAGAGGTTCTAAGGCAAATTATTTTAAATTTCTAATATGGTAAATATCAATAGATATTAACCATTATTAACAAAACCTCTTTGGAGTCCTCAATAATTTGTAAGGGTTTTAAAGGGATTCTGAGGTCAAAAACCGAGAACCACTATTCTAGACCAAGCTTCTTAGAAAGAACTAGTTTAATGTTATCTAGGAACTAAGATAAAAGTCTTGTAGATTATGAGCCTGAGGGACTTCTTAAAGGTCCTCATGCCTAAATAGATGAAGAAATGGAGGCCCAGAGAAGTTAAATAACTTGGCTAAGATCATAATTGTGGCAAAGTATCCAAGTTGAGAACTTGAATGCAAATCCTGAATCTATATTCAGTGACTTCCCCATGGTATTTTACTCCTTCTACAATTACCTACATTATACATAAGTAAAAGCTGTTCTTTAAAAAAAAAAAATAGGTCTCAAAGAAAGTCACTTTTGTTTGATTTCTCAAATTTGAAAAGACATGTAAATTTAGGTTCTTTAGAACCACTCAAAGCAAAAGTAAATGTGTTATTGGCTAAAATTATATTTGGTGTATGTGCTGGACTTTGACTTTCTCTATTATAACTCAATGTGGCCTAAGCTATACATGTCTTCAAACCAAGGGGAAAATTGAATTTATATTGTTTTCTTATTAGTTATAGAAGTTGAATATAACCATTAGAATTTTAATTTGACCTAAACTATGTAGGAAAACTAACCTAAGTGAGCTAAGAATTTTTATTTCTTTTATTGTTCATTTTTGGGGTTTATTTTGGGGGGTGTGCTACTAATAATAGCTAGCAACTATGTAGTACTTTAAAGTTTGTAGAACTCTTTATACATGTCATTTTATCCTTACAATAATCCTGGAAGGGGGAGATGTTATTATTATCTCAATTTTTAGATGAGAAAACTGAGGCACAGAAATTAAATGAGTTGCTTCTGGGTCACATAGCTAAGAAGATCAGATTTGAACATTGTTTTTCCTGACACAATGCCCGATGGGCCATCTAGTTGCCTCATAATGAATCATAAATAAGGATCCAATCAGTTGTCTTCTCTAAAGTCTAGATTTAGCTCTGTTCAGCTCCATTTCAAACTCAACTTTTTTGTGTGCTCTAAACTCAATTCAGCAACTAACAGCAGATGGAATATTTTCTTCCAACAATATAAACTTTGAATCTGTTCCCAAACTGGAATAGAGGTCTCTCATGGTCTCAGTTTTGAGATTCTTCTCAGACCCAGGTCAGAGATCTTTTGCGACCCATTTAAAAGGTCTAGCATTGACCAACCCCACTTCTCTAAAAAAAAGTCTCTTAAATGAAATTGTTTCTCAATCATATAGTGATTTGTAAATCAAAGCCCACATTTCTGCTAGCTGAGTCACAACTATGTAATACCTTTCGTCCCATAGTCACATATTACAGTAAACTAGTTTTAAGCTATTAATTCCAAAGAACTCATATCAGTTATGAAAATTAGATGCTGGAAAGCAGTATACTTTGCTTATCTTCCTCTTTGTAGCATCACCTTTGAACCAAATGCTTTCTAAGGTCCATTTCATCAACAATTAAAACAAATTGTCAAACAAAAAAGAAATTGGGCAAAAAAGATGTATGTAACACAGATTGATACTTGGTGTCCAGTAGTTTGCTCTTAGGGTCCATATTACAAGCTAAAAACTTTTATAGCTTGTATTTTACCTCCATTTTTTCCCTCTGTAGTCAATTTCCTTTAAAAAAAATTATGTAAGGAGATAGTGCATGATTTGGAAGACCAATATAAAAAGCAAGTAATGAGTTAGTGGAGAAAACAGGGTAAAGAAAATCTGACCTTGTTCCTCTAGAGTATTTATAGTAAGTGTATTCCCTTTACCTAGAATATCCTCTCTATTATCCTCCCATCCAATCAGTTAAATTCTTACCCCTCTTGTAAAGGCTATCTCCAACACTACTTTCTTGGAAGTCTTCCTTGAATCTCCCCAGATCAGAAATAACTTTTCTACACTTAAATCTCACATTGTTTTTATGCATTTAAAAATACTATCATTATTTTTATAGATGTCATAGCCACTTACTAAATTGTTAACTCATTAGCAGGCAGAGATATTATGTTTTATCTCTTATCTCCTTCAATAACTAGCATAGTGCTACATACAGTAGATATTTAAATAATTTAAATAAATGTTTGTTGAATTTAATTAATGATTTTAGGAATACTCTATCTCAAATATATTACATTGTCTCTTTGATCTATATTTTAGATAACTGCTATAAAAAGATATAAGAATCAATGAATTGCTCCAAAGGATAAACAATAAGAGTGGGGAAAATAATAGAAGATATGATCTGGGAAATCCATAAAATGGATAATACAAAACTAATTTCATCAATTAAACAATCCTTTGCTTTTATAAGCTTTATGGAAAAATTATCTTCTTATAAAAGAATCATAGTTGGCACAAACCTCAAGCACTTAAATAATTAGTCTTATTTTGTTGGTTTTAAAAATAAGAAACTTTAAAAAATATGAACATTACTTATGTATATTTTCATTAAGCATTTCCCTCTTGAAATTATCTCCAGTGCCAAGCAAAGATTATAGCATAAGGGAGGCACTTGAAAGGGAGGCAGATTGGCCCAATGATTAAAAGCACTAACTCTGTACTCAAAGGGTATATGAACAAATTCTTTCTGAATGTTTACTACCTTTATTATCTGTGTTACTTTGAGCAAATCACTTAACCTTCCTTAGGCCTCAGTTTCCTTATATGTAAAAGAAAGAGAAAAAAGTAAGTTGATCTCAGAAGTCCCTTCTAGTTCTAGAGCTATGAATAAATTCTTGACTGATTGAATTGCAAGTTATCTTTATTCTCATAAGAGTTATCATAATTATAACAATCTCTGCAAAGAGTATACCATGTGTTATTTCAGCATCCAGAGAATTAAATTAACCCACTGAAAGCCGCAGTCAGCTGCATTATTTCATGGGAGAACTGTTTGTCAACTCCCCAGAGAATCTGGAGTTGAATGCTCAACATAAGACATTCAGCTTCCAACAAAACAGGGCCAGTAAAATATGTCCCTTGAGATTAATATCAAACATTCCACTCCAATTCTCTGATGCTTGTTTTAGGTTATTTTGATTGATGGCGGAATTAAAAACTCAAGTTATTTTTAAAAGAGGAAAACAGCCTTCTCTGTTAGTATGATAAATACAGATGCAGAACCAAAAGTCAATATTCCAAAGGCTGCAGCATCTCAGAACAAGAAAAAGGACCTGGGGACATCTAATTCAACATACTTAATTTACAGGTAAGGAAAGTGAGATCTGGGGATATAAAGTGATATAGGCTGCCTAGATGACATGGTATGGCAGGATCTGGGATCAGGAAGAAGTGAATTTGAATCTTGCTATGGATGCTTATTATCTGCTCCAGCTCAGTTTTAAGTCCCTCAGTGTCTACTGGTATCTTTCCTTATCTGTAAAATGGAAATGCTAACATCAGCTAATATACAGAGTTGTTGTGAAGATCAAATAAGATTATATATATAAAGTGTTTTACAAATCTTAAAGGGTTAAATGTTAGCTATTATTATTATTATTATTACCCAAGATTATAGAACTAGTTATCAAAAGAGCTTGAGTTAATACCCTGGTTTTCTGACCTTTAGTCTCTTGTTCTTTCTGGTAGAACCAAATGATAATGGCTTAGAACCTGATTTATCCATGTATGGATACACTCATAATCACATTTGACCCTCACAACAATTCTTTGAAGGTAGGTAGAGTGCTATTCATGTCTTCACTTTACTTGAAAAAAAAGCTCAATAATTTACTCAGGATCAGCTGAGACTAGTATTAATATCATTTTACAGTTGAGGAAACAGACCTAGAAAAGCTAAATAATTTGTTCAGGGTTAGACAAAGTGTCAGACATTGGACTAGAATGCAAATTTTACCTACTAATCTAGTGCTTTTAGCACTACACTGTGCTTATGTTTGTCCTATTTTTCCAATTTGTAAGTGTGTGGGTTTAAAATGGTTTTTCTTTGTGCAAAAGAAATCTTCTTTGTTGGAAAGAATATATAAATAATTTAACGTTCTTTATAGATTTTGGAGAAGCAAAGCATAGGAATTCTGTTGGATATGCATCCCAACTAACTGATTTCAGTTTCATCAAATTTTTTAAACTTTTTTCAGGTTTCAAAGATCATCTTTATTTTGGATTTATAACGTGTCTAACATTGAGAGAGAAGAAGGAGGAAAAGATGAGAGAGAAAGCAATAGAGGGGAGAGAATAAAGGGGAAGAAAAGGAGAAAAAGGAAGGAGAAAGAGACAGATGGAGACAGAGACATAGAGACACAGAGACAGATAGAGAAAAGAGACAGAGAGAGACATAGACAGAGAAAGAAAGAGGAGAAACAGAGACAGGTCAAGGGGAACAGGAGAAGGAACAAACTTTCAGGGAAAGTGATATTGTATAGGGGATAGAAAAATGATCTCAGAATGTGGAAAACCAAGGTTTGAAGCCTTACCTTTGAAAAACATAGTGAGTGTATGACCCTGAGAAAGTTATTTAAATTCTTAGTGTTCTCCAAGACAACTTTCTAAGACTCATTGCCAATCTTCTTTGGTAGAATGAGTTTCCTAATAGGGAATTCCCTATACCAGTGAATTCACAAGTCCAGACAAATGTAATGTAAATGTAAACTCACATACATGTACACAAGCATGTGACATATTATATACTGTATGTTTTATGCATGCCTATATGGGCACATATATAGGGACATGTATATGTGTATGTATACATATGTGTATATATGTATGTATCCATGTGCTACTCCAGTGGATAGAATACTGGGTCTAGAATCAGGGAAAATCATCTTTCTGAATTCAAATCTGGCCTCAGACACTTACTAATGGTATATCCTGGGTCATCTATAAAACGAGGTGGAAAAGGAAATGGCAAATCAGTATCTTTACCAAATAAATCCCAAATGGGGGTTACAGAGACTGAGGCCTGAAAGAAAAGCAAACAATAATGCATATATACACATACAAATACACTTATAAGTATACATATTATGTATATATGTGTGTATTTATGTGGATTGTTGGACTTTATTTGGCTTTGAAACCCTTCTGCCATTTGACTCTTTGCAATCTTATCACTGCACAGTAAGATGACTTGCCTAGTTATTTTCTGAATCTGTTACATGGTTTCTCATCTCTATGACTTAGCTTACATTGTTTCCTCTGGCTAGAGTACTATATTCCTATAAGACAAGTTCTGCTGTCACAATTGATACTATCTTTTAAGAATTAGATCAATTCTTCCCACATCCTGCGATGCTTAACCTTTTTTTGTATGTTACATAGTCCTTATGACAATCTAATGAAGCTCTCATTTGAGTAATGTTTTTAAATAATTGAATTAAATAGCTAAAATTGTCACTTAGGTATTAGTGAAAATAAAGATATATTTCTTTCCCATTCTAATTCACAAAACTCTTGAAATCCATCCAGGGATTCCAAGAGGTCTTTGGTCCCCAGGATAAGAATCCTTGCACTAAAGTAACACTTGTTTTACTAGGCTCTTCCACAGAGACCATAGAGACCACCGAGACTATTTTATCTTTAAGATATAAATGGAATATTATAGAAAGAATGATTTGGTTGACAGTTTGGAGATTTTTAGCTATTATTTCGAAAGACTTGTCATGCCAGTGAGACAATTGAAAATACCTGTCATGTTTGTGAGAAAGTGAAAAAGAAAGAGTAAGTAAATATTCTTTAAACTTATGAAAAAACTTATAAAGAAAATTATATGAAAAGAGTCTAGTTGAAAACATTATTTTCCTCTCAAGGATGAAGAGAAGTTAGAGAAGATAGAAAGATGATGGAGAAATTTTTCTGGTGAAGCTATTATAAATATATGAATAAACAAATGAATGAAAATATTTAATAAGCACTTACTATGTTCCAAAAACCAAAGATATATTTCTGCTCTCTAGGCGCTCATACCAGCCAGGGGAGGAGACAAGATAAAAAAGAATTTCAGCTGCAGGGCATGTGGAAAGGCTCAGAAAACCCAAGAATTCAGCAACAAAACTGATAGAAAAACCAAATGATAGTGCCCAGTAGTCTGATGGGCTTTTTGAGCACATTAGATTGCAATGGCAGGTGAGATGATAAGACCTTTTGACTCTTCATCTTGTTCCACTGATGCAATAAAGCCCTCTTAGAGAGGAGATGGAGGGAAAGGAAAGATAGAGGTGCTCCTAGCTCTTGTTTGTTTTTCTTTCTCAAAGAGGACCATGACATCAGAGAAATGATACTATAACCTCTGCAAGTGAACTGTATTTAAGTTGAGTGCAAAATTAACCTTTCTTACTTCCCCCTCCAAAGCCATCTGGATTCAGTGACCAGATTTTCATTTTTACCTTTAAAAAAGATTCTTGAAAAGAGACATCAAGTAAGATTTTGTTGTTGTTGTTGTTGTTGTTGTTGTTGTTGTTGTTGTTGTTGTTATTGTGGTTGTTTTGGTTAGGGGAAGTAATTGGGATTAAGGGATTTGCCCAGGGTCACACAATTAGTGCTAGAAGACAGATTTGACTTCAGGTACTACAGATACCAGGGATGATGCTCTATTGATTGAATCACCTAGTTGCCTCATATCTTGAGAGAAATTGAATAGTGTGGGATTATATTTTTATAAGTGAAATTAGCTATATTTATTTTAATGGTTTGAGCTGATTCTGGCTATGACAGTTTTCACAGTTAAATCATTACAGATAATGATTTGTCTTTGTGTTATCACTGGTTACATTATAAACTATACAGCTAGTATCTTTGATGTTTATTTAAAACTTAGATTTTTAGGGATTTAAACACATAAACGAGCAAATACAAGAATAATTTTCTTCAGTGTATTAACTAAATATTATTAAACATGGAAGTTTAGTTGATTGAATAATGGGAAATATGTTGAAAATCAGCAGTCAGAGGCAAGATAAATAGTGCAGTGGATAGATCACGGGCTCTCAAGACAGGAGAACCTGAGTTGAAATTCAGCTTCAGACACAACCATCCTAACTATATGACCCTGAGCAAATCAATTTATCTCATTGTCTTGCAAAAGAAAAAGAAAACAGAAATTAGCAAGCTACTAATCTTTTTGAGAGGTAATTTGACAGAGTGAAGTGAATTGCTTAGGACCACACAGCTCATAATGTTATGCCACAGTTCTCTTTAACTGTCCTGACTCAGTGCATTAGATTCCCTTGTCTCAGTTTCCTTAACTGTTCTGTTTCAATTCCCTAAGCTGTAAAACTCCCCCTCTGGCCCATTAAGACTGAAGGACCATTTGCTCTGGGGATATAAATTGTTTTTTTTTTTTGTTTGTTTGTTTGTTTTTTTTTAATAATAACTTTGTATTGACAGAATCCATGCCAGGATAATTTTTACACAGCATTATCCCTTGCAATCACTTATGTTTCGTTTTTTCCCCTCCCTCCCTCCTCCCCCCCCAAGATGGCAAGCAGTCCTATATATGTTAAATATGTAGCAGTATATCCTAGATACAATACATATTTGCAGAACCGAACAGTTCTCCCACTGCACAGGGAGAGTTGAATTCAGAAGGTAAAAATAACTCGGGAAGAAAATCAAAAATCAAATAGTTCACATTCATTTCCCAGTATTCCTTCTTTGGGTGTAGCTGTTTCTGTCCATCATTTATCCAATGAAACTCGAACTGAGTTCTTCTTGATACCAATCCTTATCTATTGTGCCATTAGTTGGAAAGCTGACTTCAAAATCAATAAGAATAACTTACATTTACATAGCACTTACTATATGCCAGGCACTACACTAAAGACTTTACAATTATTATCTCACAACAATTCCTGAAAGGGTAGGTCTCTATTTTACACAAAACTAAGAGTTAAGTAACTTGCCTAGGCTCATACCACTAATTGGTGTCTGATTCTGGATTTGAACTCAGGTCTTCCTGACTTTAGGGTCGCTGCACCATCAGTTGAGGAGCTGACTTCCAGAGTTAAGAACTATGTCAAAGTTCTATTTTTGACTCATTCTAGCTTTGTAACCCTCAACAAGTCATTTAATTTGTTGAACCAGAAAATTCCCTAAGACAATATATTTCAGAAAATTTACCAATCTGCATTTATTGAGAATTTCTGAACCCTATACTAATGAAATCACACATCTGGAGCGTAAATAAAATATTCTGGCCCTTGGATTCCTTTATTTCCTCCTAAACTCATGTTAAAGTAATAAAACTTTTCCTGCCCATTCCTTTCTAAAATGCCCCATATTTATTGTATTCACTCCTGCAAGAGTATAACCTCTTTAAGTATAGTGATTTAAAAAAAAAAAATAAAACAAGTATTTCCATAACATAGTACGAAGAAAAAAAGATAATTATATGTGCAAATCTATTATGTACAACTTTTACTATATCTTTTAAATATATAATTAAAATTATCATATAACTTTTTTTCCCCCTTTTTTCTCCCTTCCCTCCCCCTGTAATTGATGATGGCTACTATTAGACACAAATACATGTACATACACACACATACATGTAAAACTATTCTATACTTCTATTTATTAGTTCTTTCTCTGGGTGTCTTCCTTCATTTGTTCTTTGTTGTTAATTTAGGTACTTATAATAATCAGAATGATTTGGTCATTCAAAGTAGTTCTTAATATCTTTAGCACTTAAAATAGTGCCTGACACTAAGAGTTAAATTAATGCTTGTTCCATTTTCACAATCTGGCCCCATTTTATACTTATATCATATCCCATAAGGTTTCTAACATTCTAACAAAATTAGATTATTCACTGTTTCTTAAATATGTCCAACATGCTTCTGTACTACTTATAGCTGGAATGCCTGCCTGCATCAATCTTGACATGCTAAAATCCTGTCTAGCCTTTAAGGGACAATTACTATGCCATCTTCTCTATGAAATCTTCTCTGAACTTTCCTCATCTGGCAAGTAGACTTATCTATCACCTAAACTCATAAAGATACTGTTTATATTTATTATATCTGAATTGCCTTAGACAACTCTGTTAGGTTGTCGTTGTTTTGTTGGGTTTTGTTTTGTTTTTTCTGTTAATATTTTTTATTTTAAAATTATATACAAAATGTTAAAGAAAACAATTGCCATCTATACAACAGAACATAAGAAAGGATTCAATATAAAACAATGAATCTCCATGTCAAAAACGCCTATATGATAAATACTGCCCAACTTCTCTTTGCTTCCTTTTTGGTTTTCTTTTGTTCTCTGTTGTTCACTTTTTACTTTACTTTTTCCTCTCTCCCTCCCTCTACCCCAAAGAGCGCTACAATTAAGTGTATACATACATACGTACGTACGTACATACATATATATATATATATATATATATATACATACATACATAATATTAAAATACACACACGTGTGTGTGTGTGTGTGTGTGTGTGTGTGTGTGTGTGTGAGAGAGAGAGAGAGAGAGAGTGTGTGTGTGTGTAAAATATTAGCAGTACTCATGATTGTCATCATTATTTGGGTAGTTTAAAATAAATTTGTGGGGTCCGACTGACCATGATAAGGTAGTATATAAGGGTGCACTTTGCTTATTTCCTCCTATCATCTGTTTCTTTGAAGGTGGGGAGCATCTTCCTTTATATTATAAAACTTGTCTGCTGCAGCCAGGGCATTTTTATCAAAAATCAAGAAATTAATAGTATAAAGAGCTAGATTTAGAAGTTCTCACAGGGTTACCTGTGGCTCCCCCTTTCTTTTGTTTTTGGAGGAGGGTCTTAATGTCTCTGTTTTTCCTCTCTACTATTGCCTGTCCTTGAGGATTAAAAGGGTATGCCAGTGGTGTGTAAAATCTTATACTGTGCACAAAAGTGTGCAAAATGTTTAGAAGTATATGCAGGTCCATTATCTGTTTTTATGGCTTGTGGCACACCCATAATTGCAAATGCTTGTATAAAGAATTCAGTGACCACTTGGGCTGTCTCTTTTGCTGTTGCTGCTGATATCGCAAAAGTGAATCCTAAAGAAGTGTCTACTACAACATGGATAAAAGACAGACGACCAAAAGATTTATAATGGGTCACAGCCATTTGCCAAATTTCATTGGATCTCAAACCATGAGGGTTCTTCCTGGAGGCAATGTAGGAGCATGGGAAGGAAGGCAAGCTGTACAGGTTTTATTATGCTTCTTGCTTTCCTCTCTTGTTATTCCAAAATGCAAACGTAAAGCTTGAGCAGCCTGATGATATTTAAAATGAGATTCTTGGGCTTCTTGAAATAAAGGAGTGTTAGCCAGCATAGTTAGAAGGCTATCTACCTTTGAATTACAAAAATAGGACCTGGAAATCTACTATGAGAGTTGACGTGCAAGATATAAATCTTACCTGGATGCTTTCTCACTTGCTCTTGAAGTTCCTTGAAGAGCTGATATATATTAGAGGCTACAAATTTTATTTGGGCTGTGGCAATTCTTTGTACCCTACCTACTGAATAGGCTGAATCAGATATAATATTTATATCTCCTGGATAATAAGAGCTAGAATGATTGCATACAATTCATTCTGCTGAGGACTGAAAAGGAGTTTTGACTACTCTCTTTATAGTTAAGTCAAGAATATACAGCACAAATATGTTTGGATGCATCTATAAAGATAGTTGGTGCTTTAAGACGAACTTTAGAAACCTTCTCTTCAAGAATCCATTGCCAATTATGTCATAGTCTGGTTATCTTTAATAGAGACCCACATGCAAAATCTGGAGCCATGGCCAATAAAATTTACCACTCTGGGGTGGTTTCACAGCATACATTAATTTGTGCATTTATCTTGTCAGGTCTTATGCCAGATAATTGTACTACTTGCTTAATGACCTTTAATAAAATTCCAGCCACAAGCACTGGGTAAGGAGTAAGGCTTTGTTCTGGTTGTGCTGGGAGGTTCACCCACTCTATCACACAGTCTCCTTGATGAAGGACTGCTGTGGTGGGTGTGTCTTGTGTAGCAAAAACTGATATTTTCAAGGGTTTTTGAGCAATTCTTTCAACCACATTGGATAAAGCCAGTTCAACTTCTCTCTTCTTTTGTAAGCTGGCATGAGTTTAAAGCACTGTCTCCCCTTAAAATGTCATGTAATAGTTGTAACTGACAGCCTAACACTGGATGCATCCATTCTGAAAGTCATTTAAGGTGTTTAGCTTCTCTGTTCTTAACAAAAGTTTTTGTACTGTGAGCACCTAGGATATACTTCATATCCTAAATATTGAAAAGGAGCATGTCTTTGAATTTTCTCTTCAGCTTATTGTTTCCATGGTCTTTTGTAGACATGCTTCTAACATTTGTTCCTCAGGTGCACATCCCAATATATCATCCATGTAATGTAATAGCATAACTTTTGGAAATGCTTTTCTTACTGGAGTAAGAGCAGCAGCAACATACATTTGACACATAGTAGGGCTGTTTTTCATTCCCTGTGGCAAAACTGTCCATTCATATCTTTTATAAGGCTCAGCTAAGTTAATGCTGGGCACTGAAAAAGGCAAATCTTTTCATATCCTCCTTATCTAGAGGGATAGAATAGAAACAATCCTTAATGCCTATAACCCAAAGAGGCCATTCTCTAGGCAATTAAATAGGAGATGGAAGTCCAGGCTGAAAAGTTCCCATAGTTTCCATCTGTTCATTTAACTTTCTTAAATCAGTGAGCATCCTCCATTTTCCAGATTTTTTTCTTACAACAAATACTGGGGAATTCCAAGGACTTAATGTCCTTGGTCAAGATGCTCCTGTACTATATCTAATAAGGCCTGAATTTTATTGCTACCTAAGGGCTACTGTTCTATCCACACTGGTGTATCAGTTTTCCATTGGATAGGAACAGGTGAAAGTGTTGACAGGCCTTCAACAGCAGCCCTGCCTAAAAAAACAAGGTACTCATTTTTAATCCTAATTGTTGTAAAATGTCTCTTCCCCACAGATTGATGGGGATTTTTTTCAACTATAAAAGGAGCAAAAACTCCTGTTTTACCTTCAAATATCCATCTCAAGGGGGTAGCACTAACTTCAGCTGCTATTGATCCCCCTGCGCCAGACATGTAGGTGTCTGCCTTAATCTTTGGCCAGTGACTGGGCCACTTGGCACCTCTAATGATTGTACAATCTGCACCTGTGTCTACCAATCCTTCTAATTGTATGCCATTTATATAGATCATGAGCATAGGTCGGCCAGCTGTCACAGCTGCTGTCCAGTATATTCCTGGATTCTGTGTCTTGGAGTCAGAATCTGGGCAACTATCACCAGGTTGCTTATTAGGATTCTGTGTGAGTAACCCTGATGCTACTACTTCTCCTGAGTGATAAGTCACACATTGTCTACCTGTATTAATGACTGGGATATTATCTACACATTCCCAGTTTCCCACATCAGTGTGTGGATGGACACTGTTTTGTACGTACTCTCAGGAGGTGAAATGGTCAAGCCTACTGTGCCTGGAGGCAAGGGATCCATAGGCTGGAGAGGAACAGATTTCACTTCTCCAGGGGGTATCTCAGTTGTCCCAGATGCATATAACTCTATTTTCCCCAATTGTAATCCCTTTCTCCTATCAGATTGCTTTCTGGCTTGTTGATTGTATAATCCCCTTCTCCCATCATATGGGTTCCTGGCTGATTGGTCATGTCTGGGTACTGGACTTGTAGGCACTTTCTGGGTGCATCATTGGCTGCCATCATGCCCCAAGTGTTTTTTGTTTTGGGCCCTGGAGTTGGGCCCCTCATCCCATTTCCCTGAATCAGTCTACATTCTGAGGCCGAATGGAAGCCTCTGTTGCATTTTGGACATGGGGTTTTGGGTCTTGTTCTCCCACCCTGTTTTCTCACTCTGTCTCTATGCCAACATTGAGCTTTCAGATGTCCTACTTTACCACATTGAAAGCATTGATGAGTCTCTCTGGATGTCCCTTGCCAAAAGGGACCCTGTCTTCCCACGTTTGGATTTTGGGAAGTCTTCATCATAGCCTGGCTATAGAAGGCATTTGTGCCCACTGTGGCACAGCATCTTATGATCTCTCCTCTAAAGGAGCATGCTTGTGTAGTCTTAGTATAATTCTTCTACAAACCTCATTAGCATTTTCTTTAGCAAGTTGCCTTATCATAATGTCTGTTACTGCATTTTCACTATTAGTTCATACAACAGCTGTCTACAGATATCCCACAAAATCAGCAAAGGGTTCATTTGGCCCTTGTGTTATTTTTGTGAAGGCTTCACCCTTGTCGTTTTTATTGGGGAGTGAAGTCCATGCTTTGATAGCAGCAGCAACAATTTGCCCATATGCTGCTAAGGGGTAATTAATCTGTATTGAAATTTCTGCATAAGAACCTGCACCTGTTAGTTGGTCACAGGTGATTGGAGGATTAAGTCCACTATGACTATTTTGTTGGGTTTGTATCCTACAGAGCTCATTCAGAAAGCCACAACAAGTTTTGTCCAGGTTCTAAGGATGTCCTTGCTATAGATTTCCAGTCCCTAGGGGTTAAGACTTCACAAGCCAAATTCTGTAATAACATCTTAACATAAGCTGATGTAGCCCCATAAAGAGTGCAAGCCTTTTTCAGGTCTTTCAGGATTTCTATATCAAAAGGATCATATCTTCTACTGGATACATTTCCAGTTGCAAATCACTTAAATTCTGGCCTTCTTCTGTGGCTTTAAGGTCCTGCCTTTTGCAATCTAGTCATAGGAGGGGGTGACTTTTTGGGGGGAGGTGCTGGCAGTGTCACCATCCCTTCCACTACTCCTCCCCCTTCATCCTGGAAGATGAAGTTGATGGGGGTGTGTCAAGAACCAGTTCTGGTTTAGGCAGGGTTGAAGCTGCTTTGTGAGAGCAAGAATCACCACATCTTTGACCACACCCCCACACCCTTCGCCATGCTCCTCATCCTGGCTTAACTCCCCATGCCCTCTGGTAATATTGCTTTTAAATCCCTATTCCTCCTTTGTCCTCCTCATTTTCCTAATATTTCCTCATCTGGACATTCTGAAAACTTTTCTTTTTTCTATAACTTGCAGGATTTTTTAAAGCCAATTGTATTATGTTGTGTGTGTGTATGTATACATATATATATATAGTGTTTCTTTGGAAAGTGACTCAGAACCATTATCATTATAATAGTCACATAATTGATCACCTACAAGTTTCCAATTATTTAGGCTTATCTCTTCTTCCTCAAAGAACTAAGGGGATGTATATTCTAATGTATGCAGGAAGCCATCAATCGGCTCCCAAGTCATAAATAAGCCCTGTCTCTTTATCAGTAAGAGTATGCTTCCTGCAGATTTCCTTTGGGGTAGGGTTGGGGTTGGGGTTGGGGATGGGGGAGAATCTTTTCCCAGTATCCCATTGCAGCTAGAAAAGGATACTAGTTTAGCCCTCAACAAAGTTAAGTTCCCTGTTTGTCTGTTTAAATAATCATCCTATTTCTTGTTCACCGGAGACTTCTTCAATGAAGTTAGGGTCCTCAGGCCCCACGCTCGAGCACCAAATGTGACCACTGTGCTAGCACCCCAGATACCTCAGAATTGGTCAGAGTCAGGATAAGCAAAAGTCCTTAGTCTTTATTTTTGGTCTTAGATGCAGGATTGAACAGGATGGAAGCAGAATCTCTGCGACCACCTTCCCCCTCATCTACTGCCCAGAGTGACTCTGGCTAGTCTTACTCCATCCCCTAGTCCCTCCTACAATCCTCTGTATACACCAATCATTGAGCCAGCATGGATAGTGGAAAGGACCATCTTCCAAGCATATGCCCATAGAGTATTGTCCAATCTGTAGTTAGACTCAAGTGCTCAGCAGTCCTGACCTCAGTGCATCGATTCAATAATTTCAGCCCTCTACATGAGGGCTGAAATCAAATTAATTAATTATTGTGACTTTGAAGAAATAGAAAAAGTTAAGTAAAATTTTAATGTTAAAAATTATATTGGCTTTACCTATCTGTGACAATAAATATTATTTCAGTTACTTAAATCTGAGTTTATTTGTATGTTTTATATTTTATGTTTATGCCCATATAATTCCTGTTACTTTTTTGGCAAACAATATGGAACAATATTGTTGACACATAATGTAGTTCTCTATTTTTCAGTTTTGATTAAATCTATTTTAATTTTAACTTTGAGTTTATTATTACATTATAAATTCTACTCATGTCCTTTATTTTATTTTTGTGTATATCTCTCAATTTTTAAAATGTTTCCTGAATGTTGCTGAATTCAATTTTTTTGATCTGCTATCTGTTTCTCTTTTATTGGTAAATTCATTCTATTCCCATTCTATGCTATAAATTATATGTTGTATATTCTGGTCCTTCCTATTTTTCTTCACTATCCTTCTCACCCTATTTACCCTATCTTTCCTCATTTCCCTGCTTTACTTCTAACCTGTACCTTGCCCAGGTCCTATTTCTTAATCTACACAGTCCTCTAAGCATCCTTCTCTTGTTCTTTTCCCTCACCCTATTCTTTTACCATTTTATTTTTCTGAATTTAGAAAAGTTTTATTCCCTTCCAAATATATATATATGTATAAATGTTGTTTCCTCTTTAAGCCATTTCCTTTTGAGAGTAAGTTTCCAGCACTATCCACCCTCCTCACTATTTAGCTTCTTCTGTATCAGTTTTTTCCTCTTATACCTCATTTGTATGAATCTCTCTCTACATAGTTTTATTTTTTAGAATCACCCCATCATACTCAGCTCAGCCCGCACCTTTCTTAAAACTACCTAAATAATGATGACAATCATATGAATACTGCTAATATTTTAATATATAATTTATCTTTAATGAGTCCCCTATAATTGGTCTTTAATGTTTACCTTACATTTTTCCTGAATGTTATGTGTCAATTTTTCCCTTAGTTCTGGGTCTTTTGTTACAAAAAAAATTGAAAGTTTTTGAATTCTTTAAATATCCATTCTTTTTCTGTTCAGGATAATATTTATCTTTTCTGGGTAAATTAGTCTTGGTCTTAATCCCAACTCTTTGTCTCTATGGAATATAGTATTTCAAAAAGTTATAGTTCTTCAGCATTAAAGCTGCTAGATTTTGTGTGATCTTTATTATAACTCCATGATACCTAACTTTTTTCTTGTTGCTTGCAATATTTTCTCCTTAATCTGCGAGCTTTGAAACTTGGATGTGATATTCTTGTAAATTTTCCTCCTGGGATTTCTTTCAGGTGGTGACTGGTAGATTTTTTTTTTTTCTATTTCTACTTTGCATTTTTGTTCTAGAACCTCAAGGCAATTTTCCTTGATAATTTCTTGTGATATTGTGTGAAGATTCTTTTTTTATTGTAATTTTCAGATAATCTGGCTTTTTATATAATTTCTCCTCAATCTGTTCTCCAAGTTGATTGTTTTTCTGATGTTTCACAAAGTGCTATTTTTTTCATTTTTTTTTTTTGATTTTATGTTTTATGATTTCTTGGTGTCTTTGGAACCATTAGCTTCCCCTTGCCCAATTCTAGTTTTCAAAGAATTATTTTTTCCTTAAGTTTTTGATTATCTATTTCCAGTTGGCTAACTTTCTTTTCATAATTTTCTTGTTCTTATTTTTTTTCTATTTTCCTCAATTTCTCTTATTTGATTTTTAAAATCCTTTTTTATGTTCTTCCAAGAACTCTTTTTGAGTTTGGGGTCCATTTGACATTTCTCACTGAAAAAGGAGTGACCTTTTTACCGCTACTATTTTCTTAATATGAATCAGATCTTCTCTATTCCCATAATAACTATCTGTGATTGGATTCTTTCTCTTTTGCTTACTCATTTTTATTTATTTATTTTGGTTTTATTTGTTTTTAACAGTTGTAGTGCTGAGGAATGGGGGCTGATACGCCAACGTCTCAGGTCCTTCTTACTGTATTTTGTGAGGTCAGTGTCGCTAATCAAGCCTAGGCTTTCCACTTCTAAGCCATGCCCCCCGCCACACTGTCCCACAAATACACTGTATTTGTGTTCCCTTAGGTAGTTGCATTCTACAGCTGTGCTTTCTACCCAAGAACTGAAACCAGAGACTCTGCTCTTCTGCCCATAACCAATAGAGTCCCACTCCTCTGCTACTGAATTTACCAAATGATAGTTCCTTCTCTTTGCTGCACAGCCTGAGAGGCATGTAGTCAGCACAGGTGATGTTGGCATTCCTTGATAGTGGAAGGTCCTCAGCCATGATTTCCACCCCCATTCCTCATCTTCACTCCCCCCAAAATGTCTGCAACAAGAAAATCTTTAAGATTGAGGCATCCACTCCATCCAGCAATCCACAAGGCTTATTGTTTGTGGATTCTGCTTAGTCAGCCTGGAGGTTTTACACTTCACTCAGGCCCAATTCCTAAGAAGTTAGGTCTTTTCAAATTGTCTTAGGAGGACCACTGTTTTACCTCAAGTTTGAGTTGTTCTGAGGCAATGTTCTCTATCTTTTGTGGAAAAAATTTGGAGAACTGAAAGTTTTTTGACCTACTCTACCATCTTCCCAGAAACCACCTATACTATGTTAAAATAGATTACATATTTCTTTGGAAGGTGACAATTCTCAAATAAATCATAAGACTTCCATATATTCTCATTTATAACAAAGATATTTGTATGTGTACTTTAGACTACACATTCCTACAAGGCAGATTTATTTAATTTCATGTCTCCTTGATGCTTACCAGGAAGCACTTTTCATAAATAGATGCTAATAATAAACTATTTGTGAAAGGAAAGCAGGAAGGACAGAATGAAGAAGAGGGAGAGAAGAGGGCAGGGAAAAGGAAAGATAGAACAAGGGACAGAGGGAGCAAAAGAGAGCTGGGAGGACCTCATTTGGCTGTCTTCTAGCAAATCTATTCATTCCTAAAAATAGTGAGAGTTCAAATAGGTAATATGTAACCAACAGGCATATCTTATTTTTTTAATCCAAATAATCCAGATTTCTATGGTTGATAGCAATATATAAAGCAGACAGACAAAATATGTAAGGCTCAAGCTGTACATAAAGCAGATAGACAGTGTGTAAGGCTCAGCCTCCTTAAAGTTTCCGATGACTGATGCCACTTGAACTTGCTGGCCAAACAAAGGTATATATACAATTCAATTATACTTACCTTTTACATGGTCATGCATAATTTTGGGAAAATATATACAACCTTCTTCTGGTTGCACTGTTTTATATGAAAAACGAGCCGTAAAACCCCAGGGTTTCAAGGGAAGATCTTTGTTGCTATGTGATGGCCCACACAAAGATGACTTTAAATAATAAATCAATGCTGTTCAAAGATTGCAAATTCTCAGAGATTAGAAGTTTTCCATTGACTGTGCCTGTTGAATTTTGTCTTAACTTAATCTTCCCATACCATTCATCTCCATCCCCATAAGCCTACTTTAAGATGCTCTGGGAAGAGATTGAAAACACAAAATCCTTAGCAGGACCAAAATATGATAAACTTTAAAATACTGAATGCAGGAACAAAGTAGCAAAGAAGCTCAGAGGTAATTTTGTAACATTTCAGAAAGAACAGATATTACTAGACAGATCTGATAAAAATACTCACTAAGTCTTATCTTGCCTTGCTTGACTGAATATTATTTCAGGATTAATTGAATTAACTCATAGATCCAGTAACAACTATAAAGTCCTAAGCATGTATTTTAAGATTTTACATGGCATCTTCCTTAGTTAATTTCTATTCCCCACTTCCCCATATATCCTGGCTTCTGTTTTCTTGTTCATTAAAGAAAACCAAATATTCCTACTTCAACAGTCTCCAGTTTCATAGATCATACTATGTCATATTGGAAATGGACCTTAGCAAAATATCATCTACTCCAACATTTTAATTTTAGAGATGGGGAAACTGAGACCTGAATAAATGAAATAATTAGATTAAACATATCAGATTGGGATTTGAGTTTGGAAAACTGAAAACTGCATTCCTCAGTGTCTCATTCATTGTCCTTCCCTTCCCACTTTTAACACCAATACCTTTTAAAACAATTTGTGTGCCATCTCTATTTGGAATGCTTCCAAAATCCTTCATACAAAAATTTCCTTAAAATGTCTATTTCTCTGAAGCCTAACCTTTTCTACACCTTAGTAAGATCAACCACAGTAGAAATATTTTTTGTTCCTATGTGTAACTTGGTAAAATTATGGTGGCATATGCAATGCCAATGTTTATGTGATTTATACATTTTAAAATGAAAATTTTACTTGGAGTTTTTCTGCAAAGGGTTGTGTTTTTAACATAGTACAGGTGGTTTCTGGGAAGATGGTAGAGTAGGTCAAAAAAGGTTTTGAAGGATTTTGTCTTTGTTGATTTTCAACAGAACCGAGAAAAGTTAATTTCAAATTAATATTTTAAAAGCATTTATTAAGCAATATATATACACAGAGACACACATACACACACACACACACAAAGTATCACATCCACCTTGGAAAGTTATGAATTTAATTTACTCTTTGGTCGGTAGTTAAGATTTTTTCATGGGGTAGATGTCATTATTTAAAATGACAGTTGTCAGTGGACAGTCCTAGATGTAAGATTGATAGTATGGAACTCTGGGCTGAATCAGTAATTATCCCATAATATCTTCTCAAAGGATTTTTAATTTTTTGTATTTTAAAACTAAATTCCTATTTATAAACTTGTGTTGCAGTTGACTCTTTCCCCTAAGATGATAAAGAAAAGCAGTCTAGTCCAAAGATTCATATTAGTTAGGATCCAGCAGAAGTATATTTATGTATTATTTTATATATAATGTACACTAGAAAAGTAGATTCATTTATGAAGAACCTTATTGAGTGTCTACCATGAACAAAGCATTTTGATGAGTACCTGGGAAAGAATAAAACAGAATTTACAGCACCCTTAACAACTAACTTTATAAGTGCACCTGATGAAATATTTCAATAATTATAATTATTACTACTTTATAAACTTTATTCTTTTTTATTACATGTAAAGAATTTTTAACATTCTTTTTTCTTAAATTGATTCAAATTTTCTCCCTCTCTCCTTCTAGTCCCTCCTTAAGAAGGTAAACAATTTGATATAGATTCTATATGTACAGTCATGCAAAGCAATTTATTAATCATGTTGCAAAAGAAAATGCAAAACCTTTTTACTGGAGATTTATATCAAATAATACACTCTTTTCCCAAAAGATCTTTGGATCTTGAGTTGTCAAGCAGTAGATCACTATAGCCATTTACTACTCTGTCTTGTATACTCAATATAACTCATTGATCCAATACTATTTCTTTGCCAGTATCATATTGTTTCAATAATTTTCATTTTATAATAGTTTGAAACTCAGTTACCTTCTACTCTACCTTCGGTCTTATTTTTTTTTTTATCAATTCTCTTGATATTCTTGACCTTTTGTTCTTTCAGATGAATTATGTTATTTTTTTCTAGTTCTGTAAAATGATTTTTGGGTGATGACACTGAATAAGTGAATTAATTAAGGAAAAATTGACATTTTTATTATGTTGGCTCAGTCTTGCCCATAAGCAATGAATGTTTCTCCAATTGTTTAGATCTGCTTTTGTATGTATAAAACATGCTTTGTAATTGTTACTGGGTTTATCTTGACAGATAGACTCCCAAATATTTTATATTGTCAGCAGTCATTTTAAGTGGAAGTTCTCTTTCTATCTTTTGCGGCTGGATTTTGTTGGTAATATATAGAAATGTTGTTCATTTATATGGTTTACTTTATATCCTACAGCTTTGCTGAAGTTAATTATTTTCAATAGTTTTTTAGTTCTTTAGAATTCTTTAGGCTTACCATAATATTATCTGCAAAGAGTGATTGCCTATTACAATCCCTTCATTTTTTCTTCTTTTAATATGATGGTATTTTCAGTACTATGCTGACTAATAGTGAAGATAATGGGCATACTTGCTTCACCTCAAATCTTATTGGGAAGGCTTCTAGCTTAACTTCATTATAGATAATGCTTTCACATAGTTTTAGATAAATACTACTTATATTAAAGTTTTTTTTTTTTTTGGGAGGGGGAAGGGGGGCAGAACCAAGATGGCAGGGAGTAAGCAGGTCTCTATCTGAGCTTCTCCTGGCATCCCTCAGATCAACACCAGATCAAGGCTCTGAACTGGTTTTGGAGTGACAGAACACAAAAATGTTTGGAGGTAACAAGTTTCCAGCAGGAAATATTTTGTAAGAACTTCAGAAAAAGTCTGTTTCATTTGCGCACAGGGAGTGGTAGCCAAACTCAGGTGTAGCACAGGGTGGTATGACATCTGCATGCATTGGAATCTATTGGGAGGTTCTCAGGCAGTATACAACAGTATTAGCTACTCTGTCCTGGTTACAAGCCCGGTGCATTGACAGATTAGCAATGAGACATCCAATGCAAATACAAAAGGCAAACAGTGAGCCTCTGAATTCCAGAATAATGCTGGATCCAGCACAGGTAGAAAGTCAGCAGCACTGACCCAGAGCAGTCACTGTTGCTTGTTCAGAAAGTTTGGGACAATCTCCCCTTTGCCCTAAGAGCAGACCTCAACCTTTAAAAAATGAGCAAAAAATCAAAAAGAACTCTGATCATAGATAACTTTTATGGAGAAAGAGATCTCACACCCTAAGGATCTTAAAGGCAAATCATCTCCAGATGAAACCCCAAAGGGTGATATGAGTTTGTTCCCATCTCACAAGGCTCTTTTGGAAGAATTCAAAAAAGTCTTAAAAGAAAATTAAAAGAAATATGAGGAAAGGAAATCAGAACTTTTCAAGAGAGTTTAGAAAAGAAACATGGAAATTATCAGAAGAAAACTCTTTAAAATAGATTTAGTGAAATGGAAAAAAATCATATAGCTTCTTACAAAATAGGTTTGATGAAATGAAAAAAGCATATAATTCCTTATATATAGATTTGATGAAAATGGATAAAGAAAACAACTAAAAAAACAGAATTTGTGAAATGGGAAAAAAATTAAATGAACAAAACACCTCACTTAAAAGTTCAATTGGCCAAATGCAAAAAGAGATAAAAAAAGCTAATTGAAGAAAATAATTCACTAAAAATTAGAATTGAACAAGTGGAAGTGAATGACTCAATGAGACTTCAAGAATCAAACAAAACTAAAAAAAAAAAAATGAAAAAAATAGAAGAAAATGTAAAAGACTTCATTGGAAAAAACAGACCTGACCTGGAAATAGATCTAGGAAAGATAATTTAAGAATTACTGGATTCCTGAAAACTATGATGAAAAAAGTCTAGACAACATGTTTCAGGAAATCATCAAGGAAAACTGTGATGATGATTTGATTTAAACCAAAGTTTAAAATAGGCATTGAAAGAATTTACTAATCACTACCTGAAAGAGACCCCAAAATGAAAACTCCAAAGAACATCATAGTTAAATTTCAGAATTATCAGATGGGAAAAAATATTTCAAGCATCCAGAAACAAACAATTCAAATATCAAGGAAGCACAATCAGAATTATCTAGGACCTAGCAGCTTCCACTTTAAAGGATCGAAGGACCTGGAATCTGATATTCCAAGAGGCAAAGAAATTTGAATTGCAGCCAAGAATCAACTACCCAGCAAAATTAAGCATTATCTTTCAGGGGAAAAGATGGACACTCAATGAAATAGGTGAATTTCATTCATTTCTAATGAAAAGACCAGAGCTGAAGAGAAAATTTGATCTTTAAATACAGAACTCCAGGGAAGCATAAAAATGCTAAAAGGAAAGAAAAAAAAATGTTTCTTTTAAAAGTTAAAAAAGCTTATATTCCTATATGTGAAAATAATGTTTAACTCTTGAGGTCTGTATCTCTGTTATGGGTATAGTTAGAGGGTGCAGGTATAATCTTATTTTATTGTGATGATGATATAAAAAGAAACTAGAGGATGAAAGGGGATTCTACTGGAAAAGGAGGAAAATGGAGTTAAAATGGGGTAAATTACATTTCCTCTCATAGAGAGGACAAAAAAGACCTATTAAAATTGAGGGAAAGAAGCGGGGGGATGAATTGTGTGAAATCTTACTCTCATCAGATTTGGCTCAAAGGGAGAATATCAGACATATTTAGCTTCACAGAGAAACTTGTCTCACCTTATAGGGAAGGTAGGAGAGGAAAGGGGGAAGGGAAAGGAGGAGACTAAAAGAAGGGAGAACAGAAATAGAAGAGGGGGAAAGGTATAAGAAATGGAGAAAGGTTGTAAAAGGGATAAGCTGTTTAATGGAGAATAGTAGTCAGAAGCCAATAGAGGGAAAAAGGGAAAAGGAAAAAAAATATGACTTTGGGGAAAACAAGATAGCAGAAAAATATAGACTTAATAATTTTAACTGTGAATGAGATGAATTCTCCCATAAAAAGGAAGCAAATAGCAAACTGGATTAAAAGCCAGAATCCTACATTTGTTGTTTTCAAGAAACACATTTAAAGCAGAGTGATAGCTTCAGAGTAAAGGAAAGGTAAAAGGTTGGAGTAGGATCTATTATGCTTCAGGTGAAGTAGAAAAAGTAGGAGTAGAGATCCTGATCTCAGATCAAGAAAAAGCAAAAATAGAGCTAATTAAAACAGAAAAAGGAAACTACATCTTGCTAAAGGGAGGGAGGAGGTATCATAGATAATGAAGTTAATAACAATACTAAACATATGTGCATCAAGTAGTATAACATCCAAATTCTTAGAGATGTTGAGAGCTGTAAGAAGAAATAGATAGCAAAACTATAATAATGGGAGATCTCTACCTTGCTCTCTCAGAACCAGATAAATCTAATCACAAAATAACAAAGAAGTTA
Organism: Antechinus flavipes; assembly: GCF_016432865.1. Taxonomy (NCBI): domain Eukaryota; kingdom Metazoa; phylum Chordata; class Mammalia; order Dasyuromorphia; family Dasyuridae; genus Antechinus; species Antechinus flavipes. Next base: position 270,906,833 of record NC_067401.1, read on the forward strand.
AGGTAAATAGAATTCTACAAAAGTTAGTTATGATAAACTTTTGGAGAAAATTGAATGGAGACAGAAAGAAATATGTTTTTTTTCTTGGCAATATAGGGAACCTATACAAAAATTGATCATGTATTAGGCATAAGATCTCAAATCAAACGCAGAACATCAGAAATAGCAAATGAATTTACATGTGAATTCTACCAAACATTTAAAGAATGAGTAATTTCAATACTATGCAAACTATTTGAAAAAATAGGGAAAGAAGGAGTCCTACCAAATACCTTTATGGTGCTGATACCTAAACCAATAGGGTCAAAACAAAGAAAATTATAGACCAATTTCCCTAATGAATATTGATGTCAAAATCTTAAATAAAAATATTAACAAAGAAGATTACCATAAGTTATCCTCAGGATAATACACCATGACTAAGTAGGATTTATACCAGGAATGCAGGGACTGGTTCAATATTAAGAAAACTATTAGCATAATTGACTATATCAGTGATCAAACTACCAAAAATCACATGATTATCTCAAAAGATGCTGAAGAAAGCAATTGATAAAATCCAATACCCATTTCTATTAAAAACACTAGAAAATAGAGGAATAAATGGAGTTTTCCTTAAAATGAACAGCAGCATCTATTTAAAATCATCAGCAAGCATCATATGTAATGAGAATAAACTAGAACCATTCTCAATAAGATCAGGTCAGGGGTAAAACAAAGTTGCTCACTATCACCATTATTATTCAATATTGTATTAGAAATGTTAGCTTTGGCAATAAAAGAAGAAAAAGAGATTACAGGAATGAGAGTAAGTAATGAGGAAACCAAATTATCATTCTTTGCAGTATGATAGTATACTTACAGAACCCTAGAAAATCAACTAAAAAATTACTAGAAACAATTTACAGCTTTCGCAAAGTTGCAGGATACAAAATAAATCCACATAATTATCGGCATTTTTATATTTTACTAACAAAGTCCAGCAGCAAGAGATACAAAGAAAATTCCATTTAAAATAACTGAAGATAATATAAATTATTTGGGAGTCTACCTGCCAAGAAAAAATCAGGAACTATATGAACAGAATTATAAAACACTTTCCACATAAAGTCAGATCTACTCAATTGGACAAATATGAAGTGTTCATGGGAAAACCAAGCTAATATAATAAAAATATAAATCAATCTACTTAATCAGGGCCATGCCAATCAAACTCCCAAGAAATTATTTTACAAAGCTAGAAATTTACAGAGCACAGTTCATCTGGAAGAACAAAAGGTCAAGAATTTCAAAGGAATTAATGAAAAACTGCAAATGAAGGTAGCCTATTTGTGATCTAAAACTATATTATAAAGCAGCAGTCATCAAAACTATTTGATGTACTGGCTAAGAAATAGAATTGTTGATCAGTGGAATAGGTTATGTTCACAGGACAAAATAGTCAATGACAATGGTAATCTAGTGTTTGGCAAACCTAAAGAAATTGCTTTTGGGATAAGAAATCACTATTTGACAAAAATTTTGGGGAAAATTGGAAATTCCTATGGCAGAAACTAAGCATTGACCCAAATCCAGTCACAGTAGGTGAGGAAACTCTGGAGTAAGGATAAGACCCTTCATCCCAGAGGGAACCTGCTAACAATGTCTGGTTCAGCTCCCCAACTCCTCTAAGGGCTCTGGTCTTTCTGAGAAGTCAGGGGACAGTGAATACCCTGTGTTGAGATTGAAGCAGAGTGATACTAGGTGGCAAATTACATACAATAGCAAGTTGTTTATGTAGTCCCACGTGCACAGTGTTGTTTTTGTTACGTTATACAAAGGGGAAAGTCCTTGAAGTAAACAGACCTCATTTTCTCACCATCCTCAGGAGTCCCACCTCATCACTTCTCCACTAGGAAGGTATATTTTAATCACCCCGGTGTGGGGGCTCTAGAAAGCAACGGTACATTTTGTCACCCCAACTTCGGAGCTCTAGAAAGCAGGACACAACAAAATGGGTTCATGACTTAGATATAAAGAGAGATATTATAAGCAAATTAGAACAAAAGATAGTTTACCTTTCAGATCTGTGGAGAAGGAAGGGATTTGTGGCCAAAGAAAAATCTGGAGTACAGTATTGAATACTAATATTGAACCAGCCCTGCATTCCTGGTATAAATCCTACTTGGTCATAGTGTATTATCCTGGGGATGATTTTCTGTAATCTTTTTGCTGATATTTTATTTAAGATTTTAGCATCAATATTCATTAGGGAGATTGGTCTATAATTTTCTTTCTCTGTTTTCAGCCTACCTGGTTTAGGTATCAGTACCATATCTGTGTCATAAAAGGAGTTTGGTAGGACTCCTTCAATCCCTACTTCTTCAAATAGTTTATTTAGCATTGGAGTTAATTGATCTTTAAATGTTTGATAGAATTCAGATGTAAATCCATCTGGTCCTGGGGTTTTTTTCTTAGGGAGTTGATTGATAGTTTGTTCTATTTCTTTTTCTGAGATAGGAGTGTTTAGGATATTTACTTCTTCCTCTGTTAGTTTAGGCAAGTTATATTTTTGAAGGTATTCTTCTATTTCATTTAAGTTGTCGAATTTATTGGCGTAAAGTTGGGCAAAGTAACTCCTAATTATTGCTCTAATTTCCCAGTATTGAATACAAAATGGATAATTTTGACTATAAAATTAAAAAGTTTTTATACAAAAGAAACTAATGTAGTCAAGATTAGATGGAAAGCAATAAACTGGGGGAAAATTTACATTCAAGGGTTTTGATCAAGGCCTCATTTCTAAACAATAAAGAGAAGTGATTCAAATTTATAAGAATTCAAGTCATTTTCCAATTGATAAATGGTCAAAGGATATGAATAGACAAGTTTCAGATGAAGAAATTGAAACCATTTCTAGTCATATGAAAAGGTGCTCTAAATCACTGTTGATCAAAGAAATGCAAATTAAGACAACTGAGGTACTACACATCTTTCAGAATTAGCTAAGACAACAGGAAAAGATTGTGAATGTTTGAGGGGATATGAGAAAACTGAGAACACAATCATTGATGGTGGAGTTGTGAACTGATCCAACAATTCTGGAGAACCATATGGAACTATGCCCAAAGGGCTATCAAACTGTGCATACCCTTTGATCCAGCAGTGGTTTTACTGGGCTTTTTCCCCAAAGAGATCATAAAAAAGGGGAAAGGACTCAATGTGCAAATATGTTTGTAACAAACCCTTTTTATGGTGGCAAGAAACTGGAAACTGTGTGGATGTCCAAAAGTTGGAGAATGGCTGAATAAGTTATGGTATAAGAATGTTATGAAGAATGATGGATATTATTCTTCTCTATAAGAAATGATCAGCAAGATGATTTTAGAGAGGTCTGGAGAGACATGAGCTTACTGGGAAAATTGGAAATTAGTATAGCAGAAACTAGGCATTGACCCAAACCTAACATCCTATCCCAAGATAAGATTGAAATGGTGTAGATTGATTAATTTTTTCCTTTTTGATATGATTTTTCTCATGTGACATGATATTTGTGGAAATATGTATAGAAGAATTGTACATGGTTAACATAGATTACTTGCTATCTGGGGGGGGAGGGGGAGGGAAGGAAAGGAGAAAAATTGGAACACAAGGTTTTGCAAGGATGAATATTGAAGATTATTCATGAATATATTTTGAAAATAAAAAGCTTTAGTTTTTTTTAAAGAACCTATGCTTCTGTTTTTTTTTTTTTTTTTTTTTTTAGGAATGAGTATTGCATTTTGAGAAAGGTTTTTTCTGCATCTATTAAGATAATAACATAATAATATGACTTGTATTGTATTTATTATTGTTATAATCAATATACTGATATTTTTCCTAATATTGAACCAGACTTACATTCCTGATATAAATCTCATTTGTTTATAACATATGATCATGGTGCTGAATTGCTATTATCTTCTTGCTAGTATTTTATTTAAATTTTTTGTATCAATATTCATTAAGGAAATTGGTCTATAGTTTGTTTTTCCTTTTCTGTTTTTACTCTTTAGGTATCAACACCATGTTTGTGTAGTAAAATGAATTGGGAAGGACTCCTTTGTCTTTTTTTTTTTTTTCCTAAATAGTTTATACAATATTGGACTTGTTCTTTAAATGTTTAGTGGAGTTAACTTGTGAATCCATCTGGTTCTGAGGATTTTTTTTAGGAACCTCTTTTATAGCTTGTTCAGTTTCTTCTACAATAGTGTTATTTAGGCATTTTATTCCTTTTTTGTTAATCTGATTGATTTGTATTTTTGTAAATATTTCACTTAAATTATTAAATTTATTAGCATATAATTGGACAAAATAACTCCTAATACTTGCTTTAATTTTATCTACATTAATAGTGAATTAATCCTTTCCATTTTGATATGAATAATGTTTTTCTTTTTTAATTAAATAAACAAATTATTTATCTTTTATTGTTTGGCCTTCACAAAACCAGCTCTATATAAACTATATAAACTATAAAAACAGTTTTATTAGTTCAATGGTTTTCTTACTTTATTTTATTAATCTGTCCTTTGATTTTAGGATTTCTGGTTGGCATATAATTAGTGTATAATTTGGTAATTTTGTTTAGTTGCAGGCTCAATTTACTGATTTGCTCTTTCTTATATTGTTGATAAAGATACAGTTTTCCCCTAAGTACTATTTTGACTGCATCCTACAAATTTTGATAAGTAATCTCATTGTTGTCATTCACTTTAATGTAATTCCTGGTTTCATGATTTGTTCTTTGACCAACCCCCTCATTGTTTAGGATTAGATTATTTAATATTAATTAAATTTTAATTTATGTTTCCACTACTCTTTCTTGAATATAATTTTTATTACATTATGGTCTGAAAAGGGTACATTTATATCATTGCTTTTCTGCATTATGGTATAATTGGTCAATTTTCATGAAGATGTCATATATAACTAAGTAAAAATTATGCTCCATTCTAAAGTTATTCCATTGTCTCCAGATATTTATTATATCTAAATTTTATTTATCCATCTTCTTTCTTGTTAATTTTTTGCTTAGATTTATCTAGTTCTGAGACGATTCCCTTCCATTGTAGGTCCTCACTATTATAGTTTTATTTTCTATTTCTTATTTTAACTCATTTAAATTTTCTTTTTAGAATTTGGATACTATGCATTTGGTGCATATATACATATATGTAATATATATGCACATATTTATACATATATATATTTGGTACCAATATTATCTCATTGCTTATGCTTTCAACAAAATGTACCTTCCCTACTTATGTCTTTTAATTGTCAATCTTTTGCTTCTGCTTTGTCTGAGATCATGATTTCTATACGGTTTTTTTTTTAAACCTCAGTATATCAGTATATACTGAAGTATAAAATAGATCCTGCTCTAGTACCTTATTTTAACTCAGTGTTTGTGTGTCTCTGTTTCAAATGTGTTTCTTATAAACAGCATATTGTTAGATTCTGGTTCTTAATCTGTTCTGAAATCCACTTCTGTTTTGTTAGTGAGTTCAGTCCATTCATGTTTATGATTTGTCATTGTTGAATCATGTTCTTTTGGGTCCAACTCTTTGTGACCACTTTTGGGTCTTCTTGGCAAAATACTGGTTTGCCATTTCATTCTCTTAACTCATTTTACAGATGAGCAAACTGAGGCCAAAAGGTTTAAGTAACTTACTTAGGGTCACATAGAATTTCAGACTTCTGATCACTGCGCCCCTTAATTTGTCCTCTGTTCTATCAGTCCCCCTTTCTTAAATCTCCTTCCTATTCTCCTTTCTTATAGAGTAAGGTAGATTGCAACTGTGTATGTAAATTATTCCTTCATTGAGCCAATTCCAATGAGAGTAAAGTTCAAGTATTACTTGCCCCCACCTATTTTTCCCCTCCACTATAAAAAGTCTTCCTTTAATGCCATTTTTATGTGAGATAATTTCCTTTTCACCCTTTTCCTTCTCCAAGTGAATCCCTCTTTCTGCCCTTTAATTTTATTTATTTTTTTAAATCAACCCATCCTAGCCCACTCACACTCATGCCCTCTGTGTCTGTATACTTTTTCTAATTGTCCTAATAATGATAAAGTTCTTATTACAATTAGCATCTTCCCATGTATGAATGTAAATTTAGCTTAACCTTAGTGAATATTTTATGATGATTTCTCTTTCATGTTTACTTTTTGTGCTTCTCTTGAATCTTGTATTTAAAAGTCAAATTTTCTATTCAGCTCAGGTCTTTTTCATCAAAAATGTTTGAAGGTCTTCTATTTCATTAAAAATCCATATTCCTCTTTTTTATATTCAGTTTTGCTGACTAAGTTATTTGTGGGAGTAATCCAAATTCCTTTGCATTCCAGATCATAATATTATAAGTCCTCTGATTCTTTAATATGGAAGTTGCTATTGTGTGATCCTGACTATGATGGCTCCATGATATTTGAACTGTTTGTGACTGGCTGCAGTGTTTTCTCCTAGATCTTGGACCTTTGGAATTTGGTTATAATATTCCTGGGAGTTTTTGTTGTGGATTTCTTTCAGGAGATAATTGGCTGATTTTTTAAATTTCCATTTTACCCTCTGCTTTTAGGATAATGAAAATGGTTTTTCTTGATAATTTCTTGAGATATGATATCTAAAACCTTTTTTTATTTTGGTTTTCATGGTATAATAATTCCTAAATTGTCTCTCTAGATCTATATTTTTCATGTCAGTTGTTTTTCCAACGAAATATATCACATTTTTTCCTATTTTTTTCATTCTTAGTTTTTGTTTCTTCATGGGTCATTATTAGCATTGTTAGTCTATATCTGACCAATTCTAATTTTTTAAGGAATTATGAGTTTTTATACCTCTTTTACATTCAGCTAAGAATACTTTTTAAGAATTCCTTTTCATCGGTGAATTATTGTAATTTTTTTCTATTCGACCAATACTCCTTTATTAAGTTGTTTTTGTCTTCAGTGGTTTTTCTGTGCTTCTTTTACTATTTGGTTATTCTATTTCTTAAAGTATTATTTTCTTCATATTTTCTTCACACATTTCTGTGGGTTTTACCAGACTGTTGACTCTTTTTTTTCATAATTTTCTTTCATCACTCCCATTGCTTTTCCCAGTTTTTCTTCTGCCTCTCTTAATTGATTTTTGAAATCTTTTTTGAGTTCTTCTATGAATTCTTGTTGGGATATTTATAACTTTAAGGCTTTGCTTAAAGCAGCATAGTTTTTTTTTCCTTCGTTTGTCTTGATTTTACCTATCACTGCTCTTTTTGGTCAGATTTTTTTGTCATTTGCCGATTTTTCTATTTCTGGACTTTTAACTTCATGTTAAAGTTGGTCTCTGCTCCTGGAATAAAAGTGGTACAGTCGCAAGCTTTTCTGGCTTCAGAGCTAGATCCCAGGGTTCTGTAAAGGGACATGTAAAGGTCATTGCTCTTCTGGCCTGTATTTTTCCAGGAAGGAACCATTGAACTCTAGTATTTTTCCAGGAAGGAACCATGTTCCTTTGTAACCACAAATGCTAGTAGTTCTCTTTGCCCTGGAACTGTGACCAAGTCCCCTGCTTTCCCAAAGTTTGCATTAGCTCTAGTGAAACTTTCTGATTTAGAATTAAGACCCAATTTTCTTTTAAGTAACTACAAGTATTCTCCTATACCCTGGAACTGTAACCAGGGCCCTTACTCTCCTAATGCTGCAAGTGCTATCAGCTATCGTTTCTTTTGGCCCTGGAATTGTGACCAGACCCCTCTATTCTTACAGCAGAAAGAGCTAATGTTTCTTTCTGTCTTGAATTGAGACTATGGTTTGTGCTTCCCATATGAGCGATCACAAGTACTTTTCTCTACCCTGAAACTGTGGCTAATAGTCCCTGTTCCTCTGCAGTGGTAGGTATTAGGGCTCTCCTTTGGCTTGGGTCTGCAACCTAGAACTGTATATTAACAATGCAACAGGGTCCTTAACTCAGTGTCAACAAAAGATCTCTTTCTGACTAGTTATTTGACCCCCTTACCATCTGCTCTGAAAGCTGTTACTGTTCCTGCTGTAGTTGTCTCTAAGGTCTGCTGCTAGCATTGGGGCAACCTATTTTTCACTTTAGGTCATCCATGATTCAATTTAAACCAAAATTAAAGTCATTTGAAGGGGAATTTGAGAAAGTTCAGGTAAGTTCCTGCTTTTGCTCCAAGATCTTGATTCTGCTTCCTCCTACTACCACTGCTGCTGCTATTACTACCCCTATTACTAACTAGTATAATTTATACAACTGCTTTGAAGTTTAAAATATTTATTATTCATTATTTGTTTGAGTTGCACCACAATCTTAAGACAGTAGAGGCTATAAATCCTATTTAAAGATGAGAGAACTGAAGCTCAGAAAGAAGTATAAATTGAGAACTTCTAGTTTTGATGAGGGAGTGATGAAGATAGTTTCAAAAAAAAGGTAGAATTTGAATGAGGATTTACCAAAATACAGAATTGGAAATGGTCTCAGAAGTCATTCAATCTACATAGCAGAAAAAAAAAAAAAAAAATACTTCTACAATATGGAATTCTATATTCATGTCCAGACTTTGCTTAAAGAGATCCAAAGAGGGAGAATTCCTTACCCCTGAGGCAGCCTATTCCATTTTAGGGATACCCATAATTGCTTGAAAGATTTTTCAATATATTCAGCCTAAAATTGTCAATGCCTCCATATATTAAGGGTTTACTATGTCTATCCTTAACTCCTAATTCTGTTTTCTGATGCCAAATGGAATAAATTTAATATCAAAAGAAAGACTTTTACTAGGCAGAGATGAAGGTGAGAATTCCCAGAAAAGGGAATAGCATTAAGAAAAGATACAGAGGAAAAAAGGTATAGGGATATATTCAAGAAACAATTTACTCTGGGGGAAATTAGTGGGACATTGTACATTGTAAACTAAATGGTAAAGGTACATTGAAACCAAAACATGAAGAGCCTCAAAATTTCACAGCATCTAGATTTAATTCAGTAAGTGAACCTTAGAAAGTGTCTGAGCAGAAAAGTAACATGACAAGAGATTAATGTTATAAAATAGTGCAAAAAATGGATAGGACCATGGAGTGACGGAAGAGGAAGAAAGACTGGAAATAGTGAGACAAATTAGGAAGCTATTGCCATAAGGCACATCAGGGGCACTGAGGCTGCAAATTAAGACAGAAAAGTGGATACAGATTTCAGAAAGGATGAAAATACTGACAATTTAAAAAATTCTAAATGTACAAGTTATGTGAAAGCTATCAGTATAATTTTGGAAAAGTGAATTAGCTACTCTGAGCCTAACTTCTAAAGTCCCCTTTAATTCTTTAGATTTGATTTATTAACAATTGGCAATGAAATAGTAAGTGGTATTTGTGGGGTGAGTATATAGAAAGGGGTAGGAGAGGAAACTTGATAGTTTTTAATATGAATCAGACATGTATTTTTAAACATTTCAAGAGGACAAAATCTATTTTCCTCCTGTTTCTAAGCCCTTTATAACCTTTTGAGAAGGCTTCTATTAACTGGAAAAATGACATTTCTGTTGCAATAATCAAATATGGAATTCAGTGATCCTTGTAAAGGGTTTTGGGACATATTTCACTGGGAACTTTCTGGTCTGAATTTATTTTTTTTCTTCTGACCTCAGAGAAATATCGACAAAATCCATAGCTTGAAACTCCCAGTAATAAAGGATAATACTAATAATACCTTTATTAATAAAGAACATATATTCTTATAACAATTTGTCAGAAACTTTTTTTTACCAGAGATAGAAATAAGGAGGCAAGGGAATAGAATATGTAAAGACAGTCAAAAGGGATGGAATTAGAATATGAAAATTTAAAACTAAAAAATAAAACATTCAGCATTGAATCGTAAGAATTTTAAAATTTAAAAAAAAAATGCCACTCTTCATTCTCCTCATTATATCTACATGACTTAAAGCTCTTGAGTCTGAAGAACTTTATCTCTGACAGATTCTACCAATTTGGAAAGACCTTAAGTATAGGACCAATGACAGCTCTCATGTCTATCAATCCATGGACTAGCCCAGGTTAAATTTGAAAAAGTTCAATATCAGGTTAACCATAGGATGATGACTTTTTTGACCCAAAATCTATTGTAAACTACCTACTTAAAGTGGAGAGGTAATGCAATGTCAAAGGAAGTGAAATAAAGTATGCTTCCTTAAAATTTTGAACTGTGTCATGTACTAAAATACGTATGTATGTAACAAGCTTTAGAGATTGTTACCACTTATAACCCATTATGATTATTAAGTGCTTGGTCTAGTTAAACAACAACACCACTATTTGCCCTCTCTACCTGCTATTAACTTATTGTTTCTCTATAATGAGTTCTAAGAATAAAAAACGTTTGTATTTTGACAATTCCTTGAAAATAAACAGTAATTTTCCTCAATAATTAACCCTATCCCTGATCTAATTTTATAATTAAAAGAGAGAAACCTCTTTTCCCATATATAAATAATCTCTTCCTCTCCCTTCCCTCTGATTCTATCTTTCTTCCTCCTCTCTCCCTTTAATTTTCCCTAATTTCTTAGGCTTAGACAACATCATTGTTACTGGCTAAATAATTTGTTAACATTATAAAAAATAGCACAAAGACATAATTTAAATGTTTCTAGAATGTATCTTTTATGAGAAAGATCATAGCCAGAGTCCCTTCTATTAGCTACCATTGATGATGCCTCCTTACTATAGAAAATTACTATAGATTCTGAATCTCTCAGAATGGAAGTCAATGTACCTCAGGAATTCTTGGCTAATTTCTCTACAAAGTAAGAATTAAATATCTCTCAAAATATTTCTTCAAATTCTTTCTCCATGACAATTCATTCACCCAGTCTCAAGAAAAAAAAAAAGCTCTATTAGTCTTTGAGCAATACTGTGCCTCATGTGGTATTGCTCAATCTCATAATAATTAACTCTTTGCATATTCATATTTAAACTATAATTCCCCAAGAGTAAATTCCCTACCAAAAGAACATTAATTGTTGATACAGTCTCAGGGAATGGCTAATGAAGCTGGCATTTTATGTGTACTACAATTTTTCCTAAGGACCTATTCCTTTTATACTGGTTCAGAGTATTTAATTTTATTTTTATTTTTAACTTTTTCATTAATTCTGAAGTGTGTGTGTCTTAAAAAAGGATGCTTGACTGAGTTAATAGAGAGGTAGATTTGGTTTCAGAAATGTGTTGATTCAAACTCCTCCTTGTGACATTTTCTAGAATCTGGACAAGTCACAATCTCAGGGAACTTTGTTTTTATCTAATCACAGATTCTAGATTGGTAAGACTGAAAAATTTCTCCCCAACACCTTTTATACCCCTATTTTCCATTACCCTCCTTACCCAGTGAAATCATAGATTTTTCAAATATTCACGTATGTCCTACTTATTTTAGGAAAGTCTCCTCAAGACAAAAATTAGAAATATTTCATATTCAAGTTAAGAAGATCTATATTTGATCTCCATTTGTAGTGAATTGTTCAAATTTGCATAAATAATTTGGGCTCCCTAAAACTGATTTATAAAATGGAGATTTTTTTTAATACATGCACTGTCTGATTCCCAAGGTTTCTGAAAAGAATTAATGGGGAAAAAGTACACAAATGTTTCATAACAGTAAAGTAAAATTATATATCAGCAACTATAATTGTATTGTCATTGTCATTGTGCATGCTATACATCCTCTTGTACCCCATAGTTGGTAATGGGGAAAGAGATATGATACAGTCAAAAGAGCATTGAATTTGAAATCAGAGGACTGGGCTTTCCCTGGAACAGTCAGTCCCTTCTTACCTTTGGGATCTTAGATGAATCACAACCTCTGTGGCTTTCAATTCTAAGTCTAAAATGAGAATGCTACAGACTAGAAAATCTCTAATGTCCTTTCAAGTACTAAATCCTTGACCCTATAAACCAGCACAATATTTAACACTGAGGAGAGGTGCATTCATTTTTGAAATGAATAAATGAAGTGGTAAATGACAGTGTACATAAATTATTTCATTTTAAGTTGGAAAAGCAGAAAACTATTAGCATTCCTATAGAATTCAACTCTTTCCCACAAATGATAACATAATCAGGAAAATGTTAGCAAATTATATTTATTCTCTTGTGCTCAAACTTCCTCATCCAACACAAACAAAACTCTCCATTGATTGATGGAGCTTCTGTGCATGGCAAGTACAAGACTCCTGTTAACTTTTGGCTGTTGATTTGATGCATTTTGTCAACTGCTCTTATGAAATAGAATGTGTAGGCAGGATACATGAACTGTCTTTAGTCGGTCTAAGTGCCACCATGACTTATCTGTCTATTTTATTTCTGAATTTGACTTGTTTCTTTTAGAAAATGTGCTGAGATGAAGAGACTTTGAAAATTCCTGAATTTTATTGTGCTCAGAGCTTCCTATGAAAGGCAATATATATCTCCATCCATATAATTTATTCACGGCATTTTTCATTTCTTCCTTAACAGAATCATCTCCAAAATGACAAATAATCAAACTGAATGTCGACACTGCATGAAATTACTTTATGGAAAGAAGTATACACTAAAGGACAATGATGCTTACTGCATCCCGTGTTATGATCAGCTCTTTTCTAACACCTGTGAAGCATGCAAGCAGACCATAGGGTGTGATTCAAAGGTAAGCTTTTACCTGCTCCAACTGGCATCTTATTCCTAGATCACAGAACTCACTAAACTGCCTGAGATGAATGTATGAAACTAACATGTTGAGCTGAATCGTTTGTGTTTTCTGTTTCCTTTCAAGATCAGAGTGAGTTTAAAATCATCATTACTAAGATGTGAACCTTGAATACATAACATCATTGACTCTTTAAATGACTTCGGTCACAAATGTCAAAGAAACATCAAATTGTACTAGATTCAAATACAAACTCTTTTGTCCAGTATTTAAGCCCTTTTCAACCTCATTCATGCACTCTATGGTCCCACCAAACTGACCACCTTTGTATTCCTGACAAGGTGTCATTCCATGTCCTTCATGCCTGGGATGTATTTCTTCCTCATGGAATAACTAATTTTCCTTCAAACATTAACCTAATTCTAATTGAAGCTTTTTCTAATTTATAGATATTTTTATTTCCTAGATATTTCTTAAACATTCCCTCCCCAACTACCTTGTCTCTATTTTGAATGCATATATATGTGTATATATATATATATATATATATGCAAATAAATATATCCATATTCAAATGTAGATATTTAGATGTCAGTGAGTGTGGAAAAGCAGTGTGATGCAGTGAATAGAAAGTTAGTCTACAAGTCAAGAAAGCCTTGGTTTAGGTCCCATCTCTGACACATATTAAATAGATGAAACTGAGTAAGATACAGTACTTTTCAGTACACTAAACAACTCTCAAAGACTAAGCTCTAGAGAAGATGCTGACCCATGTTAAGGAGAGAATTTTCTTACCTATAGTAAAGAACCAAAGGTCCTGTTCCCTAAATTTATGTGTGCTCCTGAGGGCAGGGATGATTTAATTCTGTCTTTGTGTTCCTAGAACCTAGCACACACTTTGTTTTCTATTGTTGGTCCTTCACACTCTTAAAAGAACCAAAATGACATCATGATATCAGGATCAGCTATAGAGTGTGTCTATCTATGGCTGATCATATCGATATGGCCTAGGAAGACTCTACCAGAGTTTAGGCACAAAATAGTCTATTATGATCATTTGGGAGGGTGATATCTTTAAATTTACACATCGCACATTTCTTTTGAGCTATCTCAATTCTGCTTTGCTATAAAGCACAACACCTCCTTTGCACAAGAGCAGTCCTATGCCAGTGTCTCTCATCTCTCATGATTGATAGTAAAGTTCTTCAGAAAGACATTGAGAAGGTCCTTGAATTATGGCTTCTTCTTACGTCCTGTGAGTACCTGTTTTGTAAGCATTCTCCATAAAACAGTCTTTTAAGCAATTTAGCATGCGAAGAATGTGGCTAAGTCCAATCAGAGTGGTCCCCTATGCTATTGAATGCGTGCCAGTTAAATTCAAGAAAGGATCCCAGTCTCAGTGTTTAGTTACCTTATCTTACCAGGTGATCTTCAGGATCTTTCTAAGACAATTCAAATGGAAATGATTTAATTTTCTGGCATGGTGCTAGTAGATTGTCCCATTTTCACAGGCAGACAACCATGAAGTCTGTACAATGGCTCTGTAGACCTTTAGTTTGCTAGGCAGCCCAGTACCTCTTTCCTACAAATTCTTTTGAACTCTCTCAAATGTTGAACTAACTTTGGCAATGCATGTGTCAACATCATCATCTACAATGTACTTCACTGGAAAAGACATTGCTGAGATAAGTGAACTTATCCATAGCATTCAAAAATTCCACTTTGCTTTAACCAATGGTTTCACATATGGATTGTTTGGCTGCTGTCTGGTGGAGAAACTCTGTTTTCTTGGTTTTAAGTGATAGGCCAAATTAGTAGAGAATCAATCCCTACTTTGTTACATCTCAGCCTTGGAGACTGCATTAAGTGCATAGTCAACTGTGAACAAAAAGGTGCACAACAACTTTCCCTCCACTTTAGTCTTAGCTTTTGTAGCCTTTTCAAATTAATTTAGTGTTATCACAGTAGTCAAATTTGATGCCATTTTCATCTTTATTACAGTATCTGACAACATCAGTGAAAATATTATACTAAAAAAGCATGGTTGAGCAAGCATATCACCCTGCTTCACTCCACTGGTGACTGGAAAAGCACAAGAACGTGGTTCATTATCCAAAACTTGTACAAGTATATTATCAATAACTGGCATATACAGTAATGATAAACAGATTTTCCAGGAAATCAAACTTTACCAGGGGGTGTTCAGAGAGTACTAGTACCTCTGCTGTGAAGGCTGCTAAACTCTTTTCAGGGTTGCTCAACCCCATTTCACCTAATTCTCACCTATAGCTCCAAGAAGCTGTAGCATAACATTCAGCCATGTTCCAATAAACTAGTTCAGTAGACAAGCTAAACCAGGTTGGGTATAACCAACAGAGTTCAAATCCAATTGGTAAGTTGGGGAGTGAGGGGGTGTCTACCCCAAGCAGGCAGAATAGGTGGATATAATAAACATGTTGTTCCAACAGGCAATGAAGGTGGTGGGAGCAGTTGCTGTGGAGCCTTGAGTGCTTGATCAATCACCAAAGATTTCAAGGTTACCTACCCACTGCATTCAGAGCTATCCCCAGTGGTATTTTGACTGTCTCACCACTGGGCTCTGATGACTCTGGAAGACAGAGTGAAGCTGACAACTTTGAGTAATCCTACCTAACTTAAATCCAACTTATATTCAAGTCAAAATGAATCATTTTATACCATTTTACCTAGCACAGCACTGACACATAGTAGATTCATGGTAACTTCCAATAATTTAATTAAAATTTTAAAATGTATATTTAAAACATACATAATAATTGATGTCATGTTTCTTGCCTTCACAGTGGGTACAACTGAGATGGGAGGGAAAGAATCTGGAAATCAACATTTTAAAAAATATTAAAAATAAATAATAAAATATTAAAAAAGAAAGCTCCATATAGTAGATGAGAGAAAGCATTTAGTAATAAAGTCAGGAAGGACTTGGGGTTCAGATCCATGCAGATGTACAATCCTGGACAAGGCACTTAATCTCTTGATGTTCTTAGCAAATCTCTAAACTAGAAGTTACAGATGAGTTGTTTGTCCATGTTGATGACAGGAGTTTTCCAAAGCAGTGAAATCTCAAGTCTGGATCAAAAACATATGAGATACTACTTTGGATATACAGATGCAAAACACGAATTAGGGTCTACAAAGGACAATCTTGACCCTTAGGTAGTTTACAATTTAATAGGGGAAATAATCATATAAATAAATTAGTATGCAAGGTAGAGGTGATTGAGGCAAAGGCACCATTTAAAATCCCATTGGAAAATATAATAGGAGAGAAATGGTTTTCATCTGAGAGAATCAGATAAGGTTCCATAGAGGAGATGTGGCTACTGACTCAAGTGGGTTTTACCTAAACTGAAAGATTTTAACAGAAACTGTAAGATTTAAATAGAGGGCAGGAATATGTTTCAGGAATGGGGAAAAAATAGACTGGGTGAATAAGCAAGAGAGAAAGCCAAGATATGAGATTAAAGGAGAAAAAATAGTTTGATTGGAATTTAGAATAAAGGGGATTGACATAAGATTGAAGAGTAGGCTCAAAAGAGACTTTGGAAGGTCTTAATACCAGGTTAAGGATTCTGTACTTTATTCATCAGTTCAGGAATTCTTGTATTCTTTTGTGTTACTGTGCCCCTTTGGAAGTACACATTCAGAATAATGTCAGTGTGGAAATCTCAGAATACTGCTTTTAAATGCAAAAAATAAAACCAATGTATTCCAAATGAAATCAATTATATTGAAATGTAGACATATTAGAAAAAAAACAAATTAACAGAATCTAGGTTAAGAACTGCTGAAGAAAAATAATGGGGAATAAATAAATGTAGATAATGCTGTTTATTATATTGTTTTGATTTTAATTTAGGAATAAGAAGGTTAGATGATCTATTCATGAGGAAGATTCAAGAATTCAGTTAAGGAGTATTTTACAGAATAATTTTAATTAATTCTCTCTACACATATTTTGCTACTTAAAGTCTTCAAAAGAAAATTACCTTAAGGAAGAGGAAGATGATTGTGAAGAGATTACATCAAAGGAATTACCATTGATGAAATCACAGTTTGGGGTAGCTAGGTGGTACAGTGGAGAGAGCACCAGGCCTGAAGTCAGGAGGATCTGAGGTCAAATCTGGTCTCAGACACTTAACACTTCCTAGCTGTGTGACCCTGGGCAAGTCACTTAACCCCAAATTGCCTCAGGGGGGAAAAAAAAAGATGAAATCACAGATCTTTTAGGATATTGAAGCATTACTTTATGTTTGAAGATACCTATGATTTTATTGATACATTCAATTCAATTTAGCAAACATTAAGTGGCAAGGTGATATGGTCCAGGCATATAATATACTTTTTGGGGTCAAACCTATGGTCAGATTCTACCTCTGACATGAGTTTTATGACCTTGGTCAAGATACAGAACTTCTTTGTACCTCATTCAATCTAATATTTATTTCTCTACCAAATCCTAAAGAAACAATCGATACACATATGTCCTCTATAGGGATGTTACTTCTGGTAACTAGAAGGAAATATATATTTCAATATTTATATAGCTCCTAGGATTATAGATGTAAAGCTAAAAGGGATGTCGTATGTTCCTTTATTTCATAATTGTGGAAAATGAAACTTAGAGGGTTACTGCCTTCAAATCAAAGGACCTGGGTTCAAATCCCATATGTGATGGGTCCTACTTATATGATCTTGAATAAACCTGGGTTCAAATCCCATATGTGATGGGTCCTATTTATATGATCTTGAATAATTTATCTTACTTTGGTGAGCTTCAGGTTTCACATCTTTAAAATGAAGTATTGGACTAGATGATTTCTGAGATAACCCAACTTTTAAATGTGTGAATTTGTGATCCTAATTAACTACCCTAAGATTATTTAGGCAGTGAAATTTTGGTGTTTAATATCTTTTTAAAATAATCCTTTTTTTCTTTAAAATTCTCAGTTTTGCTATACATTATTACAAAATTACTACAAAATAGTTGCTTCTTTATTATTTCATCTTCTTCTACTTGTTTTGATAATTTGATTTTCTTCCCTCTTCACTTTACTTAAAATTCACTAAAGGTTTAATAGTTTTATTATTTCAAAGAACCATTTATCTGTTCTTAGCCATTTTGTTTTTAATTTTAACTACTATTACTCTAATTTTCAAGATTTCCTCTTTTGTACTTGTTATAGATTTACTTATGTTTATTTTTCAAACTTTTACAATGATATATTCAGATCATGGATCATTTAAAAATATACCTTAACAAAACAGAAAAAAAGTTGATAAGTTGAATAGCAAAATATTTTTTCCATTAAGGAATGCCTACCTGAAAATGCAGAAATTTACAATTCTGCCTCATCATTATCATCTATTTATATAGTGTGTTCTTTGATACACTCATTATTCTGCATAATATATACTCATTATTCATTTTGTCAGTTTTCTGCTTAGGTCTTATCTTTTGCTTGAGCTCACTATTTTAATTATTATTTTTTTTTTAGTAAATTATGAC
This sequence comes from Antechinus flavipes, assembly GCF_016432865.1. Taxonomy (NCBI): domain Eukaryota; kingdom Metazoa; phylum Chordata; class Mammalia; order Dasyuromorphia; family Dasyuridae; genus Antechinus; species Antechinus flavipes. Next base: position 270,925,076 of record NC_067401.1, read on the forward strand.
CTAATAGAATATGTAGCATTTCTTCATGTTTGTGTTTGTTATTATAATGTATATTCCTTAAATTTCACATTCAAAAGCCACCTTGAATCTTTTAGCTTAGAATACTAGCTTGTTACATGTTCATATTTACTTATCTTTTGTCATATTTATCCATCTCTGAGAGAAATATTAAACTTCTACTACTATAATTGTGTTATTATTTTATTACTTTCTTTAAAAAGCAATATTAGCTTTTCTGTTAGATGTTTAGACACTTGTCATCTTGAATGTGTTTACTGTTTAAATTAATTCATTGTCAATGGTTCTTTAAAGCATAATACAATTTCTTTGGTTTTTAATTATTTTTTGTCTACATCTTGCTTCAATTGTTATATGAAGCTCACAAAAAGAAAGTCCTTCTAGTAATGCAATTAGCCCCTGAACTTCAATTTATGAACTTAAAAGAATTTCCTGGGGCATTAAGAAATTGTGTCACACAGGGCCAAGATAACATAATCAAAATGTGTCAGAATGCTTGGAATGCCAGTTTAAAGCATTTGGATTTTGTTTACTGGAAAATAGGGAGCCTTTGATGCATTTTTAGCAGGAGACTGACACAACCAAATTTGAATAGTTAATACGGGAGCAGTTGTGAAGATTGGTTTCAAGGAGGAAAGAAACTAAGCTGGGAGATCAATTAGGAAACAAAATAGTCCTTTAGAGCAGAAATGAGGTCCTGGACATAGGGTAGTGTCACAGAAGATGGAAAGAAAAGGATAGATCCACGATTACTTTGTTATTAAAGTAGAATCAATTGTAATTGGCAATAAGTAAACTTGTAGGTCTGTGTAAAGAGAGCATTTCATACCAATCAACTAAGAAAAAAAAGATACACTTTATACATTTTGGTAAATTTTCTTTTGCAGTGTTTAACTTTTTATTTTTCAGAGAAAATGAATGATCTGCTTTATTTTAGGTATCTATAAATGAATATGGAATAGTTTAACAATATAATATTGGCATAGAAATAACAAGGTATAGGAAGTAAAATATAGGACCAAGAGTCAGGAAAAAATGGGTTCAAATGACATTCATGATGACAATGACTCATGTCTAAAAGTGAAATGTGCTAATTTGGAAGATAATGAGTTTGCTCAATTAGAAATCTTCAAAAAGTAATTATATGATAACTTGTGAATGGGACTTTCTTTCATATATAGGCTAGGCTAAGTGACTGCTAAGGTCCCTCCCAACTCTAAAGATTTATCTGAGTCTGATCTCCCCAAAATTTACCTACTATAAATTATAGATGGATTTTAATCCACGTTATAGACACAATTCTCATACTGGGAATTCCTGATTTTGTTGAAATCGTAGCTCCTTCATGCTTTCATTTGAATAGCAATGCACTATTTCCTTCATGGTTCTTAGTGTTGTAGACATTAAGGGCCAACTTTTAATCATGATTGCAACCATACTGTCTTAACTTAATTTACCTGTTGGCAGCAATTAATGGGCAGGGAACAATCCAGAGGAGGCACTAATACCACTATCACCCCTCTTTAGAACTTCTCCCAACTTTCTATGGAAAAAATCTCTCAATAATGGTAATAATAATTAATAATAATAAAAGCTAACATTTGCATAGCATTTTAAAGTTTGCATAAAGATTATATATGTTAATTCATTTGAATCCTCACAACTCTGTGAAATGAGTGCTATTATTATTCCTACTTTATAGATGAGGAAAATGAGAGAGAGAGAGAGATTAAGGGATTTGCCCAGATATAGGAGCTAGTTAAGTGTTTGATGTAGGATCGAATTCAGGTATTCTTGAGGTACAAGTCCTGTGCTCCCTTCACTGTACCATCTAGCTGCAAAGTAGTAATGAATTTGAAGGACAAGCTCATTCTGCCTCATCTTTTAGGTGATCCACCAAGAAGGCTTCAGGCTTTGGCCCCTAATAAACTCAGAGATTTCTTCTCCCTATAGATAAATAGAATCACTGACAACTTTCCCTCAAGCAACCAGCACAACCTACGGGTACCCAGGTCCTGGGAGTATTTGGTTTTTGTCTTATAAAATGGCCTATTTTGCAACAAATTCTTTTAATTAACATTTATTTACTGTCTCAAAGGATCTTTCCTACAAAGACCGACATTGGCATGAAGAGTGCTTCAACTGTGCCAAGTGTAATAACTCTTTGGTGGAAAAGCCTTTTGCTGCCAAGGATGAAACCTTGCTGTGTACTGAGTGTTATTCTAATGAGTATTCCTCCAAGTGCTTCCAATGTAAGAAGAACATTTTGCCTGGTAAGATAACAAGGACTCTTCACTCATTAAGTAAAAGTGTTGTCATATTACAGTTTTTAATTAAATTCAGGCACTTGAATAGATGAGCAGCTGACAAAGAATTACCCCTTAGTTTGAAGTGAGGCATCTTTCCAAAGATCATCTTGTGTTGCTTCTTGATTTAAAACAAAACCAAAAAACAACCTGAAAATTACTCTCTCCTCTTGGTACATAAGTAAGCTCCATTACCATGTGCTTCTCTTTAAAACTAATTTTATGGTCATGGGAAAACTTCAAAAAGTAGCAATAAGATAAATGTGAAGTCTCCCTGGAGTAACTGACCATATGCCAAGTTATCTAGTGTGAATGGGATCAGAAAAAAGTTGCTTAAACAGTCTCATTTGGCTTATCTCCAGTTTTTTGGAGCAAAGTTTTGGGACTTTCATATACTATCCATTTTCATAAAGACAAAAGGCCAGGATGAACCGAATTATAAGATTAATCCCTGCATTGAGAGATATATACAGCCTTTCTTATCCTGCTAGTGATGTTCTTTAGGCTCCAATACTCTTTATAAAAGAGTCATGTCCTGCTGGTTTTCAGAAAATAATTGATTTTGGGGTATGTCAATGTTCTAATCAGTTCTACAGTATGTTCCTAACATTGACCTCATAAACATTTTGTGGGAGAGCAGGTATTTGTCCTCAAAAAGATAGGGATGGATTCAGAGTATCCTTAACCTTGGTATAGGTCTAAGATTCATAAATTTATCTAGACCACTTGAAACTATTCATTCACTCCACTACTGTCACTTGTTGAAGGGTAATGTTTTCACGTCAATGGTATATATAGAGTACTCAGAGAGTGTTTTCAAGAAAAACATTGTATTTAGTGTTGGTAGACAACAATATATTTTCAAGAAACAGTACCAATTTAAATAATCCACCATCCGTCTCCCAGTCTACTCCTCCCTAACTTGAAAAAATACTCTCTAATAAATTGATATATGGCTGGATAAGATGGTATAGATTTGGTTAAACTTGTTTTTAAAATATTTTGATTTTTGTATTTTCAGGCTCCCGTAAAATGGAATTCAAGGGAAACGTATGGCATGAAACTTGTTTCGTTTGTCACTCTTGCCAAAAACCTATAGGAACAGACCCTTTAATCTCCAAAGAGAGTAAAAACTACTGTGTGCCCTGTTTTGAGAACCAGTTTGCTCCACGCTGCACTGGTTGCCAGAAGGTAATTACCTTTAAAAATTTGGAAAACATGGAATCTTGTAAGCTTACAGATTTTATATTTATACATGTACAAGGGCACAGATGAGGTCATTGGCTACTTTTGATTGTGAAATCAAACCTTTTCAGGAAAATATGCTCTTGCTGTAACTGTGGACACAAATTGGTTATTTCATCCTCCCCAAATCAGCTTAAGACTTTTGATATTCAGTTCCACTGACTGCTGTGAAACATGAATTCCTGTTTTCAAGGAGATATAGCCAAAAGCATTTTGAATACAAAATAGTTCTTAGAAAACAAATTTTGATCCTTTGAGTGTAACTGATTCAGAGAAATATGACTTTGGATCAGAAAGTGTTGAAGGAAGCCAATTTAAACAGGATGCTTGACTCTACACATTATACTCTGGCAATGCTAATGATCCCATGGTTAAAACCTTTTGTATTTCCAAGTTATTTGCTACTGGGCACTAGGCCCAAGGGAATTAAATGATCATTAGAAAAACTTTAGTCTTGACAGCAGGAAGGAAGAACACACAAAAAGAGGATTTTCTTTGTCCTGAGCTTAGAATTCCAGAGATGGTCAAAGTATCATGTGACCTAGTAGTATCCTGAGTTCTTCATCCAAAAAAAGTCCATTTTGAAGAGTATAAACTTCCTTCAATTCCATTTTTTTCTCCAATTTTTTTGTGTGAAAAAAAGTCTACTGTTTTATTAATTCAATGAAACTGGTCTCCATACTATTAATGATTGTCACAATGCTTTACCCTCCATTTAACCTGTGAAGTATTTATTTGTGAATGCAATAATAAACAATATGCACAGAAAAAGTAAGACATGGCAAGTCACTGGTTTAAGATAGAGATTTTCAAAAAAAAAATTATGTAATAGGGCAAAATGTACATGGATTCCTCCCCTATCTGTTCTCACTCTCATCTACCTACCATATGTCTATGTCTACATTTGAAAATATGTATTGTCCAAGACCTATGATTTCACTAGTGAATTAAGTTTCATAGTGATGAAATTTCCTCTATCAATGCATATATGAAAAGTTTCTGACGCTTTACAGCCTTAGATGGTTGCTTGGGTCACTGAGAGAAAGAAGGCACAAAAACCATGAATAGGAAGGGAACATCCAGTCTTTGTTTTATGAATATCTATGCTTAGGAACTTATAGACTTACTGAGTAGCACAAAACCAGAATATATTGGAGCATGGACTTCAACTCATGTGGTCCTGACTCCAAAGTTATACATTCATTATATTCAATATCCATTATGTATTGTCCTATAAACAAATACACACATATATATGTGCATGTTTATAATATATACAGTCAACATATATTCATGACATAACATTATTTATATATATATATATATATACATATATATATACCCTCATATATGTATATATGGATATATATAAATATGTATAGTATACATGTATGTATGTGTATATATACATATATATGTATACACACACATATATATGTATGTGTATATATATATATATATATATATATATATATATATATATACACACTTCTTTAGAGAAGGAATTGTTTCATTCCCTTTAATTTTAAAACATCACCAACTCAACTTGATAAATTCTTTTAAAAATTTTTTTTTTTTTTTTTTTGGCAAGGCAATAGTTGTTAAATGACTTGCCCAGGGTAACAGAATTAGTAAATATCAAGTATCTGAAGCTAGATTTGAATTCAGGTCCTTCTGACTCCAAGACCAATGCTCTATCACTGTACCACCTAGCTGTCTGTACCTGATAAAATCTTACTGATAGATTCTATACCTATGTCTAATCATTTCTTCATTAATATCCTCCCCTTATGACTCATTGTAACATGGAGAAGGACACTAATTCAATCAAAATCCTACTGTGCTGGAGTGGAGCAGCTAGGTTGTACAGTGGGATAAAACAGTCAGACCCAAAAGAACTGAGTTTAAATACACCTTTCAGATATCTACTAACTGTGTGAACTTGGACAAGTCACTTAATCCTGATTGCCTCAGTTTCCTCATCTGTTAAAAAAAAAAAAAAAAAAACCTGGAAAAGGAAATGGCAAACTATTCTGGTATCTTGCCAGGAAAACCCCAAGTGGCGAGCCACAAAGAGTCCAGTATGACTGAACAACATCATGCTAAAAAGGCTTCAGTTATGAGCCTGGAAATGGATCCACATGTCTGTCAGCCAAAGATCAGTCTAACTAAATTTTAAAGAGATTCATCATAAGATTAGTTGTAGAGAAATGTACTTTTTGGCTCTTAAAGACTTTTAAAAAAATTCTTAAATTGACCACATTACAGAAGGATAACAATTTCCATCTGTAGAGAGATTCCCCGTGTTGGCCCTTCAAATATTAAAGTGTAAGAGCATATGTACACTGCTTATGGTGAGATACCAATGAGATTTCCCCAACATGAATGATAATACAGCCACAAATAAAAGGCATATCAAGGTCCTTAGAATGCATATAAATAGGAAATTAGACTTTGAGTGAACTATAGGAATACTTGAGAAGCATGGCACTGATTTAGAGAACTGTTTCACCCATTGAGAGATGGGGCTCCCTGATATAACAGACTGATATATAGTTTAAAAGTATTCATTCAAGCCCAAGGTATAATTTTATTTCAGAGACAAGGTTCTATACCTGGGATGCATGTATAAATTTCAGAAGGTTTGTGACTTCAGTTGGGGGAAAAATTTACATTGTTTATTTTCATTAATTTTTCATAGAAATTTAGTTTTTCCTCCTATTATGAATATAGGCAACAAACTATTATTCTGAAAGGGGCTTCCTAGACTTTATCAGACTGCCAAAAAGGTTTTTAACACATGAAAAAATGTTAAGAACTTGTGGTCTAAAAGAAAAAAAAAGATTTGACATTCCTTAGCTAAATGTTCTGTGTACTTTAGGCCAAGATAGATTCATGGGAATGATAGAAAAGTACTAAACACACAGCACAGTTTGTCTTCATACTAAAGGGCCTGAGGTGGGGACTTCCCTGCTTAATCAAAGGAGAAGTATGACCTGAGTGCAAAAAACTTACATTTTGTCAGAGCAGGGGCCTCATGGCTATATATAGGACTTTTTTTTAGGATTATCAAGAATTTTTGAAATGTTTACATTGGATAAGAAACAGGGTAAACCTTGCCAGGTCCCCCCTCCACTACCACCACCCACTCCCAAAAGGCTTCCTTTGAACTTAGAATTCACATATCTTCTAAGGCAAACTGAGTAATAAATATGTATCTGGCCAATATGAGGCCAAACTTAAGAAAATGTTTTGCAGGCAAAGGTCTTTGACATCTAGAACTTTAAAAAATGTTTGTTATTGTTATTAGTGTTAGCCATGAGTTTTTATTTTGGAAAGTAGAAATTTTTTGAAAAACCCAAAAATATTCTGAATCTCAAATCTCTTGGATTAAAATGAAATAAAAACTTGAGTTAAAATAGAAATGTGTGTTATACATATATAAAATTCCCTGATCCCTCACTTAATTATCTATAATCTACAGAGTTGGAAAAGCCTTATTACATTTATTTTATCAAAGATGAACTTGTAATAAAAACCACAAGATCATTCAGGGCAAAACTTAGAGAAATGAGAAGGTAGAAATCCTTGGCCTAATCTTACACCACTCTACCTCCCACTAAGGGCCAGAATACAATCCAAATGATTCTAAATGCAAGAGAGTTTCTTATTCCTAATTAAACAGTCTGTGATGTGTGTGTGTCTGGTCCTGATTTGCTATGAATGCTACTTTTATTTGAGTTTTCAATCTATTAATCTTTGCTTGCTAGTTATTTTATGGAACGGTTAAAAGAAACTCTGAATTCTGCTTTGGTTGTCAACAAAAAGCCAGCTTTTTTTGAAGTCTGTGAGAATTATTTTAAATTGCTTTATTTCTTACCATAAAACATCCCATTTACTTATGCTGAGCAGCTTTTAAAAGTTGTTTTGTTTCAATCAGAGAAAAATCCAACCCTCCTCTTTCTTTACTTCCAAAAGAAAAAAAAAAAGATAATCTTATAACTAACATAACAGAAATCATTTTCTACAGAAGAATAAACCCAGAGGAAATCAACCCATGAATTGATTGTATAATAGATGTCCTCTACAGAGATCTTATAGAGTAATTTGCATAAATTCACAGGAGCAATCTAAGTTGTCACATTGCTCCATGTATCATATAAGGTTTGCATGGGCTCATTCCAGAGTAGGCAACTTCAAACCATTGGCTTAATAGTCTCTATTTATCACATTAAGAAAAAAATATTTGAAGTATGATTTCCTTGATGCAGACAACTCCTAGTGCAGAAAGGTATCTGCCCTTCAACTTTATAATCTTAGAAAGTTGTTAAAGCCTTCACAAAAAGGTCACATTAAAACTTATGATTATTTGGGTGTACTGCACTTTGGCCTTAATCTACTCACCAGATCATGAATTGTTTTGTTGCAGATAGTGGGTGCTTAACCAAGCTTTGCTAAATTTAAATTGAATTTTAGGGGAAAATACATGACTTCAAATGCTTTGGAGTTTGGGGGATGGGGATGGGAAATAAAGGCCTTAATTTTACATTCTTGCAAGAATGGGTGCCTAAGTTAGTAAACACACCTCAGAAACTCCAGATGCACAAATCCCTCCCCTGATTTCCCATTAATTGGATGTTACAGACCTCCACCCCTTCATTACATAGCCAGTCCCCACCCCAGAGTTTACATTCTAGAAAGGAAAAATAATAGCTGAGGGCAAGGGACAGGCCATCAGGGGATTGGATTTTTGAAGGAAGGCAATATCCTCTTGCAAATTGATATAATTACTATATACTATATAGTATATTGTAATAATAAACAATAACTAGCATTTCTATAGTGCTTAAAGATTTGCAAAGCATTTTACATACCTTCACTTAATCTTCTCAACAACCCTTTTAAGCAAGTAGAAATTTTTACTTTCATATTATAGATGAGGAAACTGAGTCTGAAAGAAGTTTAATAATCTGCCCAGTTTACATAGCTAAAATATGAGTGAAACAGAATTAAACATGATGGCTTTTTGACTCTCAAGTCCAGCAGTCTACCCAAATAGGCCATTCAGCTGCCTGAATTAGTATGGAGATGAGTTAGAAAGGGAAAAGGCATAAGCATTTCTGTTTCTCATGATGTGTCAGGCAGGCACTAGAATGACCCATTTGCCCAGAGCAGCAAGGAGTAAAACACTCTTCTCTAATAGGGGCTCAACATGTTCATCTTGTTTTGTTTTCCCTAAACTAGGTGATAACTACTGGAGGAATGACTTACCATGATGAGCCCTGGCACAAGGAATGCTTTCTGTGTACTGGATGCAATAAACAACTATTTGGAGAAAGTTTCGTTTCCAAAGATGATCATCCATATTGCCAAGATTGCTATGCCACCCTCTATGCCCAGAGATGTGAAGGCTGCACCAAACCCATTACTGGTGAGTTTCCTCATACTTTTTTGTAGCCCTTTCACAGACAAGCTATGATTTCACTTTAGAGAGTTGAACTCAAAAGACAAATTTAACTGATCTTATTTATACATCAGAAAATAATATTCTTATAACATCATTCAATATATTCAATTATTTAATAATAATATTCAATATGTAGCACTTCAATCTAGCCCTCAATAGGTATTTACTGAGTACAACAAAACATCCAGCAAAAAGATATGGTCCTTCCCCACAAGAAACCTTTTAGACTAGCTGGGGAAAAATGATCAGCAGAATATAAGCTTCATGAGGGGCAAGGACTATTTCATTTTTATCTTTTTCTTCCCAGGACCTAACACAGTATTTTGTCCATAGTAGTTACCTATTGAAGTGAAAGGCAGTTAAGGAATCAGCAGTCGTCAATAAGCGTTTAATAAGTGCTTATTATGTGCCAGGGAAGGGAATAAACATTTATATAGAACCTAGGTACTAAGCACTTTTTTCTTTTCTTTTTTTTCCAAAATATCTCATTTGAACCTCACAAGAAACCACTGAGGTAGGTGCTCTTATTATCACCATTTTACACTTGAGGAAACTTAGGCAAACAGATGTTAAGTAACTTGTCCAGAGTTACACAGCTAGGATTTGAGGTTAAAATTGAATTTCAGGTCCAGTGCTGTGGTACTAAGCTTGGGATATAAAAAGGGGCAAAAATAGGTGTGAACCTATATCTATAGGGTGGATTTCATAAATGAAATGGGCTTTTAGAGTTAGGTCCTAAGGAATCCTATATCTCATACCTGAAACAGATCTCTAGATCATTTAGGCCAGTCACCTCATTCTATAGATAAGGAAGCTTATCTGTATAAGAAAGATTGATTTACTTGCCCAAGATCACACATTATGTATCAGTGGCAAAATTTGAATTCAAGTCTTCTGATTCCAGACCTGGGCATTTTCTGCTCTATCATACTACTTTCCGGAATTCTTTTAGAATACCCTAGCTCAGCTAAAATAGCCATCCTACAAGAAGCCTAATCTGATTCCTTTGTTTACCAAAAAACCATAGTATTTATTTTGTATTTCATATTTACTTATATGTATAAAGTATTTCTTCTTTCAATACAAGATAAACTCCTCTAGGGTGGGAACTGCTTTTTTTTTTTTTTTTTTTTTTTTTTTTTGCCTTTGTATTCCAGCAGTTAATATAATGTTTGGTAATTAATGCTTGCTGAATAAATGAATGAATTGAATGGAATGAGCAAAATTTGGAAAGATTGAGGAGAGGCAGTATTTATAAATGAGAATCTAAAACGATTGTCTACAAGGCCAATAGGACCTTCAAAAATGCAAGAGTTTAATTAAATGCAAGTATTGATATGAATAGCCCAACATGGTAATTAGGTAGTTTGTACAGGTCAGACATTCATTAATCAGAATTTAAAATCCTGCTAACAAGTATGGTATTCTATTTTCTCTCTGTTCACTTGAAATGAGTTTTAATTAAGAACTGGCCAGAAAGCCAAAAGATAGTGTTCTACTAAAGGAACAAAACACCTGTAAAAATGATCTGAAAATAAAACAAATTGTAAATTGATCCATGATGAATAAATTTCCATGAATAAAATCAACATTACCTTTCCCTCAGAGACCCTGCTGAAATGTTAATCATAGACCAGGAGAACCACAGCTTGCCAGACACCTGTTCAAGTACACACAAAGCAGCAGCTCATCTTAGAAGCAATTTATGGACACATTTAGCAGTGTGGCAGAACCATATTTTTATCCCCACTCCCAGTCTATACAGGCTCCTGGAGCCTACTACCATTTCCAAGATTAATATTTGTATATTATACTCAATTTTTTTCACTCTGTTTTGGTGACATGATTAAAGAATCACAATCCCTTCACATTCCTATTTTTTCCCTTCATATCCAATCTCAAGGATATTAAGAAATACAAAGCAGACATTCCACCATCCCCCACTGAGAAAGAAAAAAGGGCCATGTAACTTGTCTGGTGTTCAGTTTTGAATGTAAAATGAAGTGGACCAGATAGATTCTAAGATCTCTTTTAGATCTAAATCTATGAATGTATGATTCTAAAGTACCACTCTTCTTTGGACTGGAAAAGCTACCTTTACATATATGTTTGAATCATTCCAGGCTTCACAGTAGAAATCTAACATCCAACCTCAAAATTGGAGGACAATTGGATGGAAACTAAACCCTATAAGGAGGCAAGCCTAAAAGTCTTCCCAAACTGCTTGATAAACCTCTTCTATCTACTTGCCACCAGGGAAATCCTTCTTAACCAGTAGATTTACTTTGTATTTTATACATTTTGGAGGGTGGGGAGAGTAGCTACTGTTAGTACTTCCCAACTGTAAAAGAAAGAATCACTTAGTTTGCTTGTGATTTCTAATTAGGAGCACTAAACTGGTCCCAAGATATGTACTTTATTTATTTGTTTATTTAAATTCTTAGCCTTGGTATGGCTTAACAAACCAAGACATCTGGTTAAGAAAAAACATCAGTCAAATATTTTCCATCTATCCCTAAATATACAGATGTTTGAAATGATACAAATTAAATACCAGATGTTTGACTTTTTATTCTATCTGAATTAGTGGTAGTTACAGCAAGGTGACCCTGAAGCCACATTATAACCACCGTTAACCAAAATAACTGGGCACCGGTTTATTCTGTTATATGGTAATATTCTAATACAAAAAAAAAGTTTTACATAGAAGCAGCACATGTGAATTGAGAGCCAAAGTATGATAGTTCAATCATCATCTGTCTGAAAAGTCTGAAAATATACACATAGAATCCAGGTTAGAAAGAGCTTGATCTTGGGTGTGTATAGGAGATACATTAAATAGCACAACCAATTCACATATTAAAGGAGAGTCACCATTGCAGATATATTTTTAAAAGGTTATGTACATAAATTCATATATTCACACAGATTTGGACATAATATACACATATATTCACATATATTATGTCTATGATATATATACATCTATATATATATATATATATATATAAAATTTAATAAGTTACTTTCGCTAGATATTGTCAAATTGACAAAGAATTCTGTAACAAGTGGCAAATGCCAGACTCTTTAGACTACTGAAAAAAATAATATGCAAAATTGGCAAAAATAATCAATTACTTGGAATCCAAAAAATCTAAGTGTTCAAATAACTGGATTTTTATATTCTCCACTCACAGCATTTTTTTAAGTAAAAAGGGGAAAATGAGTGTATATGAGAGTGAGAGAGCGGCAGAGGCAGAGGCAGAGGCAGAGAGAGGAGAGACAGAGAACACAAAAAAGAGAGGAGAGGAACATATGCTTATATGATTTTTGTGTGAGCTCTAAGAATTATCTATCAGTTTTCTCAGCCAGGTTATTTGCCACAGAAAACAGCAATGGTTATGAAGAACTCTGGGGAAAAAACATTCTCCCAACTTATATCAACTGAGCTGTAACTTATAATCTTAAGAACTGGCTAAAGCACTAAGAGAGAGGTTAAGTGATTTTGTCAAAGTCACACAGCTAATGCTGTATATGTGTGTCAACATCAGACCTTGAATTGAGGCTTTCCTAACTCACTATTGCCTCATTTTAACCATTATGCCTCACTGTCAGTCAAGGTGATCTTTGGGATTTTTTTTGAAAAGCAACTTTCAAAGTTTATTATTGTCAAAAAGGATTCGGTCCAGCCCTATATCTTTTTTATTTTTACATACTATAAAATGAGAAACCATCTTCATGTTGTTAGATTGAAAGCCTGAATTAGCTAATACAGCAAATAAATGTTAAATCATGTTCATTTTAACTTTAGTCTTTTTAAAAAATTAGCCATCCATGTTGTATGTCTCTGTATGTATGTGAAAGCAGAATGTATGTGTATATATACATATATACACACATTCATATAGTAGATAATATATAAAAGAAAGCATAACATGTATATAATAGTGTTATACATAGATGTATAAGATACTATATATACATTATGCATTATATACATACATATATGTGTGTGTCTTTTCTGTTTTGCCCTATATTGAAATAAGCATTCTGCCTGCCTTTAGCAAAATTCAGGTAATACATTCTCAAGGTTACACACTCTGTAATTCATATCTTGTTGTCCTCTGGGTCAATATATTCTGTATCTGTTGAAATCCTCCGGGAATATCCTTAAGTGTGAACCCAAGATTAGAGTTGTTCCCTGATGGGTTTTGCAACATCCTTTATTCAATTCAAAAAAGTTCCCTTTTTGTTTAATTAACAGTTTTGTTTGTTTAACAAATTGTTTGAACTGACCAAGAATCCAGAAAGCTAAAAGAACATATGATGGAATTTTAAAGATATTCTGAAGGTTCTAAGTACTAACTTACTCTGCACTTTGTCTCCTATAATTCTACCACTTTAGCATCAATCTACCTTAGAGGGGAACTCCACCTTGTACATAAAGAATAAATAGACATATACCTAAGCTTCCACATGGCAGCTCCAACATTATAGTGTGCACAGTGCCAGGCCTGGAGTCAAGAAGATTCATCTTAGCGAATTCAAAAATGTCTTCAGACACTTACTAGCTATGACCCTGGCCAAGTTACATAACCCTTTTGCCTCAGTTTCCTCATCTATAAAACGAGCTAAAGAAGGAAATGGCAAATCACTCTAGTTTCTATGCCAAGAAAACTCCAAATAGGGTCATGAAGAGTTGGAAATGAATGAAATAACTAATGAGAAAGCTTCCATGTGTTTGCCTGTACAAATGGGGACACTGAAAAACCTATTAGTTCCTGATTTGTTCTAAAACAGTCATAGGCTAAGGTTGTTTAAGTGGGACTGTCCACTAATCATTGAGTCATTTTTTTCATCATTAAAACAACTGAAATTTGATGGAACTAGAAGACCATCAAGGAGAATTCAAGAATAATACATTTATTGACCACTCTCACATGGTTAAATATTGACATCAAGCAAAAAGTGCTATAAAAATAATTATTCTAGAAGCAACTTCCAGGGATCATCTCATTTAACCCAATCTTCCTCCAAATATATAAGAGAGAGAGAGAGAAAAGAGAGAGAGAAAAGAGAGGAGATTAAGCTAGTTACAGAAATTTTATCATCAATTCATCTTACATTAAGCAAAAGAAAACAAAAGTCATTTCTTTATAAAATATGATTGTTAGGATAAAAAAGCACATCTTGAAAACCTTAAGTAGTCTAAAATATTGATGCAGTATAAAGAAATATGAGCTTTATATACTTCAAAAGAAACTCAAGTAAAAGTTGATTTTTTTCCCTTATCAAAAAATGTTCTGCCATCATTTTATATATATTTTAGAGTAAGGAAAGTCCAGAAAAATGGTACAATGAGAAAAGTATTGACAGGACACTGGGGTTCTAATCCTTTCTCTTCTGCTTATTACTTATGTAACCTTAAAGAAATCACTTAATCTCTTAGTGCTTCAGTTTCTGCATCTATAAAGTGAGGGATTTGGATTCCCAGCTCTAAATCTATGAGTCTTATAAACTTATGATTCCTAATCCCTTTCAGTTCTGACATGCTATAAGTCTATAGAAAGACAAAAGCTTATGGTCTCTTCAAAAGGAATCACTAATGTCATAGCATTGTGTTCTGTGCAAATGAAATCTGACTTGTCTGTCATGCAAGGAGGAAATCTTTCTCTTATGGTATCCAGTTAATAGATGATCTCATTTTCTATAAAGAAGTCTTCCTGCCAGAGAGTAAATGAAAATCTGAGAACTGAGCGATTTGGTACTCTCTTAAAAGTTAGGTCAGGCCTATTTCAAATCACTGCTACCAGCTGCTTCTGTTTTAATGTTCAAATTTAATTTGAGATGAACTACCTTGATGTCTCTCTGCTACATGAATAAGGCATATTTATGAACTTGAGAAATACTCCTGCATATGGAAACCCTGAAGAGATTGAGCATGATGAGCTGTTTGTGAATAACTTGAATATAATTAGGACACTAGGGCAAAATTCAATGGTTTTTTTAGAGATTTTTTTTAAACTTCATTTGAACCAATCAGCACAAAATTGATATACCTGTGCTTCATGGATTTTGGGGCTCTTTCTCTCTCTCTCTGTATATACATATATATACATATATATGTATATATACATACATATATATATATATTTATATTTAAAGCATTAGTTTCATAGATAGTTGGTACAGTGTAGAGAATTGGAATTAGGAATTAGGAAGACACCTCTTCTGGAGTTCAAATCTGGCCTCAGATACTTACTACCTGAGTGTGACCCTGGGTTAACTTATTTAACCCTATTTGCCTCAGTTCCTCTTCCATAAAAATGAACTGGAGAAGGAAATAGCAAGCCAATCTAATATGTTTGCTGAGAAAACTTTCAAATGGGGTTAGGAAGAGTGAGACATGATTGAAATGATGATGCAAAGGATTGTAAAACTAGTTTAAGAAAGATGAGAAAATTTTGATATAAGTTCTCTCTAAAATGTAAAATGCTTGCCAAGAAAAAAAAGACTAGAAATAAATGTGTTGGAAATCAATCCCCTATTATGCAAATATGCATCATCATGCTCTAAAAAAGTTATGGGAAGCAAAAATGCTAACACTGGCACCTAGGTTTGGGGCTTGAGTGACTGGGAAGGATGATGTAGTACTGTTCACAGTAACAGGGAGTTGGGAAGAAGGAGGAAAGTTTGGGAGAAGGAAGATAAAGAATCTAGTCTTGGACATTTTGAGTTTAAGATGTATAAGAGACATCTAATTTTACATGCCCAATAGGCATTTAGATATTTCATGGAATCATAAAATATTTGAGCTGATAGGAACATTAGCAATCACCTAGTTTATTCCCTGACTCCTCAAATTGAGGTACAAAGAAGGGACATTAATCCACTTCAAATCATACAGCTAGTGAATGGTAAACCCCAAGAATGAATCCAGTCCTATAACTCTTCTAAGTAGTACTCTTCCAAAAACAGTAAGGTGCAAGATTCTTACAAATGAGAAATGTGGAAATATGAAAAAGTTCATATGGAATAAAGCAAAGCAAAATAAGTATTTCAGTTCTGACCTGAAATGATGAAGGTCTTCCCTTCCCAGACTGATCTTTCTCTCTCTCTCTCTTTTTTTTATTTCTTGTAGTATGTAAAAGAGGCCATTCTTTGCCTCCTTTTTTATCTAGATTTAATCACTGAATAATGTTGTCTCAGACAAACTAAAACCTAAGACCCTAGCTTAAAAAGGCCAATGTCTCCCACTGAATCTAGGCCCATTTCCAGTGGTCCTAATCTGTCTTATCCTGGAAGAGTGAGGATAGTAACTTTGGAAGTAAAATCAATTCACTTACAAGTCAACACTTTCCTGATGTTATTGGTTCTCTTTGTGAAAAGACAAACAACAATAATTATTCCTAAAGCAAAGTGCCCAGTAACTCTTAAGAGAGTTTCTTTTTCTTCACTTATAAAAAGATGCAAGAGATTACTACAAGGATCTAAGCATCTCAACTGGTATGTTTGACAACATTCAGCTATCTCTGCTCCTAAACACAAGAATGCCTCATGAAGTTCAATGGAAGGAAAACAAAATGCCATAATAAGTCTTAATGCAGAAGTTGGATGACCATTTGTGGAGATGCTATTGAGGAATATGCATAGAACTAAGTGATTTCCAAGGTTCCTTTTATAATTCTTAGAATTGGGCCTCGATTTGCCAATCTGTAAGATGAAATTCAACATATTCAAAATTCATTCTTTCCTACAAAAGGCTCCCTTCTTCCTAATTTCCCCATTCCTTTTGATGATACCACCATTCCCCCAGGTGATTTCTAAGGTAGCTTCTACTCTTGATCTATTATTCTCTGAATATAATATTTAACATTCATCATCAGTGAAATACAAATGAAAGACCATGTAGATCACAATATGGAGATGATTTTTGCCCACAAAAATCCATGCCCTTGGCTCCTTTTAAAGCCCCCATAATCCCACTAAGTCATTACCAAACATCCTTGATGAGCACAACTGAATTCAACATTCCTTGGCAAGACTGGGAAAGGGGAGGGATCATGTGGAAGTGTGACACTGTATACCTTATACCCTAATTCCATGTTCTATGAACTTGAAGTTGAGATGGTGGGACAAATTCAGCATTCAATTACTCACTGGAAAGGAGGGTTTAGGTGTAGCATACCCTTAAGGTTTCCTGCTTAGCAGGTCTCACTACTCATGCCCCAAAACAACTTGGTATCAAGTGTATAGTAAAGGTGCCATTGTGCAGGAAAAACATATGGAAGCATGGAATATCAGGAAATATAGATCTTTTTAAAAGACAAATTTTAATTTTTATTGATATCTTTTGTTTTTACATCATTTGTATTTCTAAATATATTCTTTGTTCCTCCCCTAATCAGTGAGCTTTCCCTTGTAAGAGAATATATTAAAGAGATAAAATAGAAAAAAAGAAAGCAATGAGGAAAACCAACCAATATATCACACAATGCAGTGTTCCTTATAGCACTTCACTTCTCCAGTAACAGAATGGGATAGAATCACAGATTTAGAGCGGAGAAGGACTTCTAAGACCCTCTGGTCCAAACTTTTCACAGTTAAGAATGCTGAGGCTCGGGGATGCTAACTTATTGGCCCATCATCACAGAAGTAATATCGGGGGGGTTAGGTTCAAATCCAGGTCCTCTTAGTCCAAAACCAGTGCATTTCCCCCACCCCAATCTGTACCATATGGTACCACAATACTCAGTCTCTTCTATGACCCTTCTACAGAGACAAACTTGATGATTAGAATGCTGTAGAATTATTTTATGTTTTGCTATTTGCATTGCTGAAATCATTTAATATATTCCTTTCTTGGTTCTGCTTGCTTTATTCTGCATCAGTTCACAAAAGATATAGATTTATTTTCATTGTGATCCAATGACAATGTTTACTATATAACTTTATATTTTTTTTTATCTTTTCTCAATGTCATTTTCTTTTTTGAGTTTGGGGATATATGGCAGTAGGGAAGGTGTTTACATTTCTGTTTCACTATTTGCTTTTTCTGTGTGTAATGGAAGAACTTGGTTTGCAAATGCATTTGGTGAATTCAGGAATCCTTCTCTAGAACAGATTATGGGGCTTGAAAGTAGATTATACTGGGTTGATGTTTCTTGCCTACATGTGAAAAAATGTGTTTTCTTCTAAATTCCTTCCTAGCTCTCGGAAGCCCCCAGTACATCTCATTCCAGGAACGACAATGGCACAGCGACTGCTTCAAATGTGGAAAATGCAATGCCTCATTAGTGGGCCAAGGCTTCCTGACTCATCAGGAAGCCATTCTCTGCAGGGAATGTGGTTCCAACACAGAATCTGAGATCTGAGTGGCGCAACTTACCTTTCACTTGTGTTTCTTGAGGGTTTCTCGTTCACTAAATTTAGAACTCACTCAAAGTCAAAGTAAGATCTTGTTATTGTTCAGTTGTTGCAGGCATATCTAACTCTTCATAATCCCCATTTGAAGTTTTCTTGGCAAAGGTACTGAAGTGTGACTTCCTTTTCCAACTCACTTTACATATGAGGAAACTGAGGCAAACAGGATTAATTTGTCCAGGGTTCCTCAGCTACTAAATGTCTGGGACTGTATTTGATTCCAGGCCTGATGTTCTACCTACCATGCCATCTAGCTATCTTGAATTCAAGATACTGATATTAATTTCTAAAAAAGTTTTAGGGAGAAAAATTGTCTGAATAATTCTCTTGTACATTTTATTTGCAACCATTTTAACAGGCTGAGAAAAAGAAGGCTTATCTAGCTCCTCCATCTAAAATGTACCTTTTCTTATATCACACTGCACTCTACTGTTAGATCCTAAAGACAGTATCACTTCACTGAAATTGAATGTGTAATTTCTATCTAGGAGTCCTAAGTGACTTAACTATTTGAGAGGAGAATGATCTCAGAATGATAAAGCACAAGTAAGTTTATCCAAAAACTTCAAGGAGAAGGAATAATGTACATATATACAATTAACACAAATAATTTTTCACTAGTTAAAAAGATATACTTATGGTACAAAATTGGGTTCTTTGTGAGTTACAGAAAAAATATCAGGCAAGGCTGATTGACAATGACCACATCAGACAGTAGATTTTTATCCCCTGTCTCTCAATCTTGTTCACACACATTGAACTCAGGAGCTGAAACTGTTTCCAAGCAAGATAATTCCTATATAAACAAGAAAATTTTGAAATCTCCTCCCCTAAAGCTAAGGTATACTGTTAAAGTACAAAAGATATCCCACACTTCTAGTACAATCTAATCACAGTTTCTGCATATTCCATAGGTTTTTTAAATGTACGTTTTAAAAAGAAACACTACAGATACTATGAAATATGAAAGCTGGCTCTTTAACCAGGATTATCAGGATTATCCTTATCCCTAAAGAGACAATTTAAAATAAATATGTCTTTTAGTTGTCTTTTTGTGGAAACGAAATGTCAAGGAAAGGTTGAGGGTTTTTGCATTTTAAAAAATGCACATATAATGGTAATGCTATAATAGAATATCTGACTGCATTATAAGAACCATAAAAATACATACACTGTCTCAGAATCTGATCAGTCACTAATTTCATGGACCAAGAGTATCTAAAATCTTTGCAAAGGAATTAGAAAGAAGGAAGGATGATACTAGTCAAAATGATGACAGTTATTATATGTTTTCCATCTTGATGTCATGCAAACCCATTAGAAAGTTTATTCAATGGGCCTTAGGGGCACAGATGTTTTTCTTTGCACATCTAGATTAAGGACAATCCCATCTCTCACTCTCTTGGCTTCCTTTCTCTTTCTCCTTCCTCACATCCTTTGAGGACACTTCCAGAGATCCTCTCTTGTCTTCCCCCCTCCAATTTCGCCATTTATGAGAATCCTGAGATATTTCCATCTCTATGATATCTTTAACACTAAATATCTTTAATACACCAAAATTCTTGGGAATTACAGTAGCAAATGACTCTCAGGGTAAAGAAAAGATGCATATTGGTTGCAAGTTAACTTCAATGTCTTGCCATTATGAATTTGTGCTTGAGAATATATAAAAGATATAGAGTAATAGAATCTCAGATTTGGAAGGCACCTCTGAGCTATCTAACCCAACTCATACCTGAATGAGCATCCATTATATAATACATGCCAAAATGATCATCCAGGTTTTGATTAAAGACTTTTGGGAGAATCTACTTTCTTCCAAGGCAGGAGTAATTGTTAGAAAGTTTTTCTATATGCTGAGATGAAATCACTTTCCCTCAAAAAAAGTCTTACCTTCTAGGAGCAAACAGAATAAATATAATTTATCTTCCATACAACAGCCCTTCAAATATTTGAAGAGAGCTATTGTATACATTGTACATCATGTTTTTCCCGGGCCAAACATCACCAGTACCTTCAACCGATGCTAATATCATTTGAAATGAAGACTCTTCATCAAGTGTATGTATGACAGGAAAATGAGCAGACTGGTCATATTCATCAAGAGTTATGGATAGAAAATGGGAAACCTAAACATTGCCCTGATAGCTGCAAAATGAGGAGGCAGCCTCTATTGCATTGGAATATGATTTATGCCAGATTTATAGAAACACATGGATAAGGATTGCACAGAATTGCAGTTCTGATCTACACTAGGAGCATTCAATTTTTATTTTATTCAGTATAATCTGAACTAAACCTAAAATAACCTCTCAATGATTGTATCATAGATCTACCAAAGTATTCAAAGTATCAAAGACATATTAGTTTACTAGGTAGAATGCCAAACTGGCAGGAGGGAGTCCAGAAGACGTGTTTAAATCCCATATCAAACACTTAAATGCTCTATGACTTTGGGCAAAGCACTTAAACTCTCTGTGACTCAGTTTACTCATTTATAAAATGAAGGGGTTGAATTAATGATTCTGTCTATCCCTTTTCAGCTCTAACTCTATGATCCTATATCTATGATCCTATAATTTTGTGATACCTACTGTCCAAGGACAGTCATACTTCTTGATTCCTAGGTTCCCCGCTAAGAAGATTGTATAAGGATGAATACATATACACAAACACATATATTTTCTTTAAACTATTCACAGAGTGATTAATCATACATATTAAAAAACAATGATGGGGCTTAATTATATTCTTTCACTGGTTAAAATAGCATCAAAAGAGATTCAATTAAAATTGTTATGGAATTTTGGAAAACAATTTTAGAAACATTTTAAGTGCGAAGACATTTAAAAATGTTGATAAAAATGTCAAGTTCCTTGGAAATTTTGTCAAAAAATTTTTTTTTAAATGAATGGTGCCTGGACATCTCCACAGGCACATAGTAGAATACCAAGAATAATCACCAATATTACATGTTTTGAGAATATTATTCTAAAATTACATACCTAAAATTGAACACAATAGCTATGCCTAAGAGCTCAACAATGACATTGCATCATAAATTTTAAAGAGTAGAGACATGATGACAAGTGGAATACAGAGTAGTAGACTTATTGTCAGGTATTCTGAAGTTCAAATTCTCCTTTTATCACTCATGACTTATATGATCACAAAAGTCATTTCATTCCTCTCAACTTCAAGAAGTTCTCTTAAGTTAACTTATAGAAGTTGCTGTCCCACTTTAAGGAAATCCTAATTCTTTAACACATCAAGAAAACTACTGAAAGCAGAGCTGTCTCTGCTGTCTGTCCAGTTTGAATTGTGTTCAATTGTATCCAATTGAATGTGACATTCAGTTCACTCACAAGTAATTTTTTAAGTGTTAGGCATTTTTTGGAGACTTGTTCAATTAAAATATCCACAGATCTATATCACAAAAATCACTTCTTATTGTGATAATAAATTCTAAATAAATAAGTTCCAAACTTAGATAATTAATGCAAATCATTCCCCTTATGCTTTGTTTTTGACCTTTGAATGTAAAGTATCACACTACCACATTTGAAAATAAGTTCATATCTATTAAAAGCAAATTTTTTTTCTATATATTCATGTTCTAATTGGAAGAGTCATCTATTGTACACTGAAATTAGAATGTCATACACACATACACAGCCAGCTAGGTGGCACAGTGAATAGAGCAATCCAATGATTCAGAAACCACATGATAAACTAGCAAATGGTCAATTGTCAAATGTTGTCAAATGTTAGATGAGTTGAGATTTGATAAAAATTGGTGATAGAGAGCCATTGAGGGTTCTTGAATGAATCATTGATCATTTAATGAAGATAGCATTTTAGGAAGATTATTCAAGCATATAATTTTAAAATGAGTTGAGATTATAAGAGATGGAAACATTAGAGAGAAAGCTATTATAAAATTATAAGAGTAAAGTCATGAGGCCCTTATGCTAAAATAATGGCTAAGGAAAGAGCAAGCATCTCTAAGATATATTTTTATGATGACTACAGAAAAGAACTTAAAATTATTCCAAAGCTAAAATGTTGGTTATTAAGGTAATATGGGATCAGAGAGGGGAAAAGTATTATGAAAGAAAAAATAAAATGTTGGATAGTTGAAAACTTTTAGTAAGTCATTCAGAAATATTTAAAATATTATACTTGGAACATCCAAACTCAGTTAGACAATGACTAAAAGTAATCACAAGCTCATGCATTATTTTCTCTAGAGGTTAAATGAATTTACAAAGATAAATGTGCTATCATAGCCTGGGCATATATTTTGGTAACTGTACTAAAAAGTAATGTCATTGATAATGGCAGAAACCAAGTGAGTTACTACAAATCCATCCCTATCAATCAATCAACTATTTACTAAGCATACTAAGCACCAGTGGCTGGCACTATTATTAGGCATTGAGGATACAGGGACAAAAGAAATGAAATAATCCCTATTAATTAGGAGCTTGCATTATAATGGGAGAAGACAAGTGTATAGAGGGGAGAGGCACAGGTCAGGTTGGGAATTTCAGAAAAAGTTTATGCAAAAGATGTTCCTCAAACTGTACTTTTATGGAAGAAGGGATCTGATCCTGAAGTATGGACTAAGAGAGCACAATTTGGGGACATCGGATGATTAACATTTGTGTGATTTAATGATGTCAGTATCATTGTGTGAATATATGAATAAAAGTTAAAATGTAAAAGTTACATTTAATTTTTAAACATCATCCTTTTGATTAAATGATTAGTAGTTTAATTTTTGCAAGAAAAAAATTACTTCACAAGTCACATCATTTCTTGGTAAAATGTACTTTAGAGATATTTAAATACAAACAAAATACAGATATATATATATATATATATTTATGTTTATATAAATATATATATATATATAGTCACTGATAGATATTTATTAGTGCACCAAAAGTTTTGTCTCTCTTGTAAATTGTTTTAAATACATTTGAGTCTTAAGGAGTTTGTATTCCTGAAAAGATTTTTAGAAATTTCTTTTTCATTGCTACCTAATTCTTTTAAAATTAACCGTGCATGTATTAAGTAGATAAGAAATAACAATTGTGATTTATTTTTCATTCCATTTTCTAGGAGGACATGAACTATTTTCTCTAGATATTTCTTCCAAGCCAAAAGTTATTTGTCTACTCAGATATTATGAAACTCAGATATATGAAATGCTATTAAGTCACTTTTTTATATGTCCTCAAATAGTAATCATTCCTGTCATGTTAATTGGAAAAATTCACAATTTCTGATCTTTTAATATTTTTAATATTTTATTAAGCTTTTCAGTAAATTAGCTTCTCAAGGACCACCACAGTTATGTGATCAAATAAAAATGGATATAAATGATGGACTATTATATTTCCAATTTTCACTTCTATAATATTAAATAAAATACTTTAACAGAAACAGCCTATTTCAGTGTTCATTTTTGTGTTTTGATATAAACTATGTGATACTCCATTATCTGCTCTTCCTATTGATCCTGATTCTTCATCAATAACTCCTAGGACTCAGTTCACCTTTTTCTTTTCTCTCAATATAGCTGCTGCTTCCCTCTGAAATAAGCTACTCAGATTGTCATCAAAAAGAACACAAAGACTTATGAGAAAAGTCAAGTTAATTTTTATAAGATATATTGGGTCTACTAGGGGAATAATATAAAGAAAACTAGGTGCCTCTTCAGAGCTCCTTTGTGATACTGTCAGTAAACCTTCATTACATCCCCCTTAACCCTCTAATTGAGCTCTTCTTTCGTGTCAACCCATACAAAGATGTCCTTTCCAGGACTTTTTTTCCTCCAGATACTGTGTGTCTCTTTGTAGTGTGAATCAACACCCCTTTTTTGTTTCCATATACCTCACTGTCTTGGATCTCTGTTTAAAATACCAGAGTGGGACATACTATACATAGTGATTAGATATCTCTCATTTTGAGTAAAAATTTCTCATAATTCAGAGGGCAAGATTTCCCTCAAATCTGTAACTTAGAATCTTTTCTTACATGAAGAAATATTTGGAAAAAATATTTTCTCCAATAATTTGGGCCATTTACTTAGGATAAAAGTTTTATAAAGAAGAATATTCCCTAAAAGTTAGTCAAAATAGTGAGAAGGTATATAAGAATCATGCTTTTTAAATAATCTTAGAGGCCACGAGCAGTTAGTTTGCCTAGAGGGTTACCTTCACAGTCTGAACATATTTCTCCTGATGTACAATGGGTAGCACAGCTCAAAGATTGGAAGCCTTATTTTAGGCACATATACATTGTAAAGGGAAACATTTGGAACATATAGAGGATGATGTTTTGCTGAGCTAACCCGTTGAGTTGATGGTGATTATTATCCATCCTCATTTTCCTCCTCTTCCTCCTCTCCCTTCTTTTCTTCTTTCTACTTCTCCCCTTTCAGTTCACCCGGGAGCCCAAAGAATCTTTAAATGATTGAGAAAAAAAATTGGGCACCTGAAATCCAGAAAACTCTTAGAAATTTGTTGAAATGCATTCTTTTGGAAACGATCAACAGGATGATTTCAGAAAGGCTTGGAGAGGCTTACATGAACTGATGCTAAATAAAGTGAGTAAAACCAAGGAAACATAGTATATAGCAACAACAAGATCATGTAATGATCAACTGTGATGGACTTTTTTCAACAATGAGGTGATTCAGGCCAATTCCAATAGATTTGTGATGGAGAGAGCCAGAAAGAGGGCTCTGGGGGACTGAATGTAGATCACAAAAGTATTTTCACCTTTTTTTTTTTTTTTTTTTTATTTACTTGCTTTTTTCTGTGCTCATTTTTTTTTTCCTTTTTTGATCTTTTCTTGTGCAGTATAATAAATGTGAAAATATGTTTAGGAGGGGGAAAAAAAGGCATTCTTTCAAAAGACATTTAGGAAAATGACCAAGATTTGCCAAAACAATTTTCAAATCTAAATTAGATACTCATTCCTGATGAGAATATGAAAGGCATTTCAAAGGTACATTTAACATCTGTGAAATATATTTAGCTCACTGTTCTATTTGCCAAAAGACCTTTGCCCTTTGAGATAAGATGCACAAAGGTGAAATTACAAACATTAACAGATTCCTTTCCTTACTGGAGAGAAAGAAGTTAAGTGCAGAAAGTTTGCCTTCCTTACTATAAGAGCAGAGGCTTAAGCCTCTGAGATTTAAAAGAAAGATGGTAGAACAGATTTCATTTCTAATGGACTCTACAACCAGGAAACCAGGAAAAACTTCACAATGAGGCACCAAAAAGAACAATGCTTAACAGTGACCATGGGACTAGTGAAATATTGTCCTGCAGAAACTACAAATCATTGGTAGCATCTCATATAATAAAGTTTCTGGAAAACAGGAAAGAGAATTAATGATAAACAGATTCTTCAAGATCAGTGGGGAGGGAAGCAAGGATTGCAGAGTTGAGAATATTATTTCTGGGAGGTCATTTGATTTCCTTGGAATTTGTCATGCTAGCTAAAAAGTGGAGCTAGCTAGCCAAGGTCAATTGCAAATAAGTTATTCAATTTAGTTCTCCTCTCTGAGCTTTGTCCCTGAAGGACATTAACATTACAGTTTCCTAAGTACAGTGGAAACTCTCTTCATTCTGATTCTCTAGTCTGAATATACTGCTTTTTAGGCACCTTGAAGAATGCCCAAATGGAGTATAGCTTTGTTTAGGGATAGAGGTAAAGAAGGAACTTTATAAAATTAGGTCAGAAAGGAGTAGAAGGAGATAACAAATTCAAGGTCAAAAAGGCTAATCTTACTTTTTGGAAAGATTAGGGTACCTTTACAGTTGGAAAAAAAAAGAATAGTTTACTATAACAAAATTATGTTTTGTGTCTCTGCTGAGCAAAGAGTATCTAGGTCAAGTGCTTTCCCATGAATGGTAATAAATTTAGGGAGTGGATCTCCATAAAGGACTTGCACTGAGGAACATTAACGAGCTTAACAGACATCCATCCCTTCAGTGACTCAGGAACATTAAGATGTTGTTCCCACCAGAAAAAAAAAAAAAAAGTTTGATTATTATGGCAATGCCTATAAAATTAACCTCATAAAAGTTTCTTTTCTAAACAACCCAAGGACTTTTTTCTGCATTATCCCCCTTCATCTTGTGACTATTGACTCTGAAAACCAATCTTATACTACTATTCTGCCTCAAGCAGGAAACTCAAGAATAGAAGTGAGGAGAGAGTGTAATGCCAAAGAAACTGAGGCACGATAGAGATTAGAGAGTATTTAATAATACATATAGACATGTGGCTCAGACTCAGGGGGTAGACTGAGGTAGGGGCAGAATCAGGATGCTGAGAGCAGGAACAGGACTCTAAAAGGGTGGGGCAAGCCCCCAGAGGAGATGAGATGACATAATGAGGGGAGGCACTGGAGAGGTATCTTGATAAGATGATATCTGATATTCTGATAGGTTGGAATGGGGAGAAGCATTCTGATACTTTAAAATATAAGATCTTTTATCCTTATCAAATATTCGGATTAAGAGGGAGGGGTAGTTTTGCAGGATTGAGCAGGGCAATTATAAACTGAGGCAGAACAATTAAGGAAACTGAATCAGGATGATTAGGGAAAGTGAGTCAGGACAATAAAAGAGAACTGTGGCATAACAAGAGGAGGGTAAAAATGAGAAAATGGCTGGGGGGTGGGGCAGAAAATTAGAATTACTGTAAAATGGATTTTTTTAAGCTTTCAATTTTTAAAAATACTATGTTTTCAAATAGAATACCCAACAGAAATTGAAGTGAATGTCATAAATAAATGAAATGTCTGGTACCAGATGAATTTTTAATTTGGGAGTTTTATATCCTACAAATGATTAGATTGACACCTTCCATTGGAGTTCTACTCCAACCCTTCATCTGGAAAGATATGCCAACAAAATACAAGTTCTGACTGAAAACTCTTAAAGTATGGGATTAGTGGCAAATTACACCTGTCATACCTACTCTGGGACATCAGAAAGCTGCCCCAATATAATAATTTTTTTTTTCCTTCACAGCAACTCTTGAAAAGCTATCCAGGTATGAGGATTATTGTTATCTGTTTGAGTAGAGGGAGAGAATATTGACACAGGAAACTCTGCATCTTTGTGATGGGGATGAATCCTGAAATTATTCCCTTTGACTGTTGGAGGGAAGCAATGGGGGTGAACTCTGAAACTGTCCCCTTTGATCTATAAAAGAAGGGAGTTTCAGAGTCTCAAACTCCAAAAAGTCTGGGAAAGCCTATGTTCCCAGACAAGTTAAGTGACTTCATTCAATTGGAAATCTTGGTCAAATCACCCTCCATTGATCTTTTGGGGATAGCTGGATCCTCTTAAATTCAGGCTCTGGGAAAAAGCCTTCAAAATGATTTTATTCAGTTGGAGATCTGGGCCAGGCATTCCTACTGAGTGGCTTGAAACTCCAAGTTATTTATCTAGTCCTGGGGGCATTGACTCTCTTTTCAACTGGTACCAAGTCTCAGACTTCTTATAAAATGACCATTTTAAACTCCAAATCTTTGCAGAAGTCTAAAGTAGGATTATGTTTTGTTAAAGGACCTTTCATTTTGGCACAACTGCCTACCAGGACTCTTGCCCACTGTGGAGACATTCTCTTCTCAGTGATAACCTTTATTTCCCTAATAGAACTCTTGACATTAAGAAGTCTATCTTCCTAGCAAAGCTGGCTTCTCAGTGCCAATAAAACTTCCTTTTGCCACAAACAGATTTCGGGTTCATGAATTGTTTCATGTTGGACCTGCATCTCTGACCAAAGAGGAGATTCTTACATCAATTCTCTACCACTAGACTCACATCACTTGAAGCACCAAAATTTTTGTATTTGACTTAGCTACAATAGAAATGTAACCTGTCATCAGGCCCTTAGTTGAAGACTGTGTTGTGGTAAGACTTGCCAAAAGATGTGTACTTATCCAATGTCATTGTCTTCTTTGATGAAGAACAAGCAATAATTTGCTATGCTATTTTATTTGATTATCTCATCAGTTCCCATGGAATGAATTATGTCTAAATTGATTACTCTCAAATCTATTTCTAATCTATCTCCAACTGCCTACCAGATACCACAAACTGGATGTCCTGTAGAAATTTTAAACTCAACATGTCCAAAGCTGGACTCATTATCTTCCCCTACATCCAAGTCTTCCCCTCTTCCTATTTTTTCTTATTTTTATCAAGTTATCATCAACCTCCTAGTCACCAAGATTTTCAATATAGGTGACATTGTGAACTTTTTACTTTCTTACTATACCCATATCCAATCATGTTGATTCTGTCTTTACAAACTCTTTCATATATTTTCACTAGCTGGTACCCATGTTTGGAATTCTCTTATCCATCATGTCTGTCCTCTTTGACTTTTTTCAAGAATCTTTTCCCAATTTCCCTTTAATTCTAGGAGCTTTACTTTGTTTTGGTTTTTTTAATTCAATTTATCATAGATATATGTGCACATGCATGTGTGTAAACATACACATATATGTGTGTATATATGTACATATCTCCATTTTGACTGTACATAGTTTTTTGCATGTAACCCTTCCCAAAGGACTGTGAATTCTTTGAAAGCAGGTTTTATTTTTGCTTTTCTTTGCAGCTGTATTACTATGAGCACATTTTAGTATTTAATAAATACTTATTGACTTTTCTTATTAAGCACATCACTTTTTTTTTACAGTTTTATAGATCTTTGTCATATTATAAATTTTCTTTTGATATACTCTCCTGATGCCATGAAACCCCAATTGTCTTATCAAAACTGAAGATGATGCAACTACAACCACTTAAGCAAAACTAAACAACACAATGATAATATGACCATATGTATATGCAATATTTTACACAGGAAAGCCCCAGCCATCTAAGGAAAGAAGAGAAATAAATGTCTTCACCTCTTCTCTTGGGCCAAGGTTGTTCATCATAATTACATATGTTTTGCTTTGCTTTAATGCTATTCTAATTTCCATTATTAGATACACATAAATATGTATGTATATATATATATATATATATGTAATTTTTCTGGTTCTGCTTACTTTATGATGAGCCTTCCTAGGTCACTTTGTTTTTGCTTTATCTGTTTATCCTTATTTTATCTCTCCCTCTGCTTCAAACTTTCACCTATTGGTTTCTCTTTGACTTATGCAAACCAGTTCTTTTTAAAAATAAAAATTCAAACGTTTTATACATATGGATTTTATATTAGAGTCCTGCATGTCTTTGGTATAGCTAAAAAAAAATGTCTTTACCAAGTTGTATTCATCTACATTTTGTTTGTACTCATCATCTACATGTTTCTTACAATAGCCTCTAAGGATAATACATTGAAAGGAGGATGCAGGAATAACTCAAGAAAAGACCAAACCTTAAAAAACTAATTAAGTCTTCATCAGAGGAGTGATTTATTCTGAATATTGACCAAGGGATATACTACATCTTTTTAAGATAGTTAAGCTTAACTCCTGCTTTCACAGAACACACTTTAATAATCTGAAAAAGATTTCGGATTCTGAAAAGAGTGACTTGTACTACAAAAAGGACTATCCTCCCTTGGGAGGGAACTACAAGGTCATGGGAGGAATAACAAGTTATACACATTCACAGTAGTCAAATTTTCTCCAGCCAAAAAGAAAAAGCCTCTCACATAGCATAGACTGTATTGTTATACAGAGATTACTTTCACTGAACTTTACCTTCTTTCAATATTTAATGATTCAAGGTAGGAAGGAAAAGGTAAGAAAGAAAAATAGCAAAAGAAACTTCAAGATTTCAAAATAAAAAGCAAAGTCTTATCATTTGCAGCACACCATAGTAGAAAACAAATATCAACCTTGGACTCTGAGCACCTGTGTTTGAATTCTAGGTCTGATAGTTATTCCCTGTGGGACTTTGCCTCAGTTTTCCCATATAAAAAATAAAATTCTTGGATGAAGTGATCTCTAAAGTCCCTTTCTAATTCTAAATTCAAGCAAGCCTCTTTCATTCCGTGAAACAGAACAATGTTGCAAATTTCATGATTTTTTTTTTAAATTTTAAAAATAACTCGTTTATGTCAATTTTTTCTTTTTATTTAAATTTTATATTCTATTATTTTATTATCAAAAATTATTTTTGTTAAATCATTTTAGTCATTTCCAACTCTTCATGCTACATTTAAGATTTTCTTGGAAAAGATATTTGAGTGGTGTGTCATTTTTTTCTCCAGCACATTTTATTGATGAGAAAACTGAGGCATACAGGATTAAATGACTTGTTCAAATTCACACCACTGAAACCAGATTTGAACTTAGGAAGATTAGTCTACCTTCTATAGAAACAGCACTCTATCTACTGTGCCCCATCAAAATATATCTAATAAATTTTTCAATTTTCAACTTAATGGATTAGTTTGACTGGTTTTTAAACCAGGCTGGTTTTTCCAGGAATCTAGCAAAAATTGTATGAGACCTACTCAAATGGATACAAATGGATACTAATATTAGAAAGTAATTCTGCTAATAAAAATATATACCATGTATACACCATATACATCAATTTCAATCTCAAAACCTGTGATGTCAGGGGTGTGGGTATTTCCTCTGCTGATACATATAGTAATTCCTTTTTAACTAAATAGAAAAGTTTTCAAGATTTGCTATGGTTGAAATGAATTTCCTTCTGACAATGTGGTTATGAGCTTCTGGGTACTTAACTAAGCTGCTCTCTGGACACCTAAGATATAATCAACCAAGACTTCTATTGAAACCTTAAGATTTGCTGGAAGGTATTCTCTATCAATCTAATCTTCAAAAACTTCAGCCTTTTTTGTGGTAGCAAAGAATTAGAATTATAACATTAAATTGTGCTATATGAATGTAATGGGATATTATGATGCTATAAAAATGAGAAATATGATGAATTCAAAGAAACATAGGATGATTCAAAGGATCCACAAGCAAAATGAAACAATGAAATGAAGCATCAATATAAATTAGAGGAAAAATATGTCATTCAAATATTAGATAGCTACAGTCCTTGCCCTCAAGGAACTTACATCTAAAGTGAAGACAATATTCAAACACATATATACAAAGTAAGCTATGGACAGAATAAATAAGAAATAATTAACAGTTGGAAAGCACTGGAATTAAGAAGGATTGGGGAGGGTTTCTTTTAGAAGTAGTTTTAGTTGGAACTTACAACATTCAAATAAAAATATTTGAAGAAAGCTTTAGACACGATAAATAAGAAATAATTAACAGATGGAGGACTCTGGAATTAAGAAGGGTTGAGGAAGGCTTTCTTTAGAAGGTGGGATTTTAGTTGGGACTTAAAGAAAACCAGTGAGATAGTAGACAGAGTGGAAGATGGAAATCATTTCAAACATTGGAAATAGGACTTAAAGGAAACCAGTGAGATAGTAGACAGAGTGGAAGATGGAAATCATTTCAAACATTGGAAATAAGCAAAGAGAATTCCAATAACTGGAGGTCATATATGGCCTTTGGAGTTTGGATGGAGAGTAATATATTCATCCTTACACTTTAGAAAAATCAATTTAGTGGCTGAATGGAAAATGGGTTGGACTATAGAGGCATCCAGATCCACCAGCAGGTTATTGTAGTAGTCCAGGCGTAAGGTGATAAGGGCAGTGGTAGAGGAGAGAGGGGCTTTATTTGAGAGATGTCACAAGATGAAGTTGAGAGGCCTTGGCAAGAACTTGGAATGGGAGGTAGGTAAGAAATAAGGAATCCAGGATAAATTCTAGGCTGTGAGTCTGAAGGATAGAAAAAGCAATATTTAAAAATCTGACATCATATTAGAATTGACACCAGCAATTCTCAAACTGTGCAATAAAGTAGGAAGTGGGAGTCCCTCACAACTTTTTAAAAATAGCTTTTTATTTTTCAAAATATATGCAAAGATAGTTTTCAATAGTCAGCTTTGCAAAACTTTGTGTTCATATATTTTTCTTGCCTTCTCTATTCCTCCCTTAGACAGCAAGTAATCCAATATAGATTAAACACCTCACAACTTTTTTTTTTGGGGGGGGGAGTTCTACATAATTGTAATTTCATAACACTCAGTGCTGATTCATTCTGGATATAATGTAAACTCCAGGGTCAGATCAGGCATCTTTCCCAGGAACATAGAGCTGGTAAATATCTAAATCTTGATTTGAACTCCTGAATTCCTAATTCCAGGTCCAAAATAATTCTAGGTGTACATTATGAAACCAAGCTTGATAGAAAAAAAGACACCAGACCAAGGAGAATGAAGTGAAATAAATTCTTGTTGCAGTTAGCATAAACTGAAGTCTGTGGTTGATTTATATTGGACCACCAGGTGGAGGAAGCCTAAAGTCTACAAAAATACTAATCAGTTTACTAAAGATAAATGTTTCCTCCATGAATGAGAGTATAATAAACCTTAGGCTTCTAAGACTTCAGAGAAGAAATTGGAAAATCTGAAAAAAAAAAAAAAAAAAAAAACCACACACAATTCATTTCATCAATTATCCACTAGATGGCAGAAAATCGTTAAAAGTCCAAATCCAACAAGGCATTTTTTTTTTTTTTTTTAATATAGTTTGAATTTGTCCCTTTTTATCTCAACTCTAGAAATTTTGCAGACTGCATTAACCTTTACTCGGTCTCAGCTCTCACTGAACAAAATGAAATGTTCAACTTTTAACATGAAGCTTTAAAAGCATTCTAATGTCTTGACACTGGGAAAAGAATGTTGTTCTTACTGACATGAGGATTACATAGCAATTATTAACAACTTTCCTATCCCTAGCTAATTGGACACTGCTGTATATATATTTTTTTCAAATGATAGAGCAAGCAATCCCCAGTAAAGTAAAGAGAAAGCCCACAAGTTTGATCTTTCATCATACTATATATAAATAACTGAGACTGATCTAAGGACCTCACAAACATTGCTGTTTTCTATGGCAAATAATGTACCCATGTTTCTCTCTATCTCTTACTCTTACAAAAGCTGCATTTAAAATAAAAGTACTGTGTACATTTTCCTTAAAAAAGTAGCAATTCCTTCTGATTCTTAGACATAGGAGAAAATTATTACAGTCGTGTTAAGACAAAGAATTGACAAATTTTCCAAAAGTTCAAGAATTATATAAAGAGATATCAGATACTAGTTTAGGACTAGCATGTTTTGAGCAGCTCATCAGGATCAGTGAACTAGAATTGGAACAGACTTAAGAGACAATGTAGTAGAATACTGATATTTATAGATGAGGAAACTGAGTACCAAGAGTATATGGACAGTTAATATCAGAGATAGGAATATAATTTCTGACTTTATCCTTAACTGTCTTTTCATTGCACAATATTGAGTGCCTGGGAATGTTAAAAATAAATTAAGAAGCTTAGAAAACCATTCAGTTCAATAAAAAAAAAGCCCAAATAAAATCCTGTTGCTTGCTTCCAGTCTTGTGCACAGCTCACACAGTGAGAAAGCTGTGAATGTTTACTGCAGTTTAATAATATCCTTGTGTTCCCAAGTCATATTCCTGGGGAAAATACTACTGAAAACAAATTTATATACAAAATGTTTTCCTTGGGTTTATTAAACTTCATGTTTGAAAAAAGGCAAGAGCCAGTTTTGAAGGCAATTGTGATATGTTTTTCCCCCATTAGAAGGGAACTTCTAACTATAGCAAACACTGTTAATCTTAGAGATTATGGTGGGCTTCCTAGTAATATATTTCTTTGGTAAAGGACTTGATTTAGATCATTTTTTTCCATTAAAGCCTATTGATTATAAAGCCTGACTTCACTTCCCACAAAGTGTATAGTTTTACAAATCTTGGCCAGATCTTTTCCTCACAAACCATGAGGCAAGTCAAGAAAGGGTCCATTTTAATCTTAGTCTTACTCATTACTTTGATGCTGCAATGACCAACTCTTGCACTCTTTCTCATCCTATGCAATTCATGTATATGTGTGTACACAAATGTCCAATAAGGATTCTAACCAATGAATTTGAGACCCTCCTGTAAATCTTACAATGAATAAACATTATACTACCAGAAATGCATGTCGAATGCATGTCCTAAGAGTAGCACAGCTGATAGAAAATTGAACAAAGCCTTGGAATCAAATCCTATTCACTAGAGTGTTATCCTGGGCAAATGATTCATCCTTTTTTAGCCTCCTTTTACTCTCGTGTAAAATGAGAGACTTTGAATAAATGACTACCAAGTTCTTTTCTAGCTTTAAAATTATGATATTACTGGTCAAATGATCAATATCATCAAATTAAATAATATCTGTAAAGTACTCATCACAATTCCTGTCATGTAGTGGGTGCTACTTATGACTCCCCTTAAACTGATGGAAAGTCAGTAATAAACCTTCACGCAGAATTGAGCATTGTATTCACTTGTTACTATATAAATGTGCTTATTTAATAGGACAAGTGGATATCAGAAAAATTTGCTGCAAAGCAGGCTTATATGAATAGAAAATTTTCCTCAGTGGTCATCAATATAAGAATTGAGCTAAATTCACTGAGAGAGAAGGGAATAAAACACAAGGAAGGGATCATAAAGTCCATATGTTAGAAGTGAAAATATGGAAAATATCACTAAAATAATAACAGTGCTAATCAAAACACTCATAACTTTACAGTTTTCATAATAAATCAAGTGAAAATATCAAAAGTGAAAACAAGATTCCAGAAATTCTGATATGAGGCAATTTGGCTAAATTCTTTGAATCTATTATTATTTTAACACTTCAAATTTACAAAATTTTTGTATTTTTCCTCTGAACTCAGTTACCGTTTTCCTTGTATTTTTACTCAACAACATTTATAAGCTTTTGTCACAGTATAAAAATTGAAACATCTATAAATGAGGGGATGGAATTCAACAATAAAATACTCAAACATTATTTAACACCACACAATTAAGTATTGTGCTCATCCCATAGCAGGTGCTCAAAAAGTGCTTGTTCATTCAAAGAATGAATGAATGAGTGAAACTCAATACAGGTTCACCTCACTTAATGCAGCCTCAATACAATCTGCTATTATTAGCATTTAATCTCAAAATAGAAGACAAATTAGCTGGTATTACAAAGCATTCCTTGATTTATATAAAGTTTTGAGATAGGATTTTTTTAAGTGGCAAGATTCCCTGGGACAATTAAAATATGATTCAATGTATTTAAAAGTCATTTTAGATACAAGACCACATGTATTCTATAAATCAAGGCAAAGCCATAGATAATATTCATTTTAGTAATAGAGCCTTTCCTCTGATAGGATATGGTATAATAAAAGAAACAAGACTGGATTTAGTAAGATTGGAGTCTTACTTGCCTTTCTGGAGACTTATGACAATTTCCCCTTAATGAGAGCTGGGAACTTTTTCTTGGTTGAGTGAGATGTCATCTTGCTTTTATATAAAGAGTTTATATATTATGTACATTTTATGATATAGTGTCCTCTCTATAACTTTACCAATTTCTCTTTGTTATTTGCTTGAAAAATGGGTTTCCTTGTACTTTTTTCATAGTCTTTTGTTTAACTAGTATTTGTTGAGAAAAAAATCAAGCCTGTGGTTGTAAGCTTGAGGCACATTTTCCTTTAAGACACAATGGTCAGGAAATGAGTTTTTTGTTTTAAATCAATCATTCCTTTGGACAGCAATGCTGGAGGCAGTGGGGGACATAGTTATTAATCTTAGTCTGATACTCCCTCTCTCAGAGAAGAACAGAATGGCCAACTTGGTAAATCACTTTTCCTATTGCTCAAAAGGCTATGGCAATCTCCATTGGAGAGTAACATTCCAGATGGGTAACATTCCAGAAATAGCTATTCATGTGTCCCTCCTAACTTTCTGATTGTTTAGAAATCTCACATATACCTACATAATTATGTAGGAATCAAACAACTTACATGTACTTCATAAGCAGATACCTATAAGCATTTTATGGTGCTTGCAGACTTTGCTGTATGTCAGATTTTGTTTTCCTTCAAGGCAGCTTGTTATAATAGTTAGAGGGTAAAGTCAGGAAGATTTAAGGTCAAGTCTTGCCTTTGATACTTAGCTGAAGTCATTGAATCACTCAGTATTTCCTGGGAACTAAAACTATAAACTGCAGTCATACTGATAATCTGCATTGGATGGAGTTTCCATGCTGAGCATTACCTCTGGCAATAAAATTATAAAAATAGATAGACAGTACTGATATTTTCATTATTATTTATTAACCTAAGGATTACTGGAATTCCCAAGCATTTCACTTTTTCCTTGTTTCTTTCTTTAATGCAGTTTTGTAGCCCTTTACTTTTTCCTCTAGTCTGCTCATATGGATCATCATTTAGCATAATTTCCTAACAAAACAGGACGTAATTTAAATTCTTTCATACTAGATTTATGAAGTAGGACTTCCTTGAATATATCCTCAAGAAATCATTAATAGCATTTGATCAGCTCAAAAAGTCTAGAAATTCGCACTTAGCAATCTATGGTCATTAGGGACTTTGGGACCCATAGTACCAGAAAACAATAAAGCTACTTCACTAAAAGTGGCCATTCACTACATCATGGATATTTTTCATCTACTCTGAAGTCTACTATTGACAAAAATTACTTTGTTTAGGATGAATATTTCTTTTATTTTCC
The DNA here is from genome assembly GCF_016432865.1 of Antechinus flavipes. Taxonomy (NCBI): domain Eukaryota; kingdom Metazoa; phylum Chordata; class Mammalia; order Dasyuromorphia; family Dasyuridae; genus Antechinus; species Antechinus flavipes. Next base: position 270,962,240 of record NC_067401.1, read on the forward strand.
AATTTTCTCTAGGAAGAAAATGGTTACATCACTGTTAAGGTTACATCAATGATTAGGTTCATTGGATCATAGATTTTGGGCTGGGTTCAACTCCTCCATTTTTTTGGTGTTTTTTGTTGAGGTAATTGGGGTTAATGACTCGTCCAGAGTCACACAGCTAGGAAATGTTAAGTATCTGAGACCAGATTTGACTCAGGTTCTCTTGACTTCAGGACTGTTGCTCTATCCACTGTGCCACCTAGCTGCCCATTTTATAAATGAAGAAACTAAGGTTCAGAGAAGTTAAATGATTTACCAATGACACTTTGAAGGATAATAATTTTGACTTTTGAAAAATGATTTCTTATCAGTAGTCATGAACAATACAGGCAGCTACTTGACTCAGCAGATTGAGTACCAGGTTTAGAGTCAGGAACATTCATCTTCCTGAGTTCAAATGTAGCCTCAGACAGTTAACGATCCTGGGAAATCACTTAGTCCTTTTAATTTCTTCAACTGTAAAATGAGCTAGAGAAGGAAATGATAAATCACTCCCATATCTCTGCCAAAAAAAAATCCCAAATGGGGACAGGAAGAGTGGGACAAAACTGAAAAACAAGTAAATAACAAATAACAATATGGAGTGCCTCATTGCTATTCCAAAGCACATTCCCTTTTTACATGCTATTTTTATCTTAAAAAGGATTTTAAAAATTTTTTATTATCTGTATTTTTTTCAATAGTCAGCTTTGGAAAATGGCCACTTAAGAAGTTTCTATCAGCAAATGAATGACATTACTAGTTACTCAGAGATCATAATTCTAGAGCTACATACAAGATTAGAAGTGATCTAGTTTAATTCGCCTGTTTTGCAGATGAGAAGCGGCCAGGGAGTTTAATTTATTTTTTCAACATGACCCAATAATTAGAAATATCCTGAGTGGTGCATTAATTGGATTGTTGTGACTGGAGTGAGAAAAACCCAAGTTTGAATTCTTCTTCAGGTATTTACTAGCTGTGTGACACTGGTCAAATCATTTAATCTCTTTCAACCCCAGTTTCCTCATTTATAAAATAAATTAATAATTCCTTCCTCACAGGATTTATGAGGATCAAATGAAATAATATAGGTCAACTTCTCCACAAACATTATTAAGGTGATATATAAATTGATTAGCAATTATTAAATGGAAGATCAGGTTTTGAACCTTAACTTAGTATTTATTCTACTTTAGCACATTGCCTGCAGAGGAACTGTAAAGCTTTGATTTCACAAATCAAGGTGCCCAATTCTCTGCCTCAAGAGGCAGAAAACAGGATGCAGAGTCTCAACTAGGATACAAAGTATAGTTATTACAGGAACTAATTCCTTTTTCTGCCTACCTGAACTCTCCTTAATTACTTCTTTTATTATTTTCACATCTTGGATTATAAAACTATGAATTACAAAGTCTATTTGAGAGCGCTTTTGTACTGCTTTCCTTAGTGTCCAAATTGTTAGCTAGATCTCTGTTAGATAGTTGCAATCATAGAGGGATAACTTTTCCCTTGGTTTCTTCAGAAAGAGAAAGTGAGTTTGAGGGTTGTGTGGATGGGAGGAGTCATCAACCATGAGTCAATCAGGTGAAGAATTGAGATTCAGCCTTTCAGTTTCAACTTTACAATCTCTTTGGATACTTGGCAAAAGAACAGTTCTCTAACCCATTCCCCACACACATACCAAAGGGATGTGCACAAGTAGAAATATCATTTCAGTAAAGCTCTTTTAAGTGTTCTCATTGTTAAATGGACAGGATACTGCAAGAAGTAATTCTATTACCATTTGTTCACCTCCATCAATATACCACCATGATCCCATCTCTCTTGACCCATTGGCTTACTTACATGCTGAAAACAAGTTAAAATCCTTTTTGCATCTATATATTTAGTCAGGGATGTGTCTGTAGGGACCACCAAGTTAGTTATCCAGTTATAAAGCCATTGGGAAAGGGACAATGTAGGCAAGAAGGAATGCCTCAAAGTAGAGATTTCTTCCCTGATGGAAGGAGGAGTCAGGTAGCAAGAAAGATACTTTAGCACTTAGGTGTATCTTAGTTACCAAAAGAAGATTTTCAGCAAACAGGTATCTAGAAATAAAAGTGAGAGGTGGCAGGCTCAAAGTGAAATTTCAAGCAATCTAAAATTAACAAAAAAAAATTTTGCACTGAATATATGCAGGGAGATTGAGCTCTTTGTTTTAATTAAGCAGATAATTAGTTCCTTATGTCTGAACTCAAAGATTAATTCCCAATCCTCTTACTGATTGAATCATTGTTGATTAGCTCCTCCTTCTCTGAACACTATAATGTGGGTTTGGGTTCAATTTCTGCTTCTGAATCTTCTCTTCTCTACCTGATTTTTAGGCTTTCTCACCAGCAAACATTACTAATAGCTCTCCTCTTACACTGTTCTCCCCTTCTGCAGTTATACTAATAGTAACGTACTTGTTATGCTCAATGGATAGTGTAAACACCAGCTTGGATGTTAAGTAAAAGTTGGAATAGAAGATCTAAATTAGATTATGGAGAACTGACAAGCTAAGGTCTTTGAATAGTAAATATCATTAAGGGCAAGGAAGAACTTGTGAAGAATTTTTTTGTTCTTGTTTTTTTTTTTTAGCTTTTTATTTTCTTTTTAAAAAATTAAAAAAAATTAATTATAGCTTTTTATATACAAAATATATGCATGGATAATTTTTCAACATTGACCTTTGCAAAAACTTCTGTTTCAACTTTTCCCCTCCTTCTCTCCACTCCCTCCCCAGATGGCAGGTAGTCCCATACATGTTAAATATGTTAAAGTATATGTTAAATACAGTGTGTGTGTGTGTGTGTGTGTGTGTGTGTGTGTGTGTGTGTGTATGTGTGTGGTTATCTTGCTGCACAAGAAAGATTGGATTTAGAGAGAAGGTAAAAATAACCTGAGAAGAAAAAACAAAAATGCAAACAAACAATAACCAAAAGAGTATAAATGCTATGTTGTGGTCCATACTCATTTCCCAGTGTTCTTTCTCTGGGTGTAGCTGGTTCTGTTCATTACCGATCAATTAGAACTGATTTGGATCCTCTCATTGTTGAAGAGGGCCACATCCATCAGAATTGATCATCATATAGTTTTGTTGTTGAAGTATATAATGATCTCCTGGTTCTGCTCATTTCACTCAGCAACGATTCATGTAAGTCTCTCCAAGTCGCTCTGTATTCATCCTGCTGGTCATTTCTTATAGAACAATAATATTCCATAACATTCATATACAACAATTTATTCAGCCGTTCTCCAATTGTTGGGCATCCCTTCAATTTCCAGTTTCTAGCCACTACAAAGAGGGCTGCCACAAACAGTTTTGCACATCTGAGTTCCTTTCCCTTCTTCAATATCTCTTTGGCATATAAGTCCAATAGTAACACTGTCGGATCAAAGGGTATGCATAGTTTGATAACTTTTTGAGCATAGTTCCAAATTGCTCTCCAGAATGGTTGGATCCATTCACAACTCCACCAACAATGCATCAGTGTCCCGGTTTTCCCACATCCCCTCCAACATTCATCATTATCTTTTCTTGTCACCTTAGCCAATCTGACAGATGTGTAGTGGTATCTCAGCATTGTCTTAATTTGCATTTCTCTGATCAATAATGATTTGGAGCATTTTCATATGACTAGAAATAGTTTCAATTTCATTATCTGAAAATTGTCTGGGCATATCCTTTGACCACTTATCAACTGGAGAATGGCTTGATTTCTTATAAATTAGAATCAATTCTCTATATATTTTGGAGATGAGGCCTTTATCAGAACCTTTTAGCTTTTTATTTTCAAAATATATGCAAAGGTAGTTTTCCACATTCACTCTTGCAAAACTTTGCATTCCAAAATTTTCTCCTTCTTTCCCTCCTTCCCTAGACAACTAGTAATCCAATATATGTTAAACATATGCGATTCTTCTATATTATTTCCATAATTATCATGCTGCACAAGAAAAATCAGATCAAAAAAGGAAAAAAAAATGAGAAAGAAAACAAAAATCAAACAAACAACAACAAAAAGGGAAAATATTACATTGTGATCCACATTCAGTCTCCATAGTCCTCTTTCTGGATCGGATGGCTCTCTCCATCACAAGTCTATTGGAATTAGCCTGAATCACCTCATAGTTGAAATAAATCATATCAATCAAAATTGATCATCGCATAATTTCGTTTTTGCTATGTACAGTGTTCTCCTGGTTCTGCTCATTTCACTTAGCATCAGTTCATGTAAGTCTCTCCAGGCCTCTATGAAATCATCTTGCTGATCATTTTTTACAGAACAATAATATTCCATAACATTCATATATCACAACTTATTCAGCCATTCCCCAAATGATGGGCAGCCACTAAGTTTCCAGGTTCTTGCCACTATAAAAAGAGCTGCTACAAACATTTTTGCACATGTGGGTCCTTTTCTCTTTTATATGATCTCTTTGGATACAGGCCCAGTAGAGACACTGCTGGATCAAAGAGCATGCCCGCTTTGATAGCCTCTTGGGCATAGTTTGTGAAGAATTTTTAATAGGAAAGTAACATGATTAAAGTAATGTTTACAGAAAAATTAAAAGGCAGCAACTTTCAAGATTGGCTGGAGATGGGAACAGTAAAAACAACTGAGAGAAATCATTTACTTGAATTTCATTGTTACTATTCAGTCATTTCAGTTAGGTCCAATTCTTTGGGACATCATTTGAAGTTTTCTTGGCAGAAATACTAGAGTAATTTGCCATTTCCTTCTCCAGTTCATCTTATAGATGAGAAAACTTAGACAGGGTTTAATGTCTTGCCCATAGTTACCACAGCTAGTGTCTGAAGCCAGATTTGAACTGTTTTCTTTTTAATTTAATTTAATTTAATTTTTTAAATTTTTATTTATTTATTTTTTTAGCTTTTTATTTACAAGTTATATATATATGGGTAATTTTACAGCATTGACAACTGCCAAACCTTTTGTTCCAATTTTTCCCCTCCTTCCCCCCATTCCCTCCCCTAGATGGCAGGATGACCAATGCATGTTAAATATATTAAAGTATACATTAAATACAAAATAAGTATACATGACCAAACTATTATTTTGCTGTACAAAAAGAATAGACTCTGAAATATTGTACAATTAGCCTGCGAAGGAAATGCAAAATGCAGGCAGGTAAAAATATAGGGATTGGGAATTCAATGTAATGGTTCTTAGTCATCTCCCAGAGTTCTTTTGCTGGGCGAAGCTGGTTCAGTTCATTACTACTCAGTTGGAACTGATTTGGTTCATCTCATTGCTGAAGATGGCCAGGTCCATCAGAATTGATCATCATATAGTATTGTTGTTGAAGTGTATAATGATCTCCTGGCCCTGCTTGTTTCACTCAGGATCAGTTCGTGTAAGTCTCTCCAGGCCTTTCTGAAATCATCCTGATGGTCATTTCTTACCGAATAATAATATTCCACAATATTCAGATGCCACAACTTATTCAGCCATTCTCCAGTTGATTGGCATCCACTCAGTTTCCAGTTTCTGTCCACTACAAACAGGGCTGCCACAAACATTTTTTCATATACATGTCCCTTTTCCTTCTTTATAATCTCTTTGATATATAAGCCCAGTAGTAACATTGCTGGATCAGAGTATGCACAGTTTGATAACTTTTTGAGTATAGTTCCAAATTGCTCTCCAGAATGGTTAGATCCATTCTCAACTCCACCAACAATGTATCAGTCTCCCAGTTTTCCCACATCCCCGCCAACATTCCACATTATCTTTCCCTGTCATTCTAGCCAGTGTGACAGGTATGTAGTGGTATCTCAGAGTTGTCTTAATTTGCATTTCTCTAATTAATAATGACTTGGAGCATCTTTTCATATGGCTGGAAATAGTTTCAATTTCCTCGTCTGAGAATTGTCTGTTCATATCCTTTGACCATTTATCAATTGGAGAATGGCTTGATATCTTATAAATTGAAGTCAATTCTCTATATATTTTGGAAATGAGGCCTTTATCAGAACCTTTGACTGTAAAAATATTTTTCCCAGTTTATTGCTTCCCTTTTAATCTTGTCTGCATTGAACTAGTGTTTTCTTGATTTTAGGTCTGGCATTCTATCCACTGTGCCACCTAGCGGGCCCTTAGAGGTATTATGTTCTGTTTGGAGTACATTTTTAAAATGATATTGAGCAATTAGGACATATCTGAAAGAAGATGACAAAAGTGGTAAGTGAACTAAATCAGAATGAAGTTGGAATTGAAGTAGGAATGTATAGAAAGAAAAGAATGTGAAATGAAATACAAAGAAAGAATTCACAAAGCTTAATGACTACTTGGCTATTGGGCTAGAGAGGAAGGGAAGAAGTAGAGAAGAAGAGAAAGAAAGAAAAATGTAGTAGAAAAGGCACTTGACTAGAAACAATGAAAATTGATTTCTTGTCCTATCTCTGTCTATGTGAACTTAGTTAAACAATCCAATATAGAATTCCACGACTCTGAGATTGACTACAGAGGTCATTTGTCCAATTCATGCAAGAGCAGGAGTATTTTCTACAAAAAGTTCTGAGATATTATTCAGCCTCCATTGGAAGCCTTTAGAGATATGGGATTCACTACCTCTAAAGCAATTTATTCTAATTTTGCACTTGTTTAATTGTAGAAACTTATTTTTAAGAGAGTTAATTTTTTTTTTGAATTTCCACTGATTGAGGTTAACACTAGTTTGAAGAGATAAAAAATATTGAGTATTTTACATGGACTTTTCAAATATCTGAAGATATTTCTGATAGTCTTCCCTCACACCACATCCCCAAAGTTTCAGCTTTCCTAGATAAAATATACTGAGTTTCTTCAACCAATATTTTATAACATAGCTTGAAAATCACCTACTACTTTGGTTGTCTTCAGATATATCCTAGGTGTTCAAAATCCTTTATAAAGTTTGCTGCACCAAACTGAACATAATATTTCTATAAATGGAGTAGAAAGGAATTACAATCTCCCTAATTTATTTCATTTATTTTTATTTTCACTTCAATTTTTTTTCTCTTTACCTCCTGACTCAACCAAAGAGAGGTTAAGAAAGAGCATATCAATTATATTATTAAGTCATGCCAAACATTTCCATTTTATGTAAGAAAAATAAAGAATGAAAAAATACATGCTTCAATGTATACTCAAGTTCATCTGCTCTGTATCTGGGGAATGGATAGTATTTTTCATCATGAGTCTTTTGGAATAATCATGGATCATTTTCTTGATCAGTTGCTAAGTCTTTCATAGTTGATTATTTTTACAGTATTGCTATTACTATACAGATGATTCTCCTGGTTCTGGTCACTTCTTGTATAAGTTCATATAAACCTTCCTAGATTTTTCTGAAATTCTGTCTTTCATTTCTATAACACAATATTATTACATCATATTTGTACACTATAATTTGCTTGGCTATTCCCAGTGAATGGGCATGTCCTCAATTTCCAATTCCTTTCTAACACAAAAGGACCTACTATAAATACTTTTGTACATATGGGTGTTTTTCTATTTTTAAAATTTTTTTAGGGTATAGAATTATTAGCAGTACACCTTGTTTTATAGTCTTTGGGGCATAATTCCAAATTGTTCTCCAGATGTTTGGACTAGTTCACAATTCCATCAATTCTTTTCTTTTCTCAGCAAACTCAGCTTTCAGGGTGTCACTGTTTCCTCTTTTTGGATTGGGTGAGATTCAGTTGGGGGAAAGAGGGCTAAATTTAGAGCCAAGAATTCTTACATTTAAATTCTTCTGAGATAATCCCAGTCCAATCATTAAACCTCTGTAAACTTCAGTATTCTGGGAACAACATCTATAGTACCTACAAAAGATTTGTTGTGAAACTTAAATGAGATATTTATAGAAAATACTTTGTGAACTTTATACAAACATCAGTTACTATCATTAACATCATTATGACATCTAGCTTGGTTATGGGAAAAGATATAGCTTTTTCCTTTATTTCTATCCCCTAATAACATTATCCCACCCTTCTTTTAGGTGATTTTAAACATTGCCACAAAAGAATTGCAATAACAAATCAGCAGGAAAAAAATTGTAATGTTACAAAATTATTGTTGGTCAACTCTTATCCTACATGCAAATACATTCAGAATTAGACTTTATTCATTTTTAGCTTTCCTTCTTATCTGACAGCTTATTATTTTAGTTTTATTCCCACTGAGAAAGCCAACTGCCAGGCAAAATGTTATCTCAGTTCTCAATCTCTTGCCTACAGATTTCATTTGGCAAAAATATGCATTAGCCCTTTTATAATCTTTTTCTATCAGCTCCTTACTTAACAATAACTGCTGGGAAAACTGGAAAGCACTTAGGCTGAAATTAGTTTTAGACTGCAATCTTACCTCATATACCATAATAAGCTCAAATAGAATATGCAGATTGAATAGAAAGGGTCATGCATCATACCAAGAAAAAAATTATTGTAGAATGAAATCAGGCACTATACAACTATGGCCAGGGAGAGGGATTCTTAACCTAACAAGAGATAAAAGTGATGACAAAAGATAAAATAAATATTATTGACTAAATGGAATTCAAATCTTTTGCAAGAATAATGCAAGAAAGAAAGCATCAGTGGTGGGGGAAGGGGAGAAATATTTACACCAAATATCTCTAGGATTCTGATCCTCAAGATATGTAGGGAATTCATACAAATATAAGGATGACTAGTCATTGATCAATGGACAAATGATCAAAAGATAAAAGTAGTTTTCAAAAGAGAAATTGCAAACTACTAACAAACATGAAATATTTCTCCCAATTATTAATAATAAAATAAAGGAAAATCTAAACTCTATGGCTTTACCTCAAAGCCAGAAAATTAGCAAAGAAGAAAAAAATGGGACTAGTCAATGTTTATGGGGCTATAGGAAGACAGGCACATTAATGTGCTATCAGCAGAGCTATGAATTAAACAACCATTCGAGAAACCACATTGTAATTGTGCTAATGAAACAAGTAAAATGCTTAATTAAGCCCTTTGCCCCAGAGATCACACCGCTATATGCTTACTTCAAAAAGGTCAAAGACAGAAAGAATCTTTATACAACAAAATATTCATATTAGCCCTCTTTGTGTTGTTAAAGAATTGGGAACAAAGTAGACTAGCATCAACTGAAGAATGGCTAAACAAACTGAGATATATACTTTGAATGGAAAATGACTGCAATAAAAAGGACAAATATAGATAATTCAGTAAATTATCCTAAAGTAATGAATTGATGCAGTGGAGCAAGCAGAACCAGGGAGACAATATACACAGGAACTAAAACAGTGCAAACAGAAAGAACAACAAAACAACATCACCTGGAATAATTATAATTACCAAGCTCAGCTTAGGAGAAAAATTGAGAAAAACAGGTTTTTCACCTCTTTGCAGAAGTGCAGAACTATAGGTATGGAATATTTAAAATATTATCAGACATAAATGATGTATTAGGTGCTTATGATGAACTGCTTTATTTCTCATTTAAAATTTTTGTTAATAAGGTATGATTTCTGAGTCTTAAATAAGAAAGTGATATATTCATAAAGTATAAAAATGAAAGATATAAGTTAAAAAAGTATTTAAAAATCTACTTGCCCCAAAACCCTAAATTCTAGATACAGAATTCCTTAGCCAATATAGATACCGATTTTTTTTAATAGTCCCTCTAGGTGAGGTTTTCCATTTCTTGATTTTAAGTCTGAGAAAGTGCCAAGTCTTTGCCTCCTGGATTCTGGAATAATGACTCTTTATTCTATGAATATCACAAGATTTCTCCCTGAGAGTATCCTGTTAGACTTCTGTTTCCAGGACTCATATAGTTTTTGTTTAGAATAGAGTAGATATAACAGACCCAATTTTTAAAATTTGTTTCCTTATTTTGAGAAATAAAGTCAGTCTTGTTTCTTAAGATTTTATGCTAGCTGATCTCTAAAGTCCATTTCAACCCTAAATCATATGATATTATGCCAGTGAAATATATTCTGGGCTGTGTTAATAATGTAGTCTCTCCAAAAGCATGTGCCATTGAATTAAGACTCAAAACTCTTCTCTTATAAATTTTCTTCTAGTTCCTAGATTTCAAAAAAAAAAAAAACCCTCTTTATCGTAAACAGTACATACTATAAATTTAATAATTTTCTAACTAAAGCCATTTTTATTTCCATTGCATAATAATCCTTTTTCTATTATTTTTAAGACATCAGGAAGAAATAATTATATTGTCCTTGGGACATTAGTCAATACTTCTAATGGCCCAAACTTCTCTCTGAATATGAAGTACCACATTTTCAAATGATATTCTTCCATGGGTGCTATATGGGTTTGCATCATGGAATTATTATATTTTCTGAAGAAGTGAAGTTGAGGATCAAAGAATAATGAACAGAAAGGTGTACAATTGATTGAGTAGGCTTCAGCACATTACTAAATAAAATCAATGCATGAAAATCTGAGTAAGGATTCCATTAGAAAGATATAAAACCAAAAAGTGATATAGGAACTGCCATCCCTCCAATGTCAAGATATTTAAAGGAAGCAGTAGTTGTAATAAATTGGGTGCATCCACTGTGAAGGATTTAAAATGGGGTAAGACAAGAGTTAGGGAAGATGAAAAAACACACATGGCTTGTGATCTGCATTGGAGAAGCAGCATGATAAGCAGAAAGAGTATTGGATGTGCAATCAGGAAGAGCTAGGATCAAGTCCTTTCTTAGATACTTCATATTCTTCTTGTGGATCTTGGTTTCTTTATCTATAAAATGGAGATCTCAAATCCTACTTCATGGGAGTTGTTATGAGGATCAAAGGTATTCTGTAAACCCTATAGTGCTGCATCTAATGGTAAGCTATAATAGTTGGAGGACCGATATTGATGAGATCATAGATTCATTAAAGAATTCATTTTTTACATGTAAATCACATAATCACAAAAATGAGCTAGCACATCTTCACCAAGAACAGCTAGAGTAACCTTGTTTCCTTTCTTTTAAAAAACAGGGTTAATAAACTAGTAGATGAGGAGAACACTATAGTTTCCTTTGATTTTTAGTGGGACTTTTGATTAAATATCTCACATTAGTCTTATGGAGAAGATGAGAAATATGAATTCTATGATAATATAATTTGATAGATTCTTTACTGGTTGGATGGCTGGACATATAGTAGTTATGAATGATTTAATTTCACTGTGGCAAAAAGTTTCTAGAGAAATTCCTCATGATCTGTGCTTAGTCTTGTGCTAGTTAATATTTTTATCAATGACTTAACAGCATTTATGATATGCTCATCAGATTTGCAGTTGATACAAATCTGTCACATCACTAAGATATTAGAAGACAGAATTGAGATCTTAGCAGTGATTCTCAAAGTATAGTCTAGAGAATACTGGGGATTTCTGAAACCCTTTTAGAGGGTCTACAAATTCAAAAATAGTTTTTCTTTCCAATATGGTAAATGTCTATCAATATAATCCAAATAAGCAAAAACTCTTTGGAGAGATCCTCAATAATTTTTAATAGGATAAAAATAGTGAAAACAAAAGTTTGAGAACCACTGTCTTAAAGGATCTTGATATACTAAAGCATTGATCTGAAACTCCTAAGATGAAAATCAATAGAGATGTCTTTAAAGTCTTTCACTTGAATATAAAAAAAAAAAATCAACATCAAATGTACAATGAAGGCAAGATATGCATAGACAGCAATTGTTCCAAAAAGGATGTGAGGGATCTTTGTGGACTCAAAAGGAGTCAGCCATGAGTGTGATGTAGCAGTAAAAACAATAGCAAAAATGAAAACAACTCACTAGTGCAATTGTAGCTTGCTTTCAGAGGGGAATAATTTGCAGAATAGATCTCACTGTACTCTGACCTCACTAGACCTCAACAGAATACTGTGCTCAGGTACTACAGTCTGAAAAAGAAAATGATAAACTAGAAAGTGTTCAGAGGAAGAATTAATGGTGAAAGGCCTTAAGTCAATGACATATGAGGATCACTTGAAACAACTGGGTATCTTTAGTCTGAAGAAAAGAAGACAAAGAAAACATGGTAGCTGTCTTCAAGAATTCAAAGGGTTGTTATGTAGAGAAGGACTTCTTAATTTTTTTCTACTCACGACCTCTTTTCATTCAAGAAATTTTACATAAACCCAGGTACATAGACATATAAAATAGGTATACAAATCAAACATTTACTGATAATAAATCATAATTTCACAACCCCCACCTTCAGATACAAGATCCCATATGGGTCTGCATATTTACTGCAGTTTAAGACGCTGGGCTGGAGAAGAGAGATGTTCAACCTAGCCTCAGACAACAAGACCAGAATGATTGGGTAGAAGTTACAACCATGAAAATTTAGCCTTGATGACAGAAAAAAAATGACTCCTAACAATCAGAACATACAAAAATGGAATGAGCTACCTTAAGAGGTGGTAGATTATTCCTCACTGGATATATTGAAGCAGAAGCTAGATGACTATTTGTCACATATGTTAGAGTGGGGTTTCCTTTTTCAGCTTTTCTTGGATTAGCTGTTCGCTGAAGTCCCTTCCAAATCTCCAATTCTATGATTTATTAGCAGGCAATAGCTATGTCCTTTATAACTGATATGCCATAGTTAATATAGTGTGGGTACTTGATAGATATGAAATCATCAATCAATATTTATGAAGAGTCTCTCCTGGGTTTCTATTAGTCATGAGATGAAGAAAAACTTGACTCAAAGTTTATAACCATATAAATCAGAGTGCCTATCCTTTCTGACCTGATTGATCCTTGAACAGCATCTTCTCAGTTAATTTTTATGTTTCTTTCAAAGAAAACTAAGGACAATAACAATCTAAAGCTAAAGGTCTTGTTATAAAAATGATCATGAGTGATTGATGATTGCATTTATGAAAACTTTTGGAAGCCCTTCTCTACACAGCAACCTCTCAGATTCTTGAAGATAGCTATCATGTTTCCTTCATCTTCTTCTCTTTAGACTAAAGATTATATCATTCTGATAACAAAACTTTGTGTTGTTGAGCTGATCTGTAATCACTGAGCCATAGCCAGAGAAGAGAAAAGCCATTATGCACCAGAAAAATAGAAAAGCTGTTTTCAATGATTGCAGTCAGTTTTATATTTCTGTTAAATTTACCAAAAAAGAAACAATATAAATTTCTGCATATATGGAAGCAGGCAGAGGTCAACAGAACTAATTTTTCCATATATGCTTTTAGGTAAAATAGAAGTGTTCGACCTTTTTCTAATGTCCATTCAGCAGAGTGCTTTATTAAGTGATATTTCAGCTATATTGGCTGAAAACACTGATAGAGACATTATGGAAGCCAAAAAAAGTTTTAATGTTTAAAATAACTAGTTTGGATGCTTATGAATTTTAATGCCATTTCCATTGCTTATCAGTATGATTTCCACAAACTGCAAAGGAAATATTGACAGTTGTAAAAATCTGGGCACAGAATAAAGTAAGAATTCAATAGATCTTACAAAATAAATTTCTCCTTATCTCAAAATACCTTATAGTGAGAATACCAAACAAATATTCCAATCTCTGTACTTTTCAACGAAGGTCAAAGCAGCAGCGATCTGACCAAATGAATTATTTATTTCCTTCACTTTTTAGAGTCACAGAACTTTAATGTCAGAAGGGATTTGAAGTTATATAGTCTAGATAGAAGCATGAATTCTCTATTCCACATTGCGAATAAATAGTCATTTAGTTTCTTTCTAATCTTATCAATAATGTAATACTCACTGCCTTTTCAGTCAGACCATTCAATCATGGGACAAACTAATTGTTATAAAGTTTCCCCTTATATTGAGATGAAATGATTATCTTTCTAACTTTTATCTACTAGCCTTAATTTCTTTTGTAGCCAAGCAAAAAAAAAGTCTAATTCCTATTATACATAATAGCTTTCCAAATATTGAAGAGAGACTGCATTCCCTCCCCAAGTTTTCTTTCCTTTAAAGATTCTCTGTTACTTCAAGAGATATTCATATAAAATTAGTTTAAATTCCATTCTTATCCCAGTTATCTTTTTGAAGGTAAATTATAACTCATTAAAATCTGTCCTAAGAAGAGATGTTGGAAACAACTAAGACATTTAGAACCAAATAAGATAACTTTGTGTGATTATTACACTGAAAATCATGAAACGACCTTGTAGACAGATAGCAGAAATGTATATTCACATCAAGAATGAAATGGCATCTATTTTTGTTCAAAAGCCAATGCATATTGATTTGAATCAAAGTGATTAAAATAGAGATCAAGTCTAAAGAGATCAACTCTAAGTTCAGCAAAAATGCATGAAATTAACAAAAATCCCAAAAGAAGGAAAAAGAAATCATTACAAGGAAAACTTCACAAAAATGCCAAAAAAGAGACTGACAAAATATAGAAATGCTATAAAACAAAAAAATGTTACTTTTTGTTCTGTAGAATTTCTGCATTCACATTTGTAATTCTTTTTGATTGCTCCTTTTGTCAGTCTAAAAATGGTTCGCTACATCACAAGTCTATTGGAATTAGCCTAGATCACCTATCAGTTTATAGATATCAAAAAATAAATATGTAAGGGGATGGTGATGAAGGATTGTCATCTTAAAATGGTACCATTAAAAAAAAGATACTATAGATAAATTCATTCATATGGAAGGATTGGGTTAGATGAAGGCTAATAGGGTCAGAACATGGCTCATGAACTACATTCTTTTCTAGGTCACACAAAGGACATTTTCAATTCCATCATTAAAAGTAGAATAAGCAGTTTGGGGTCTGGATTGAATGAAGAGTTATGAAAGAGGAAGATAAATAGATGGAAAATAAACTTGAGCAAGATATTGATTTAAACAAAACAAAGACTACCTATGGCTGATTTTTATTTTATTTTATTTTATTTTATTTTATTTTTTTTAAAGTTTTTTTATTTAATAATTACATTATATTGACACTCATTTCTGTTCCGATTTTTTTCCCCTCCCTCCCTCCACCCCCTCCCCTAGATGGCAAGCAGTCCTTTATATGTTGGATATGTTGCAGTATATCCTAGATACAATATATGTTTGCAGAACCGAACAGTTCTCTTGTTGCGTAGGGAGAATTGGATTCAGAAGGTATAAATAATCCGGGAAGAAAAACAAAAATGCAGATAGTTCACATTCGTTTCCCAGTGTTCTTTCTTTGGGTGTAGCTGCTTTTGTCCGTCATTTATCAATTGAAACTCAGGTCTCTTTGTCAAAGAAATCCACTTCCATCAAAATATGTCCTCATACAATATCGTTGTCGAAGTGTATAATGATCTCCTGGTTCTGCTCATTTCACTTAGCATCAGTTCATGAAGGTCTCTCCAAGCCTCTCTGTATTCATCCTGCTGGTCATTTCTTACAGAACAATAATATTCCATAACATTCATATACCACAATTTACCCAGCCATTCTCCAATTGATGGGCATCCATTCATTTTCCAGTTTCTAGCCACTACAAACAGGGCTGCTACAAACATTTTGGCACATGCAGGTCCCTTTCCCTTCTTTAGTATTTCTTTGGGATATAAGCCCAATAGAAACACTGCTGGATCAAAGGATATGCACATTTTGATAATTTTTTGGGCATAATTCCAGATTGCTCTCCAGAATGGTTGGATTCGTTCACAACTCCACCAACAATGCATTAGTGTCCCAGTTTTCCCGCATCCCCTCCAACATTCATCATTATTTTTTCCTGTCATCTTAGCCAATCTGACAGGTATGTAGTGGTATCTCAGAGTTGTCTTAATTTGCATTTCTCTGATCAATAATGATTTGGAACACTCTTTCATATGAGTGGTGATAGTTTCAATCTCATCCTCTGAAAATTGTCTGTTCATATCCTTTGACCATTTATCAATTGGAGAATGGCTTGATTTCTTATAAATTTGAGTCAGTTCTCTATATATTTTGGAAATGAGGCCTTTATCAGAACCTTTAACTGTGAAAATGTTTTCCCAGTTTGTTGCTTCCCTTCTAATCTTGTTTGCATTAGTTTTATTTGTACAAAGGCTTTTTAATTTGATGTAATCGAAATTTTCTATTCTGTGATCAGTAATGGTCTCTAGTTCATCTTTGGTCACAAATTTCTTTCTCCTCCACAAGTCTGAGAGATAAACTATTCTATGTTCCTCTAATTTATTTATAGTCTCGTTCTTTATGCCTAGGTCATAGACCCATTTTGATCTTATCTTGGTATATGGTGTTAAGTGTGGGTCCATGCCTAATTTCTGCCATACTAATTTCCAATTATCCCAGCAGTTTTTATCAAATATTGAATTCTTTTCCCAGAAGTTAGGGGCTTTGGGTTTGTCAAACACTAGATTGCTATAATTGACTATTCTGTCTTGTGAGCCTAGCCTTTTCCACTGATCCACTAATCTATTTCTTAGCCAATACCAAATGGTTTTGGTGACTGCTGCTTTATAATATAATTTTAGATCAGGTACAGCTAGGCCACCTTCATTTGATTTTTTTTTCATTAGTTCCCTTGAGATTCTCGACTTTTTATTGTTCCATATGAATTTTGTTGTTATTTTTTCTAGATCAATAAAATATTTTCTTGGAAGTCTGATTGGTATAGCACTAAATAAATAGATTAGTTTAGGGAGTATTGTCATCTTTATTATGTTCGCTCGGCCAATCCAAGAGCACTTAATATTTTTCCAATTATTTAAGTCTGACTTTATTTGTGTGGAGACTTTTTTATAATTTTGCTCATATAATTCCTGACTTTCCTTTGGTAGATAGATTCCCAAATATTTTATGGTATCAACAGTTATTCTGAATGGAATTTCTCTTTGTATCTCTTGCTGTTGGGTTTTGTTGGTGATGTATAAAAATGCTGAGGATTTATGGGGATTTATTTTGTAGCCAGCTACTTTGCTAAAATTATGAATTATTTCCAATAGCTTTTTGGTAGAATCTCTGGGGTTCTCTAGGTATACCATCATATCATCTGCAAAGAGTGATAGTTTGGTTTCCTCATTGCCTACTCTAATTCCTTTTATATCTTTCTCGACTCTTATTGCCGAGGCTAGTGTTTCTAATACGATATTAAATAATAATGGTGATAGTGGGCAACCTTGCTTCACTCCAGATCTTACTGGGAAAGGTTCCAGTTTTTCCCCATTGCATATGATGCTTACTGATGGTTTTAAATATATGCTCCTGACTATTTTAAGGAAAAGTCCATTTATTCCTATGCTCTCAAGTGTTTTTATTAGGAATGGATGTTGGATTTTATCAAATGCTTTTTCTGCATCTATTGAGATGATCATGTGGTTTTTGTTTGTTTGGTTATTGATATAGTCAATTATGCTAATAGTTTTCCTAATATTGAACCAGCCCTGCATTCCTGGTATAAATCCTACTTGGTCATAGTGTATTATCCTGGTGACAATTTTCTGTAATCTTTTTGCTAATATTTTATTTAAGATTTTAGCATCAATATTCATTAGGGAGATTGGTCTATAATTTTCTTTCTCTGTTTTCAGCCTACCTGGTTTAGGTATCAGTACCATATCTGTGTCATAAAAGGAGTTTGGTAGGACTCCTTCAATCCCTATTTTTTCAAATAGTTTATATAACATTGGAGTTAATTGTTCTTTAAATGTTTGGTAGAATTCACATGTAAATCCATCTGGTCCTGGGGATTTTTTCTTAGGGAGTTGATTGATAGTTTGTTCTATTTCTTTTTCTGAGATGGGACTGTTTAGGATATTTACTTCTTCCTCTGTTAGTTTGGGCAAGCTGTATTTTTGGAGGTATTTTTCTATTTCATTTAAGTTGTCGAATTTATTGGCATAAAGTTGGGCAAAGTAACTCCTAATTATTGCTCTAATTTCCTCTTCGTTAGTGGTGAGTTCTCCCTTTTCATTTTTAAGACTAACAATTTGATTTTCCTCTTTTCTTTTTTTAATCAGATTTACTAAGGGTTTGTCTATTTTGTTGGTTTTTTCATAGAACCAACTCTTAGTTTTATAAATCAATTCAATAGTTTTTTTACTTTCAATTTTATTGATCTCACCTTTTACTTTTAGAATTTCAAGTTTAGTGTTTGACTGGGGGTTTTTAATTTGTTCCTTTTCTAGCATTTTTAATTGCAAACCCAATTCATTGACCTTCTCTTTCTCTATTTTATACAAATAGGCCTCTAGAGATATGAAATTTCCCCTTATTACCGCTTTGGCTGCATCCCATACATTTTGGTATGATGTCTCATTATTATCGTTTTCTTGGGTGAAGTTATTAATTATGTCTATGATTTGCTGTTTTACCCAATCATTCTTTAGTATGAGATTATTTAGTTTCCAATTATTTTTTGGTCTACTTCCCCCTGCTTTTTTGTTGAATGTAATTTTCATTGCATCGTGGTCTGAAAAGGATGCATTTACTATTTCTGCCTTACTACATTTGAGTTTGAGGTTTTTATGTCCTAATATATGGTCAATTTTTGTATAGGTTCCATGAACTGCTGAAAAGAAAGTGTATTCCTTTCTGTCTCCATTACATTTTCTCCAGAGATCTATCATATCTAGCTTTTCTAGTATTCTGTTTACCTCTTTGACTTCTTTCTTATTTATTTTCTGGTTTGATTTATCTAATTCTGAGAGTGCAAGGTTAAGATCTCCCACTATTATAGTTTTACTGTCTATTTCTTCTTGCAGCTCCCTTAGTTTCTCTTTTAAGAATTTAGATGCTACCCCACTTGGTGCATATATGTTTAATATAGATAGTGCTTCATTATCCATGCTACCCTTTAGCAAGATATAGTGTCCTTCCTTATCTCTTTTAATTAGGTCAATTTTTGCTTTAGCTTGATCTGAGATCAGGATGGCTACCCCTGCTTTTTTGACTTCACCTGAAGCATAGTAGATTTTGCTCCAACCTTTTACCTTTAACCTGCATGTATCTCCCCGCTTCAGGTGTGTTTCCTGTAAACAACATATTGTAGGATTCTGGCTTTTAATCCATTCTGCTAACCGCTTCCTCTTTATGGGGGAGTTTACCCCGTTCACATTTATGGTTAGAATGACCAATTCTGTATTACTTGCCATCTTGTTAACCCCGGTTTATGCTTTCCTCCCTTCTTTCCCCTTTCCCCCCCTTCCAAGTATTAAGCTTGTGAGCACCCCTTGTTTCTCACAGCCCTCCCTTTTTAGTGTCCCTCCCCCCGCCTTAGAGTTCCTCCCCCTATCTTACCCCTTTCCCTCCCAGTTCCCGTATTCCCTTCCGCTTAGCTTATTCCTTCCCTTTCCACTTTTCCCTTCTCACTTTTCAATGATATGGGAGAAGTTTCACCATAAATTGAATATGTCTTAAGATTTTTCACTTAAAGCCAATTCTGAAGGCAGTAAGATACCCACTATATTCATCCCCCTCCATTCTTTCTCTCAGATATAGTAGGTTTCCTATGCCTCTTCATGAGATGTACTACCCCCACTTTACCCTTTTTCTGGTACAATGTCCTTTCCACATCAATTTCTAGAACAAGGTATACATGTATTCTTTATACATCTATATAGTCAAAATATAGTTCCCAAGATTAATCTTTACCTTTTTAGATTTCTCTTGAGTTCTATATTTGTAGATCAAACTTTTTGTTAAGTTCTGGTTTTTTCATCAGAAATAGATGAAATTCGCTTACTTCGTTGAATGTCCATCTTCTTCCCTGGAAAAAGATGCTCATTCTCGCTGGGTAAGTTATTTTTGGTTGCATACCAAGTTCCTTAGCCTTTCGGAATATCATATTCCAGGCCCTTCGATCTTTTAATGTGGATGCTGCCAGATCCTGGGTGATCCTTATTGTGGCTCCTTGATACTTGAATTGGGTTTTTCTAGCCGCTTGCAATATTTTTTCTTTCATCTGAGGGTTCTGGCATTTGGCCACTATATTCCTTGGTGTTTTGATTTTAGGATCCCTTTCAGTGGGTGATCGATGAATCCTTTCAATGTTTATTTTTTCCTCTGTTCCTATGACTTCTGGGCAGTTCTCTTTGATAATTTCCTGGAAGACAGTGTCCAGGCTCTTTTTTTCATCATGTTTTTCTGGGAGTCCAATGATTCTCAGATTGTCTCTCCTGGATCTGTTTTCCAGGTCTGTTGTCTTCCCCAGAAGGTATTTCACATTTTTCTCCATTGTTTGATTTTTTTGGATTTGCTTGACTGATTCTTCTTGTCTCCTCGAGTCATTCAATTCCACTTGTTCAATTCTGATTTTCAGTGAAGTATTCTCTTCACTCACTTTTTTAAAATCTTTCTCTAATTGTCCAATTGAGTTCTTTTGTTCTGTGGAATTTTTTTTCCATTTCGCCAATTTTGTTTTCCAGTTCACTAATCCTATTTTTCAAGGATTTTACTTCTTTATCCACTCTCTCTTTAACTGACTTCTCCAGGCTCTTTTGCCAAGCCTCCCTCTCCTTTTCCCAAGCTTCCTTCTCCTTTTGCCAAGCCTCACTCTGCTTTCCCCATTTTTCTTCTAGCTCCCTTGTGAGAGCCTTTTTAATCACTTCTATGAGGTTCATCTGTGCTGAGGAACAGACGATCTCCTCCTTTGGGGAATCACCTGGGGACTGCCTGTTTTTAGTCTCCTCAGGATTTAGAGTCTGCTCTCTATCTGTGTAGAAGCTGTCTAGGGTTAAAGTCCTCTTCAGCTTCTTGCTCATTCTGTCTATTAATCCGAGACAAACTACCAAAGAAAAACAGAAAAAACTGGAGTCTTTCTTTGGGGGGGGGCTGGGTGTGTTATCGAGCTTCCTCTACAGACTGCAGGGGGCAGCAGTGAGGCACTAGCAGGACTGTGCTGCGCCTGCGCTCTGAGATCCCAAAGCGTGCTGAGTCACTGAGGGGGGGGAAGGGGGGGGCGGCCAGGTCCTGAGAGTCTCCAGCTGTTTGCGGTTGTGTTCTTCAGCCCCGGTGTTTTTAGCTTCTCTGCTGGGCTGTTGACTTGCTGCAGGTTCCAAACCTGTAGCGAAGCTCTCCCCGCAGAGACAGCTGCGATCACTCCCCACCCCCTCTCCAGTCTGCTCCCGTGCTCTCACTGCTGCTGCCCTCAGCCTGCGCCCGATCTAAAACCGCCCCAGCCCTCCAGTAAAGACAGACCTTTCTTGGCGGATCTCAAGGATGGCTTCTCTTGGTAACTATTTGTGGGTTTTTTTCAGTCAAGCATTGATTCAGAGGCTTGTAATGAAGTGGATAGTGAGAGAAAGCGCGGAGCTTATGCAACTGTGAGCCTCCTCTCCGCCATCTTAACCGGAAGTGGACTATGGCTGATTTTTAAAGGAAAATGCAATTCAACAAATATATATGAAGTGCCTTTTAACTGAAGACATTGCATTAGACTCTGAGGATATGAAAGCAAAATTGAAAACAATACTGACCATTGAGAGGCTTAAATAAATGGGTAGTACAATATGTAAACATATATATACATATATATATATATATATATATATATACATACATACATGTTAATTTGAGGAAGAATGGAGTAATAACAAGTAGAGAGATAAGCAAAATTTTATCACATATCTAGAAAATTTTTTCACTTAAGAGAAAAATGTTGAACATAGAATAAGACAGAGTATAATTCAACTGTATGTAGAGATATACCGGGGTAATGCATGGCCTGACTTGACCCTTAATCCCATGTGATTTAGACAGTTAGCTTAGGAAAGGAACACCACTGGTAAGGGACTCTGTGAATGGTGATTATACCATTGCCAAAGTACCATAAAAAGAGACACTGAGATAATGGTCATCACAGAACATGTGTTCTTTCTTTAGAAAAATATACTCTTTTGGAAATCTGTGCTCTGTCACAAGGTTCTATTTTCCCTCATTCTAGTTATAGCTCTGGACATCTTGTAAGAGTTAGCACATGAATAACCTACATCAAATAGCTTACTATCTTGGGGGAGAGGAGAAACAGGAGAAAATATGGAATTCAAATTTTAAAAAGTGTTAAAAATTGTTTTACATGCAATTGGGAAAAATAAAATATACATAAAAAGACAGAGCTAGCTTATCAACTATGTGTTGAATGATATTGGAAAATTTCAGAAAGTAAGGAAGGGATATATTCAAAGTGGATACAGCTTATATAAAATGTCCTTGCACTAAAAATCTATAAGGAATGAAAGAGATTAGTATTGCTTAGGCAAAAAAAAAAAATTGTTGACTTTTAAAAATAAAAGAGTAAAATGACATAAATTGCAGAAGAATTACAAACAAGCATTTTTTATAAAATTATAAAAAATTGTAAAAAATTATTAGAATAATATATAGTTTCCTAACAATAATTTTTCATAGAAACAATATTTATTTGGATATATAGTTTTGATATTTCATTTTATAAGTATTATAATTTAATACTCATTCCTGGATCTTCTTGGAAGACACTTATTATCTTGCCCATGATGACTAATGTTTTTAGTAAGGTAATATATATCACTTGCCCAGCACAGTAAAATGACAACAGAGGCAGGAAAACCTTGGGTTAAATCCTCTCTCTGACACATACTGACTGTGTAATCCTGAGCAAATCATGTAACCTCTACGTGCTCCAGGAAAATCTCCAAAACTTGTAGAAGTTTCTTTACTTGGAGTTCCCTAACTTTATCACAGATCTACTTTTTTTTAAAGCCTTTATTAAATCTTCACATCATGCAAGGCATATAACATTTATTTCATCCCCTCCTATATAACCTAGTATACACTAAAAATCAAATTTTGAAAAAATCATGAAAAATCAGAATCAAAATCCAACTTTGATTATAGCAATTCCAGTGACCTTTTCCCCATTATTAACTACTAGAGCTCTATAAAAACAAAAAAGTTTCCAACTTTCATTATTCTTTGTCATGATAAAATTTCTAATTAAGTTTTTCAAATCTTCTTCAGGTTACTGCTTTTGTGTGGGTAGAAAATTGGTTTGCATGATATCATCAGCCATGTTCTCTGATACCCACACATACGTAACTCCCACTGACTCAAGGGAGCAATGAAGATTTTTGTGTCCTTTTAATAGGATTTGCAAGTAGTGAAGCAATGGAAATAAGAACAATCCCAAAAAGAAAAGATCTTATTAAAGGGAATTGACAACTAAAACTAAATAAAACAAATGATGTTTCTTACATTTGTTCTTCATTTTGGGAAAAGTCAAAAACTATAGTAACTTCCTTAGTGGTGGTATAAGGATAACAAAAACTATAATTTGAAATCAATGGATGTCAGAAGCTCTCTAGTAAAACATAATTTTGCAAAAAACAACAACAACAACAACAACAAAAAAAAAAAAAAAAAAAAAACAACCTGAGGCTTGGAGGCAGTTAAGTGATTTATCCAAGAAAACATAGCTATAAAGCAGCAATAAAATATGTTTTTGATAATTTTTTTTTCAAAATGGAGAAATGGGCTACATATGTTGCATGTAAAATGTTGTGGGTGTAATCAGATAATTTCACCATCTTGACTGTTTTCCTTTTTTATAAGAGGGCTCTCATGGAATAAGAATTTTCTGAATTATTTGCATTTGTAAACAAAACACAACAAACTTTTAAAAAATAGCATCAGAGATAGATTAAGAATCCAGTTTTCCTATCTCCAGATTCAGTGCTTTTTCCAGTGTACTAAGTACTGATTTTTGATTTGATCCTAGACTACATAGTCATTGCTCAGTGTTCCCTGCTAATACTCTTCCATCCTCCTTTGCCACTTTGTTCATCTCATTCATCTATGGTAACTTCTTTGATGTCCACTACTGTTGATGAGCTATCTTATTTCTTTTCTTCTCCCTGCCTGCTGGCTTCAAAGAATTTATAGTATTATATAACTTGGAATCAGCTGATTCAGCTGCTAATGCTCACTTATTTTCTAGCTACTCTGGATTGTTACCTAACTCTCTGATGTTCAGTTTCTTAATCTGTAAAAATGAGATTTATTCCAGATGACCCTTAAAGTCTTTTCCTACTCTAAATCCTATCATCATGTGATACTTTCTTTGTTTCTTTTTTACTTTCTGACTATATCTAGCTACCCTCAAATTATGTTGCCACATTGTCTAGTTAGAAAAAAGACATGACTTTTCACACCACTGCCTCATTTAAATCCAATTCATACAAGAGTCAAGACATAATCCTTGTGATGTCATTGGTCTTCCTCAAGAATGATCAACAACAACAATAATAATATAACAACAACTCTCTCATAGCCAATTGAAGCACTATTTACCTGCACTTAGCTTAACCTTTTGGAGTTCTAGTTGCAAGTCTTCAATCGGACATTATTCACTTTCCAAATGTTTTTCTTTTCAAGGCTAATTCTATCCATACATTCTCATGAGGCAAGGGTGTCACAATAACTCTGTCTTCCAATTGTCTTTCTGATATGCCCCTCAATGTTTCAGCCAGAGGTTTTTCCCTTTAATCTACGACTCTGGTCCTTGATATAGTCTTTTTGGAAGCCATAAAACTTGAATGTGAAATAGTTTCATATCCTTTTTTATCCTTTCATAGGAGATTTTTAAAGAAATAATTTAGATTCTAGGCATTTATAGCAAGGAATAAATACACTAAGCAGGGAAAGGGGGTACAAAGCAAGAAGCCTGGGAATAGTAAGTACAAACTTCATCTACTTAATTTTGACTAGAATTCTTTCTATTCCCTTTTGTGAAGTTGCATTTTGTCCTGGGCCTACTAACACAATGAATATATGACAAAGCTATGGCAGTTGTGTGACTGCCATGATTATTAACAATTATTAATTATTAACAATAATTAATATTATTAATCATTGATGGAAATCATTGTTAATAATATTGTCAATTATTATTATAAGGACTTAAAATGGTTTAGCAAGTGAGTGCAATTACTTTTCAATTTTCCTCTGGCCCTGCCTGCCTTTCTAAAATTCAAACTACCTTCTTATTATTACT
The DNA here is from genome assembly GCF_016432865.1 of Antechinus flavipes. NCBI lineage: Eukaryota > Metazoa > Chordata > Mammalia > Dasyuromorphia > Dasyuridae > Antechinus > Antechinus flavipes. Next base: position 270,987,277 of record NC_067401.1, read on the forward strand.
TCTTAGATTTTAAGAAAACTGAGCTTTTAAAGACTATATTTTTATTTCCTCACTCAATTCTTATTTCTCACTTGCTTCTTTGGGATAATGACTGCCAGGCTGATATTACTCTGATTGTCCTATAGAAACTATCATTCGGTTCATCTTGTTCCCTGAATTGGGTCAGACTGTGCAGCTATGAAATGTACACAGAAACTTGTTAGCCTCTTTTTTATAACCAGCTTTCCCCACCTGTTGGCAATCACCACAGTCACGCAGCTGTTGTCCCAGCTGAACCAGAAATACATTATTCTCTGATGGTCTCTGTGAATTAGAAGTCTAAAGAGTCATATGGGCCAGGTTTATAACCCATTATCCCTAGTGTTCTAAATCACTGCACAATAGGGCTTCTATGGTAGTCAATGTGCTGAATACCTGGGACTTAGACTGGGTGAGACTTCCCACTGAATGATGGCTACCCTCACTTTGAAATTATCCCTAAAATAAATTTGATGCAGCAAAACCATGACTAGGTCTATTTCCAAATATGATTAAGGAAAAAAAGAAAATAATCTCTATTTAAAAAATTTTTACAGTAGATCTAAATGGCAGGGACACTCATCAATTGGAGAATGGCTGAATAACTTATGGTATATGAATGCTATGGAATACTACTGTTCTATAAGAAATGATCAGCAGGATGATTTTAGAGAGGCCTGTACTTACATGATGCTGATGCTAAGTGAAGTGAGCAGAACTAGGAGATCATTGTACATGGCAACAACAAGACTATACAATGATTAAGTTTGATGGGTGTAGCTCTCTTCAACTATGAGGTGATTCAGGCCAATTCCAATAGCCATTTGCATCCAGAGAGAGAACTGTGGGAACTGTGTGTGGACCATAACAAAGCATTTTCACCTTTTTTGTTGTTGTTTGCTTGCTTGTCTTTTTCTTTCTCATTTTTTCTTTTTTTGATCTGATTTTTCTTGTGAATCATGATAAATGTGAAAATATGTATAGAAGGAACTGCATATATTTAACCTACATTGGATTACTTGCTGTCTAGGTGGGGAGGAAGGGAGAAAAATTTGGAACACAAGGTTTTGCAAAGACAAATGTTGAAAACTATCTTTGCGTGTATTTTGAAAAATAAAAAGTTATAAAAAAGAGAAATGATGAGTTCAATGATCTTAGAAAAACATGGAAAGATTTGCACAAAATAATGAAGAGCAGAACCAAGAGAATAACAGCAGTAACAGCAATGATGTTTTCAAGATTTTTAACAAATAAGTTGGACAGCTAAGTTATTTTGACTATTATAAATAACTCAATTAATTATAAAGGACATATGAAGAAAGAAGCTATCTATATCCAAAGAAAGAACTAAAAAAATAGAAGTATATCTAATATATCTAATAAATATATCTATATCTATATCTATCTATATCTATCTATCTATCTATATCTATATCTATATCTATATCTATATCTATATATCTATATCTATCTATCTATCTATCTATCTATCTATCTATCTATATATATATATATATATATATATATATATATATGTTATGGGCCAGAACTTGAAACAAGGATTCTTACAAGGTGCTAATTCAATGGAATTGATGAGACAGTGATTATCTAGCTTAGCATGGTGCTTAATAATTCTCTAAGTTCAAGATGATTGATTTAATCTTACAACAAATAATGGTTTCCTAGTGATATAATGATTGGTTTATACTCAGTATAGAGCATATAAGCTGGGAGCCTCAGCTAGATTCATTCATACAGAGAGCTAGGGAAGACAAGCAAACTGGAGGCTGAAGCACAAGCCCTTGGACTCAGATTCATTCATCCCATCTCATATCACCTTGATGATAGACTCTCCTCCTTAACTTCTCCACTGAAACCAAGACTCTGGAAGGCCTTTAAGAAAGTTAACCGGGCCCCAGGAAAGGAGACAAGAAGGAGACAATAAAGGATTTGGAGATATATATATATAATGTCTATTGTTGGCCAGTTCTAGGGCAGGGAAGGAAAGAAAAAAAAAAGAGGAAAAAAGAAATTTACACAATAATTTTTGTGTATATACACACACACATTTATAATAATAGCTTTTGATTTTTCAAAAATTCCTCTACAGTGGGGCTTCTCACTGCCTTGAGGCTAGTAATGCTACAAGTTTTCCCACTGTACTGGGTGGGCCTGGCCAAGTGCCCTTTGTATTTCTGGGGTTCAGGGGCTCATGATTTGCCTTCTATAGTTGGAGGTCCCACAGCTAGTTTGCTGATCCACTGGCCTCAACAAGGCTGTATTTTGGCTAAGAGCCATTAAATTCCCTACCTCTCTGCCTTGAGCCTCACCACATGGCACCTGCACTGAGCCACATTCCCCTCTGCTCAATTGAGACAGACCTTTTCTGAAGTCCTTCCAAGATACCTTATGCTGGAAATTTGTTACATTCACTCAAAATATTGGTGGGAAAGCTCCTGCATTCAGGAGCTTGATTTAGTGTTTACTCTGAGGGAAGCCAGGAAGAGCTTAAGCAAAGTCCTGTCTATTCTTGGCCAAATTGGCCCTGCCCCTCCCTTGTTATATATTTTAAAGAAATAGAAAATTGTGCATAACAGATTTTCAATTTTGTTTTGTAATCATCATTTTATTTATTATAGAAATGTTTATTTTATCCCATAAATTAAAAATTAAATTGAAAGCAAAATAAAGCAAGATATTAAAAAAGAAATATCATTTTTAAGACTTTACATATGTAAATATTACTCTAAAACAGTTAACAAGAAAAGTAAGTTAGATAGATAATAGAAATCTAACCTTGGAGTCAAAAAGATTTATGTTCAAGTCTTACTATATAATTCAAATCTTAATATAGTACCTCCTATGTACCAGTTACTGTGGCAAGCACTTTAAAAAATTTTCATCTGATCCTCACAATTCATAAGGTAGAGATGGGAATCTGGAAAAAAAAATCACTTGATTTCTCAGTGCAAAGACTTGCACTGAAAACTTGAATTAGAGAGCTATGACCAAATTACAAAGAAGTTATCAGCATTGATATATACATATACATATATATATATATATATATATATATATATATATAAAGAGAGAGAGAGAGAGAGAGAGAGAGAGAGAGAGAGAGAGAGAGAGAGAATTTCCTCATCTGAAAACATCTTGTTTTAATGAAATCACAGGTCTATTTTCTGTCTCTACAAAACTATTAACTACAATTCAATTCAATTTAAGAATGACTTATTGAGAACCTATTATATTCAAGGCTTTGTGTTAGGAGTTATGTGTTAGAAAAATGAAAAAGGGCAAGTTCTTCTTTGCATTAAGGAAAGTTGTGGCCTAATGGGGGAAGTGGGATAAGATATGTAAAAATAATTATGGCAATTATGATAAAAAAGAAAGTGGGTAAAGGGCAGAGTGGTATAGAAAATCTGAGAAATGAAAAATAGCTCCAGTTGTGAAAACCAGGAAAGTTTTCATAGGGGAAGAAGCACTTGAGGGACCCACCATGGAAGACAATTTTAATAGATGGAGATGAAGATGGAAACCATTTCAGACCTAGAGTGGTAGGTAGTCTAAGTGAATATAACAATTCACTTTTAAACTTTAGCCCAAGAAATAAAAACATAGTATAATATCTCATTCTTTGTTTCTTCATTTTGACTCTTTTTACATGTCATGAATGATGTGTCTGTTGTCTTTGTGCTGACTTAGAAAGAGGTTATAAACATAAGTACAGATAATTATGACACATCATCTTTTGCAGTCATTATTTGGAGGGGTGATTCATAATTCCTATCCAGTCATTAAGAGAGCTTTGCTCTCCTGCCCCATAGCTGACTCAGCACTTCAAAAACAATATCTGACAAGGTATAACCATTGTCCTACAAAAGGTTTCTGACTTCGTCTTTGAGAGGAGATGGAAAAATGCATTGTACATGATAAAAGGAAACAACCAGTTCTTTGCCTGAAAGAACACATTGCAAGCTTGGGAAACATGAAGGCCAAATTCAACTTATTGCTTTATGTTCTGTCCTCAGTTAATTTAAAGAGACTAATTTCATCATCTTCCCCCACCCCCACTCTGCCATTTGTGTTTAGCAGCATACACATTGACAACCTTAATTTTTCCTTTTATAGTCCCATGGGGGATATTTCTCCTTTGTTCTGTGACTAAGGCTTCTTCAGTATCCAGAGAAAGGACAGTTTACGTGATAATTGAGTGAAATAATGTTTTTCTATCAGACAAATCATTTCTATTTATAGTTGTATGGACATAATAGCTATATAACACAAAGAAATCATCCTCCCAGCTTTTAAGAGAGATTTGCCTTTCAATAAAAGGAAAATGTTGCCACTAACTAAGATGCTACATTTAATTTTGTCATTCACAAAAGAGTATTTATTAGCATTTAACTTTTTTCCTCTGTAATCATATAAATCATTTTCTTTAATCTTCTAATACCCTATTAAGCACAAAATTATCTTCTAGCTTTTTCAGACAGGTGAAATTACTCAGGCAATTGCCTTCTAAGAGATGCACTGATTTAAAGCAGTTCAACTGGATTTCAAAATAATGAAAAGCATTTTGCTGTACTTCATAAAGGCAACATACTAATAGGAATAACAACCCAAAGAGATGAAGTTTTGAATGTCTGTTTAGGAAAATAGGATGATCTCCAGATTAATGGTTGGATTTCCAGTTAATTTTACTCTGTGTTTTTCTTTGCATAAGATTTAGGAAAACCATTTATGAACTTTCTTGCTGGAGGGAGAAATAAATTATTTAGATTAAAACTTTTTCATGAAGTTTCTAGAACAGATGTTGTATAAGCACTAGTGAGCATATTTCTTACTTTAAGCAATTATAATTAATAATTATCCAGAAAGGCAACAGGGAAGAGCACAGGTTACAAAATGAAAGGAATAATCCCAAATGCTCATTTTAAGATCCAAGAGCACATTAAGATCATGATTTCCTTATCATTTTTGTGTTTATGGACCTATATACCCTTACAGTAAACGTCTAATCTCCTTCTCAGAATGTTTTTTTTTTTAAGCTGGAGGAAATGCTAAATATTTTAAACAATTGAAAGAAATGCTAAATTTCATAAAAATTGAATTTCTCCCTTCCAAATTTATAAGCATATATTTATCCATAGCCTTCTAAGGGCATCTACGTACTCAAAGGCAAAACAGAACCTCTGATCTAGATTTTAGTCAAAATGATTGATTATGACAATGATCAATTAATCCTTTATTTATTTATTTTTCTATTAACTACAGATATCAATCTTGATTTATTTGCTGGGCGCGTTTTGAAGCTACATTTCTATAGAATTATTTGAGCTTTGTTAAGAGAATGTTAAGTTGAATACAAAATATATGATTAAAATCCTACAAAAGGAAAGGACAGTTTATACAGATGTTTTATGAAAGGCTTATGATTGAGCCTAAGGAAAACAAAAAGTAGGCAAAAGTGAAAATGATTCCATCATCTATGTTCTTTTTCTTAAGGACAATAGGGGTGCCTAATGAAAAAAGGACTAGTTGAAAGACTCTAATGTTCACTGTCATTGAGAAACTGTCCAGCAAAAAACAAAAACAAAACCTAAAGCCCACCAACTCCTGAGGACCCTGGAGGTAAAACAATCTTTTCAAGGTCATAAGATAAGCATGATAGGATCATATGTCTACAGTAGCAAGAGGGCTCAAAAGTGGCCTCATTTGAGAGGCTATGAAAATGAGTTTGAGGGAGATTAGGTTAACTTGTCCAAAATCAGAGGAAGTATCAGAAGTAGTATTTCTATTCAATTCCTCTTATCACGGAGCTGGTACTCTACTAGTTTACTTCTTTGTTTTAAATCTGAGTGTCATTTGAAACAAACTGTAAAGTCCTATACAAATTAAAAGCTTACTTATATTCAATATTGTAAAAAGATAGCCCTTATGGCAACTTATAAAGATGCTGTTGTTAAATTTATATTCTTTGACTTTGTCTGGGTTTGTCTTTGTCTGTATATGTTTGTCTGTCTGTCTGTCTGTTTCTCACACACATAAATACATAAATTCATGAATGCACATGCGCACAGACTAGGTAGTAGAAATCATAATTAGGATACTGAGGTAGTCATTGGACTCTTATTATCTTTGTATTTCTACTCTAGGCATTGTATTTGGGGTATGGTGATAATTGAATTAAGCGCCCCAGAAGTTACTAAAGTATGTTACTCTTTCAATAATAATAGTAATAACTAACCTTTATATATTGCTTTATAACTTTTGCAAAGCACTTTATACATGTCTCATTTGATTCTTACAACAGCCATGTAAGGTACTATTATTATCTTCATTTAACAGATAGTGACTTCTAAAGCTCATAAAAGTAAAGTGATCTGCCTAAGTTTTTGTCACTGTTATTCAAATGTGTCCAACTTTTTGTGACCTCATGGCCTTTTTATTCTTCACTGTCTCTTAAAGGCTGTCCAAACTCATGTTCATTGTTTCTATGACACTATCTATCTACCTCATTCTCTGCCATACCCCTTTCCTTTTGCTTCAATATTTTCCAACATCAGAATTTTTCCAATGAGTACTATCTTTTCATTATGTTGTCTAAGTATTTAAGCTTTAGCTTTAGAATTTGACCTTCCAATGAAAAGCCTGAATTAACTTCTTTTAATTGACTTTAATTGATTTTAAAAAAAGAATTGACTCATTTGATCTCCTTGCTTCCAAGGGACTTTCAAAAGTCTGCTCCAGCACTACAATCCAAAAGCCTTGATTCTGTGGGGCTAAATTTTCCCTATATGTCAACTCTGATAGCAATGCATTACTACTGGAAAAAAACACAGAGCTTTGACTATATGGATTTTTGTGGCAAGATGACATTTTTGCTTTTTAGCATGCTGTTCAGATTTGCCATAACTTTTCTTCTATGGAGCAAACAGCTTTTAATTTCATGGTTGAGATCACCATCTCCAATGATCTTTGAGCCCAAGAATATGAAATCTATCATTGTATCCATTTCTTTTCCCTCTATTTGCCAGGAAGGGATAGGGACCAGTTAAAAAACCTTAGCTTTTTAAATGTTGGCAGTTTGTTCTCTAGTTCCTCTAACTCTAACTCTTAACTCTTCAAAAATCAGCTTGCACTTTTGATAATTCTCAGTTCACATGTTGCTAAAACCTATTGTGCAGGATCTTAAGCATAAACTTGCCAATATGTGAAATTCTTTGCCATTGGCCTTTCGCTAGGATTGAGATTATAAACTAATCTTTTCCAATCCAGGGGCCACAGTTAACTTTTCCAAATTTGCTGGCATATCGAGGTTCAGCACTCTAAGCTGTCTCAAATCACAAAACTATTAAGGGTCTTGCAGTTTTGAAGTTGGTCTTTCTGAACCCAAGTTTGACACTATTCATTATGATCTCATGATTATTATGTTCAATTAATTAATTGTTTGGTATGTAATCATAAAAGTACTAAACATGATTTCATCACATCTCGAAATCTCTAATTCATGCTTTTTGATCCTACAATGAGCCAAAATGAGTCTATGTGGATTTAAGTACAATGCTCCTCTATGTGATTTTATTAAAATTTTCAATGTGTCCACATATTTTTCAACAATTTACATTTTCCAAATCAGAACTTTCTCTTCTGCTATTCAGAAAGTCTATGAACTTTCATGATGAATAAATGTTTAACCCCACTTCTATCATTAAAATAATAATAATATAATTTAAATCACCAGAGTTTCTACACCATTAAAAAGTCCAGATATGTAATTTTATCTCTATACAAAACTTCCAAAGTAAAGGGCAATTTGTATTAATTATCCGTTCTGTCAAACCAAATATGTAATAGAAGAATAACTCTTTAAAACCTCTCTCTACCAATACATATCAGTAACTAATCCATAATTAATAGCCTCAAGAGAGGTTCCGGGAGTATTTGAAGATTCAGTGACTTGGTTAGCACATATCAGAGACAAGCCATACCCAGGTCTTAATTTCAAGGTCAATTCTCTATTCACAGTGACATGCTGACTCTTATTCAAAATCATATTGACCACTAAACTCCTCTCTTTACTGCCACGCCAGCCTTGATTTCAGGCTTCTCCCTAGACCAAACTTTCATCACACATTCTTTAGTTAGAAAGTTGAGAAGTTCATTGCTTGTCAAAGTGTTAGTAAGAACACCTTTTGAAAAGAATTCTTCAGTAGCACTTAGAGTGAAAATATAGCATCATGAATATGGATGTTGAAAAACAGCAAGTTTGGTGCTTTGCAAAATTTACTGGTATTATAGATCCTGTTAAACTCTGGAAAACATAAAAAAGTCATTTAAATCTATAGAAGGATAAATAGATAGATAGATAAACAGTTGAACATCCAGTAGAAAGGCTATTGATAACATTCATTTCATTCATTTTAGTTCATTCAATTCAATTCATTCAATACATTCAATACAATTTTACAAGACTTATGTTTCTATGAGAAATTGAATGAGAATTTTAAAAAGCTATCTATCTGAAAGGCCACCTAGAGAGCCTTGGAGTGAAAAAAACTTGAGTTCAAATTCTGGCTCTGACATTCTAGCTGGCTGACCATGCATGCATGTTGCTGTGCTAAGGATGTTTCCTCCTTATACTGGGAGCTTGCTATACTAATCAAGTCAAAGTTCTGAACAAAAAATAAATGAAAGAAGAAGGACTTCAAAGTAATAAGCACTACAAAAACATCATGGCTGATTCTCAAGAACTACAACAAGTTTTAAATCAACAAGCTGAGCCTCAAGCATTAGAATTTAGAGGTGCTGGGCATAAACTTATTACTGACATGTTCCATCTCCCTTTTATTGCCAGTTACCTATCTGGACATCAAGAAGACCTGATATCTTACTTTTCTGACTCTGTTATTGGTACTACCAACCAATTAGAAAGGAACAATGTGTTTTTTTATAACTTTTATTGGTTTTTTTAAACCTCTTCATGTGAGACAATTCAGATCAAATTAATATTTGCCCATTCGTAAACTACTTTCTCCTTTTCCACCTATTAGGACTCCATCTCTCTAAAATTACTTCATATGTATTTGTAGTATTTATATGTGTATGTAATATACTATATGTCCTAGCAGAGGATAAGTTCTTTGATATTTGTCTTTGTATCCAAGAGCCTAGTCCAGTGCTTTGTACATTTTGAAGATGATGAAGGAAACCTGTAATTTATCAGTGGAGGGAATTCCCCATTTGGAAATTCTCTCTACTGATAATAATAATAATAAATAAGTAATCCATTTGTAATTCGGAGGCTGCCAATCAAGATAATAGGTAATTACAAAGCCCACAGTTAGCATGCATCAAGGGCAGACCTTAAACCTACGTCTTCTTGACTGTGAAGCCTACCTACTAGCCACTATACCATTCTGCTTCTTGTCTGGTGTATGTTTGTTGAATTTCGTTTAATTGAATCTACATGTGTCCAAACATAGGGAAATGGCCTTGATAGCCTAGAGCTGCTTCTATGGTTCTATAAATTGACATTTTTCAAGATATCTTCAGTTTTTTAAAGGTGCAATTTTTACATACCAATGAAGACAATTACAAACTAATAATAAAATTCATGAATTCTTTTTCTTTTCACATCACATATGTCAAATCACTTCAAAGTGAAAATATGAGGCACAGTAATTGGCAATCCAAAATTTCTTAAGTTAATAAAAGATTTTACTCTTTTCAATTTCAAGCTGGTTATTTTAAGTTAGTTATTAAGCTAGTAATTTAGGAAAAGTTTTTATATTCCAGTTTCTTAAGGCTTGACATTTATTACTCAAAATTCATGAATTAAATATGACTATATGAATAAGAATCAGAACAAATAAGAACCTTGTTGAATTATACCATTGTGGGCATTTAAAAAAATGTTTATTGATATCTAAGGGTTTATGCTGAAATTTGGTCTACTTTACATTTACCAGTCTACCAATTGCTTTTTAGCAAAAAATATCAGCTTTAATATAATTGGACACATTTCATATTTTAAAATTTAAACTCATTTTCAATGAGAAATGGTACAGTTTTCCTCTCACGTTGTATAAGAATATTACCACTACTGACCAATTGCTCTAATTATACATAATTACCATGAACTTAGAAGGAAATGGTCTAAAAGGAAAGGAATGATAGTATGTCATATAGTTAGAGTTAAAAGAGAGACATCTGAAGCCATTTAGCCCAATCGTGTTCTCATACAATTGGAGACTGAGAGCCAAGGAAATTAAATAACTTATCCCAAGTTACATAAAAAGTAAATGTGAGAGGAGGGATTTGAAGTTGGTGCTTCTAACTTCAGATCCAAAGCTCTGGAGTTAGAAGCAGTCAGTAATACAAAGAATAGAATGCTGAGTCTATGGTAAGGAAAACCTGAATACAAATATGACCTCAAACATTTAATATTTGTATGACCCTAAGCAAGTCATTTAACCTATTTGCCTCAGTTTTCTCAACCATAAAGTGGAAATAATAAAAGCACCTTCCTTAAAGGGTTATTATGACGATAAAATGAGATAACATTTGTGAAAAGCCCTTAGCACAATGCAAGGCACACAGCTACTAAGTAAATTTTAGTCTCATCCCTTCCCAGTGAGTCAAGCTGCCTCTTAAACATAGGAAAACAAAAGCATAGGTAGGGGTGAGAATATAGTCCATAGTACAGGGAACTGAAATGTTATTTCTTTTTTACTAGAAATACAATTCATGCCAAAATATGTTACACAGCCTTTCAGGATATGCAAGACCTAGTACTTGGACAGTCACTAAGGAAATGAAGGAGTTAGAGAAGAGAATAGTTTACAACAATAATTCCCCATTGTAGTTTTGTAACACCTCAGAATTTTTACCCTGATCTCAAAGTACATTTTGAGATTCTCAAAATGAAATTTAAATTCACTTCAATGTATTGAATAAAAAAAAATTCAGCTGTAAAGTGGATGGCAAGAGGCAGAAGTTCTAAGGATATAGCAGTGAAGTGAATGGCAAGGTCCATTCTCTAAGGAGTGCTTAAATCAATCAGTAGGTTAGATGATGGTGCTAAAGGAACTGTGAGGGAATCTAGGATGTAGCAGTAGGGCATATAGTAAGGTTTCATCCTCCACCTCTACAGAAGGAATAGAGCTGGTGATTATTTCATCTATATTATGTGAAAGTATATATGTTATGAAAAGCTTTTAAGAAGATGAGGCGAACTATCTAATAAGCAAACAATGATAGGGTTTCAAAAACTTCATTTCTAAATAACAAGAATTCCTATTCATGTAAATTTGCAATTCACAAAACACTTTCCTCACAACACCCCTGAAATATGTAATTAGAATACCATTATTTTATTTTACAAAAGGTTGAAGAGAGTAATTTACATGTATATGTGTATGTGTGTGAATGTATTACACACACAAAGGTAGCTGGTTGCAGAGCTGAGACCTGAATTCAGTCTTGTTTTTCTATTATGCCATTGCTGCCTTCTGAACATTGCACTGAGATTCAAATGCTTACTTAGATCTTTAAACTTTAAATGTAATTCCTCTTTTAGGAAGAAAAAAATTTAAATCTTTCTATCGCATCCTCTCAAACACAGTATCAAGATAATAACCATTATCTTCACTATTACAAATGCCTTTAGTTTAATTTGACTAGTACATATTAAATATCTACTGTACCATACTAGATATTGGTAGATATAGACATGGATAAGATAAAGTTTCTAAGGATTCTCTCCATTCAGAATTTATAATGGATTACAAAGAAGAATAGACATTCCATGTTCACACACACAAAGACATGTATACCCACACCCACACATACATAAACCATGTATCTCTGAAAATTTGGTGAATTTCTATAAATCAAATTACCTTTTGCCATCTTCTTTATCTATAAATTGGAGATAAATTCTCTCAGATGAAGCAAATAAGCCCTGATAGATGAAAAATTATCCTTAAATTGCCATGTGATCTTATCATTTGTTGATGTTACTTCCACTGATGGAAATTGTAACACATCTAGTTCTCTTAATCCACGTTGATTCTAATCTATGACTTCCCATGAATCCTCTATCATAATAGCTGGAGATATTTCCCTGATTCTTTTCATGGATAAACCAATATTTAAACTTATCCAGCTATTATATGGCAAACTAATCTTTCTCCTTATCTAGTAATAAATCTCTTCTTGCTTATTTATAATAAAGCCTGGGGTTATACCTGTAATATTCTTCTCTAAAGTGTAATGTTCTCTGGGAGCAGGTTTCTTGGGGGGCTTCTGGAGGCAGCCTTAGTTCAGTTCAGAGTAATAATCACCTCAAATGCAGCCAGGAGTTAAAGTCCAAATCCTTTATTGTCTCTTTCCAAGTCTTGTCTCCTTCCTGGGGACTGGTTAGCTTTCTTAGAGGTCTATCTCTCTCCTTGGTTCCGAAAATTCCTGCTGCTAGTCCTTTGCCTCTGCCAGCTTCAGCCTCCAGCCAGCACAAAGGTGAAAGATGGAATGAATGTCTCCTCCTCTGAGAGCTTCTAGTGAGCTTATGCTTTAGTGGGCTTGTCCTTTGGCCCTGAGTGCTCCTCCTTATATATGCTCTCTTAAAGGTATAAATCTTGTGGAATTATATTAAGTACTAAGTACATGTAAATTAGAGAATCATTATCTCATCAATTCCACGGACTTGGCACTTTGTAAGAATCCTAACATATACCCATCTGGAGTCTTTCAGTTGTCCTTGGAGTCAAATGATGACTTTTGGGGAGATTGTAATATTCCATGATTTTTAAACCTAAAGCAGCATGAGCAGAATATTGGAATTTAAGAAGATATGGTTTTGCTTAGAATATCTCAGAATCATTGAATCTACAATGCAAATTTTTAGTAAAATCCAAGCTACTCCTATTTAATTGGGGGATCAGCTCTTTCCTGTCTGTTCCTCATGTCAAAGATAAATAGAAATCTCATCTCTATTGAGGACTTTTGGGATATCCTATATATAAAACTAGGTATAGTGTTTTTGAAAGTCAGCCTTGAAATAAGGAAAAATATGGGTTCATGTTTCACCTCTGATACATTCTGGATAAGTGAAACTGAATAAATAATCAAATCTGTCTAAGACTATAAATGGCAAAACATCTACTAATTTCCTTTAGCAAAATTAATTTCTCTATTACGATTCCACTAATACTAGTGAAATCACAACTAGAGGCAAAGAGATAGAATATATGCATATTAATCCACATTTATGATATATATTTACAAATATGTACATATTTCACATATAAATATATGTATATATTACTACATTTGTATACATACAGAGATACATATATGATACATATATATGTATATTTAAAAATTAAACTCTGGTATTCTTAAGAGTATGAAGTTCTTGGTGAGAAACTTCCCATATTGGTACAAATAAGGCACTTGTTCATCAAGTTACATTATTCAAGAGTTTCCTGGGAGCACTGAAAAATTAAATGGCTTGCTCAGGATCAAAAAGAGGGTGTGTATCAGAGGTTGGAATTTTAATCAAGGTCTTTCTGGTTCCAAGGTCAATTTGCTGAGAATACACCAAGCTACCTCTCCCATAGTAGGAATATGTGTGTATGTATATATGTGTCCAAATATATAAAGTGTTACAAAAATTTTCCTGTGGTTTTAAATGTTGATAATTTAAAACTGTACTAAGATTTTTTTGTTACACTCTGTGGAATACACATTATATATTCTACTTCATTTCCCCTTTATGGATAACTAGGGTGATCTATCATAAGTGATTACAGACCTAATTAAGGAAGACCTCTAGTATTTGACAACAATGTAATCTGTACAACATCAGCTACAAAGAGAAAGATCATTAGAACTTCTTCACAGACAGTGAGTGAATCCTTCTTTTCTTTGTACATCATTCAGGAAATATTCTGTACAAATATTCAGGAACACCTTTGGTGAACTAATGTTTCATTTCCTATGCCTTGTTTGATCTTTAGACAAACTCTGTGGTTACATCTTTTATGAAGTCTTAGATCTGTTCTGTCAAATTCATTTAGAAATTATAAGGTGGTATATTGACTTAGAAAACCACAAGTTAACATTATATCTTATTGTATTTATTATTTATTTTGTTAAATATTTCCCAGTTAATTCAACTGGTCTGTAATGATTTTGACAACTCTATGTTAGGTGATTTTTAATACATGCACAGAACTTCCAGGATAGTGACCAGCAAGATTTTTTTCTGATCTTCACACCCTCTCAAACCTCCTAAAAATGGAAAATATACACCACAGATAAAGCAACTTCAATTCAATAAATGTTTACTAAGAACCAACTATGTGCCAGGCACTGTGCTAAGCATTAAGGATAAAAAAGAAAAAGAAAGACGGTCCCTTCCCTCAAACAGTTTATAATCTAAAGAAGAAAGACAAAATACAAAAGAAAGATAGAAATGGAGGGGGAGATGTTGTTCTGTGATGATAAAGATCAAACAAAGATATAGATAGAGAGGAAAGTAAGCTAAAAATCTAATTTTGGATCTCTAAAAGTAAGGCTTTGGGAAAAGCTTAGTACTCTTCCCTCCAGTCCTCTAAACTTAGCGAATAAGAGACTGAGGGAAGTGGGAAGGTATCCAAGACTAGGTTAGCCGTCTGGTGATGAGATTAGAAGTGATAAATTTATCCTGTGAGGGGCATCTCCTATAGAGTTGAAATCAAGCAGATTTCTAGTCCACCAGATACCCAAAGAAGGTAAAAAACCTTTAACTTAACATGAGCTCACTCAGCATTTTTTTCCTCACTGCCAATCATCCTGCTGCATTAGCCCACCTAATCCATGGATTGACAACAAAATGCAGCTCCAAACACTGTGCCTCCCTATTGCCAAAGTTGGCTCCTGGCCCTTTTTACTCCAGTGCTATGGAGTTAGTGTGGCAACTGTGTTCTTAGCTATAACATAGCTCTAGGAAAGTTGGGAAACAGAGGAAAAGTTCAGGACACATGACTGAGCTTGTGATAGAGCCCAGAGCAACAGTTTGACCCACCTCCTCCTCTTAGAATCTTAGATGTCCAAACTCCAAATGACAGAAATCTGCCCAGGCTACAACAGCACCTATATATAAGGCAGTGCTCCGTACAGTTGGATCCAAGAATTGAGGAAAAGAGGGAAAGATCTGGACATAACCAGAGAGATGGATGGAAGAGGCCAATATCCAGTTAGGGGTTCATTCTATTCCCTTAAAAATTACTTGGGTCCAAGACATAGGCTGATGATTTCTGAATTGCCCATAAGAAGATTTGGCAATTCAGTTCCCAGCAAATGATCAGAGGAAGAGGAGTCAAAAAGTTAGCATTGGGAAAATAAGAAGAAAAAAGGACAAAAGCTCCCAAAACTCTCAGGAGGAAGGATATTTAAAGACCTTGAGCACAGGCAGATAAAACAATAGGAAAGAACATTAACAGCAGAAGGAAATAGTGCCTCCAAATCTAGTAAATTGGTTCTGATATCTATGACTAAATATTGCAAAATAGGAGAAAATAATCCAACACCTATGAGACAGAAGATTCATTTTTTGAAGAGAATATAGAACTACAATATCAATACACAAATGACAACTATGGGAGACTTTATGACCCACAAAGTAGAAATAGAAAAACTTGAATATGCTGTGGCAGATGACAAGTGTCACAAAAGAAATAAAAGAAAGGACAAATGATTGGCAATGTAAATATACAGAAGTGAAGGACAATCTGTAAGAAGGGAAGCAAAAGAAATAATATGAAAAGAAAACTTGCTCTCTATACAAGCAAAACATACTAATCTTGAAGACATAAGGACAACCTAAAGATTATATCACTCAGAAAAAAGTAAACCAAAAACTTGCACATTAAAATACAAGGAAACCACCTCAAACTTCTGAACACAGAAACTGAAGAGTTAATTGATAGAACTCACAGATTGCTTCCAGAAAAAAAAAAAAAAGCCAAGGTTAGAAATTCAAAACATATAGTGGTTAAATTTAACAATTCCAATGAGAAACAACAAATTCTGCAAGCAACCAAGAGAAAGACCTTCAAAGGAAAAGGAAAGGAAATTTGAGTGACATAAGACTATTTGAAATCCATTAGAAAATACAGGAGGGAATGTGTTCCAAAGAACAATGGAGCTCAAGATAACCAAAGATAAACTTACCTTGCAAAGCTGAATTTAATCATAAATGAAGAAAAATGAATGTTTAATAATAGAGGTACTTTAAACATTCTTAGAAAGATAAGATAACTAATTTCTAGAACATTTTGATATAGAGGTATCAAACACAATCCATGATACTCCTGAGTTTAGCCTGAACCAGATTAAAGTTTAATTGGGAAATGTTTGATGAAATTAATTAATTTTTTTAAAGATTACATATAAATATATATCTTTTCTAAGTCAATATGCATCCCACAGTGATACCTATATAAATTTAGTGGCTCCTGCTGCTATTTTACCTTGACATCCTTGCCTCAAATGACAGAAATACAAGAAGAGTGAATGAGTTCAACAGTTAAGGACATCAGCAGCAAGTGAATGACAGAAGAAAGACGAAGAAGAGATTTTTTCTAAATAAAAAAAAGAGAGACAGAGATGAAGGTGAAAGTGAAATTGAAATATTGGTGGAGAGGTGAGTCTAGGTGTTATGACTGGATCTCAGAATAGCTCACCTACAGATTAGGCGATGTTTTATCATGGGACCAAATTACAAAATGGGAAGTTACATGGATAGAATACTTTTAACACTCTTTTTCAATTCATAAATGTTTTCCCAGATTCCTCCAAATCCATTACATTTATGATTTCTTGTGGAATAACAATATTCCATTATGTTCATACATTATAACTTTTTGAGCTATTCTGATTATGGAAATCTACTTTGTTTTCAATGTTGTCCCATAATTGTAAGTTTTTTTGTACACTGACCTATTTGTCTAAATAGTGTTATGGTTGTATAAA
The DNA here is from genome assembly GCF_016432865.1 of Antechinus flavipes. Lineage (NCBI taxonomy): Eukaryota > Metazoa > Chordata > Mammalia > Dasyuromorphia > Dasyuridae > Antechinus > Antechinus flavipes. The sequence continues at coordinate 271,004,320 of NC_067401.1, forward strand.
AGAATATTCACAATTTAGTGATGTTTTTATTATAGAAGAATAAAAGAACTTGTGATGATATTTGTTATGCCCATAATTCAGATAAGCCACAATATAAAATTAAAGATGTTTCCCCTCACTGCAATTCTTCAGATAAATCTGGATGGCCACTGTTTGGATATGTTGTAGAGTTTAGGTATTAATAATTGAAGATAATCTCAAAGGGAAAGCGCTAACATTAAAAAGGACAAGGATAGATTTCTTGCAGAAGTTGTGGTTTTAGCTCAGAATTGAAAGAAGCCAGGGAGGTCAGGAGATGGAGACAGGCAGAGAATATTATAGACATGGGGGACAAACTTGCATCTGGGAGACAGAGTGTCTTGCGCAAAGAATTGCAAAGCAGCCAGTGCCATTGGACCATAACATACATGGAGAGGAATAAGGCATAAGACTATCAGAAAGATAGGAGGGGACCAGATTATGAAATGTTTTGAAGGACAAATGAAGGACTTTATATTTGATCCTAGTATTAATAGGGAACTACTAGACTTTATTGAATAGAGCAGAGTGGCAACATGATTTAGACCTGAACTTTATGAAGATCAATTTGACATCTAAGCAGAGAGTTTAATGGGAAGACACCAACCTGCAGGTTTTTGTAATAGTCAAGGAAAGCAGTGATGAGGATCTGTACTAGAGTATTTGTAATATCAGAAGATAGTAGGAAACATATACAAGAAATGTTCTAAAAATAGAATTAATAAGACATGACAACAGACTGGCTATGACTGGGGTGGCAGAGACACTCAAGAGCTGAATGTGATATCTATGTTGCAAACCTAGATGACTGGGAGGATGATAGTACTCTACAATTAATAGGCAAATTTGTAAGAGAGGAAGATTTTGGGTTAAAGATAATAAGTTCAGTTTTAAACATGTTACATTTAATATTTTTACAGAATATCCAGTTTAAGATGTTAATCAACTTTAGAGATGTGAAACTGTAGTTCAGGAGTGAATTTAGAGCTAGATAAGTCAATCTGAGTATCAATATAAAGATAACTATATTGATGGGAGCTGGTAATATTATTAAGAAAAATAGTATAGAGGGAGAAGAGAAGGGGTCCAAGATTTATTCTAATTGTACTATTTATGAAGATAAAATATGATAATGATAAGGTCTAAATTTAGGGAACCAAAATGAGATTAGGGTTTCTGGTGGTCAGGGAGTTAAATGATAAGGTCTAGTGTCAGGTTCGAGGTTCAGGGAATCAAATAGAGAGGTTGGCTCCCCTGCAACCCTTGGAATTTGCTCAAGGATAGGGAGTTTTGGGGACTCCTTTCCCGTGGCACAGAGGTTCTCTGTAAAGGAATTTACAGACCCAAAAAGCTAGATTGATAAAAGAGGTTTATTATGGGGATTGGGAAAGTTAGAAATCCTGACAGAGAGGCATGAAGTCTGGTTAGAGAAATAGGTGAGGGTAAAGAGAGTGTGGCACTGGAAAAGAATATTCTAGTGGACAGAGGCTCCTTGGCATAGCTGGCATGCTTGGAACCTTCGCAAAGAGAGGATTTTCATTTAGCTCTTTTATATTGAGTGTCTTAGTGGGGGCTGGGACAACGAGCAGGTTAGACTCAGTGGGAGTTGGGGCAGCCCAAGCAAGTCAGACCTAGTGGGGCCTAGGACAGCCCAATTTGGCTCAGACCCAGTGGGGCTGGAGGCCTCACAGCTGTCCATTGTGCCATTAGCCTGCTGAGCCAGAATAGGAGACCCAGTTGCTTATCTGTGACATATATTAGCAGTGTGAGACTGATAAAATCCCTCCATACATCAGTGCCTCTAAATATAATCCTGAAAATTATCTGGTCAGATAAGGTACCACAGACTGAGGTTCTTTCTCAAGCTCAACCACCAAGCATTTAAACTCTACTGCAGAGAGTGCAACTCTCATGGACTGACATCATTGTTCAAATGCCCAAGATATATTTACCTACACCAAAGAAATCATAGGTCTAGAACTACTTTCCCTTCTCCCCACCTACTCAAAAATTAGAATTAATGAAAGCATAAAAAGAATGTAAAGTATTTTTGCAAACTTTGAAGCACTGTATTTATATAGTGCTTCATCATCAATTGCTACTGTTCTTTTCCTGTATATGAGGCTCTGAAAAAAATTTGTTATATGAGCATATAGAAGAAATCTCAGTAGATTTGGTATAAATTCAGAGTTATGGGGAAAATGTTCTTTTGCGTGTGGATGGCTCCTGACCAGAATGGAGTTACATTGTAAGAACTGCACCAGCTGATACCTTGCAGTCAGGCGATATTATCTAATGCTAGAGAACAATAAATTATGGTTTTAGAAAATGGAAAGTCATAATAAGAAGCTTTCTCTACATGCCTCTGGGAGCAGGTGCATCTAGGTAAGAATTATGAAAAAACTCTGGAGGAAATAGATTAAAATCTTATTTTCTGTTACTGGCCTTGCTTCCTTTGGCACAAATATAAACACACCTACTGCCTAATTCAAATCTAGCAACTAATCTATTACATTAACATCACAAAGGAAAATTGTTGTCTTGAGGGGAAGAAAGGGTACAAACAGAGAAACATTACTCCTATTGAAAAATTATGTTCATTGTAATGACCTATTATTTGATTATTATGTTATGTATCTTTCCATTTTAAAAGCACCTTAAAGAAGCAATAAACTGGAAAAACATGTTTACATTCAAAAGCTCTGACAAAGGCCTCATTTCTAAAATATATAGAGAATTGATTCAAATTTATAAGAATTCAAGCCATTCTCCAATTGATAAATGGTCAAAGGATATGAACAGACAATTTTCAGATGAAGAAATGGAAACTATTTCTAGTCAGATGAAAAGCTGCTCCAAAACTACTGATCAGAGAAATGCAAATTAAGACAACTCAGAGATACCACTACACACCTGTCAGATTGGCTAAGATGACAGGAAAAGATAATGACGAATGTTGGAGGGAATGTGAGAAAACTGGGACACTGATATATTATTGATGGAATTGTGAATGGATCCAAACCATTCTGGAGAGCAATTTGGAACTATGCTCAAAAAGTTATCAAATTGTACATACCCTTTGATCCAGCAGTGTTTCTACTGAGCTTATATCCCTAAGAGATCTTAAAGGAGGGAAAGGGACCCATATGTGCAAAAATGTTTGTGGCAGCCTTTTTTGTAGTGGCTAAAAACTGGAAACTGAGTGGATGCTCACCAATTAGAGATTGGTTGAATAAATTATGGTATGTGAATGTTGTGGAATATTATTGTTCTGTAAGAAATGACCAACAGGATGATTTCAGAAAGGCCTGGAGAGACTTACATGAACTGATGGTGAGTGAAATGAGCAGAACAAGGAGATCATTATGAACTTCAACCACAATACTATACGATGATCAATTCTGATGGACGTGGCCCTTTTAACAATGAGATGATTCAGACCAATTTCAATTGTTCAGTGATGGCAAGAGCCATATACCCCCTCAGAGAATACTGTGGGAACTGATTGTGGACCACAACATAGCATTTCCATTCATTCTGTTATTTGTTTGCTTGCATTTTTGTTTTCCTTCTCCTGTATTTTTACCTTTTTTCTAGATCCGATTTCTCTCATACCCATGATATTCCCCATTGACATCTATTCCTCCCCCAAAACTCCAATCCCTATATGGCAGTGTCATTCTTTAGAAATAGCTTCCTCCTCTTTTTTTCCCACATAAGTGAGTCCCTGTACTGTTCTCTGAAGGTGGCTAGGGTGTTAACAAACAGATACAATTCTAATGGTAGGAGGGTGGAAACATCAGGAGTAGACAGATTGCTAATATAGATGCCAAGGACGTAAATGAAAAGTGATCTGTTGCCAGAGGGAACAATGAGAATCGTATATCTAATACAGTTTTTCTAAAGAGTGGGCAAAGCTGAGCTTATCCTTATCCCTTTAGAAAGCCCCTTTCCACTTTTTTCTTTAAATTCCAATTTTTTTTTTTTTTGGCCTGAGAGATGGGAATTCCTGAATCCCAGTTTTCTGGAAGTGTTTGATAATTCCTATGTCTTTGCCTCCCAAATAGAGGCGAGGGTATTTTTTAAGCAATAATAAAAGTTTTTAAAGTTTTAAAAAACCTAGACTTGGAGGATTCTTTTTTTTTTCCTAAACAGCACCAGACTCAGAAGTTACCTTCCTAAAAAACTCAAAGTTGAGAAGTTCAGAATCCAGCTTTATGTCGAGGAAGAATTTCCTAGATAGCACATGGACCCTGGAGCTAGAGGCATGGGTCTAAAGTTAAAAAATAGATGGAATAATAAGTCATTGTGCTGAGTTTTTTGCAGGGTACAGATCCAATGGGAAAAATAACAAATTCGTTTTTCTTATAGAGAAGTCTATAATTCAGGTTACTGATGTGCAGCTATATGTCTATATGTCTCTGTAATAAAAGGGGAAACTGACAAGAAAGTTGAAAGATTGTTTCACTAACGTGTCCAAAGTTATCTCCCTTCTTAGGGAAACTCAAACTATGAGGTGGTTAATATGAGTCTGGGGGTATTGTTCTATACCTATAGTTATCTAGAAGGCTTTTTACAGAACCTGGGAATACTTTTGTTTATATTTGTTAAGTCGTTTTTCAAGTTATAGAACAGATTTTCCAAAGGGAACAATAGATGAGAATAGAATAATAGATTAAAACTGATCTGTATAAAGTTTAGAGAGTTGGGTAACAGTTCACATATGCAAATATATGTGTGTGTATGTAAAGATATGTGTACACACACACACATATATATATATATAAACATATACATACATAAACACACACAACTCAAGAATAAAATGCAGTTTCAACCATATCTTATACATATTACCCACTATTTCTTGCACATAGCTACAAAGGAAATATCTTTTTTAAAAGAAAATAGTAAATCCCCAAAAGTCTAACTTGCTGATTTTCTTATAGCAAGTCAGAGCTGATGGTAGGAATAATTGGGATTAGAACCTTCTTCAGTTTGAGGCTTTACTCATTGGCCCATGTTACCCTCATCTCAAATTTAGAAGAAAATCTCACATGAGAGAATTTTCTATAAATAGCAGGAAAAAGAGCAAAAGAAAAGATGAAAGTTTATGTAATATTGCTTTGTCACTAAAGATGCTAAAATTAATCTTCTTCTCCCTAGAAAAAGTTTATTGTTTCCCCAGCAATAACTGTCATGGTGAATAGTCATACTAAATATCTATGGACTTTTCAGGCAATTTGAGGCATGTGGCAGAAAGTTTGAAAATATTGTTTCCCTAGAAACTTCTAAGAATCCATCCCAGTAGGAGAGCTCTGCAATTCTATAACAACTACTGAGTATGTTCAACAACCAGACATGGTTATGAAATATTTCATTTTTATTTCAAAATAACAAGTTTAAGGAATCCCTTGAAGATCGTCCTTCCTCCCTCCCCCTCTCTGTTTCTCTCTTCTGATTCTTTACATAGACTGTACCCCATGTTTGGAATACCCTGCCTCATCACTTTCACTAATATCTCTAATTCCTTTCAAAGCTCAATTTGAATCCTAGTTCCTACATAAGTCCTTTTTAGAACCTACTTGGTTGTTTGCACTTTCTCTTCAAAATTTAATTTGAATTTATCTATATATGTTTTATATCCATTTATTTCTGTACATACTGTTTTGCCTAGATAGAATGTTAGATCCCATAGTGTAGGAACAATCTTCAGTATGGTGCCTAGCATAATGATTGACACTTAGGAGGGCAGAATTGAATTGAATTTAGCAGCACAACGTATCTCTTATTGGAGCCAAATAATTTCTGGTATTGCTAATGAATTAATGTGCAACATACCCTTCCCTCAGAAGCAAGTCAAAGTAATGCAAACTTTTACTGAAAGATATATTAGTGCAGCTAGCTAGGCTAGAACTCTTTGCAAAACTTCATGAACCAGGAGAACTATGTACTAGTTTAATATTAACTATATTCTCTGGGAGATTGCACAGAATCCTTGCCAATAAATCAAGACACAGTGAACATGAATCCTAGAGCTTTTCTCATACATGACTTATATTTTCAAGGACCAAAAAAGTAATACTGAACTATGATGAGGTACTTAGTTTTATTAGGCCTATTTCTTATCTTATTAAACAAGGGGTTAGGGACATTCAATAAGATAGTTAAATAATAGATTGTATCAAAACTCAGTTTCCATTTATTATCTCAAAACAGATATAAATGTACCTAATAATTAAAAGACAATAACTAAAAAGAGTAGGAAAAAATCCTTGCAAAGATATACTGACAGGGAAGAAAGAAATGGCATAAAGAATTAGGAAATAAGTAAATAAAAGAATACTCTGAATACAATGAAGAGATAACATAGGATAAGGTAGTTTTATGAAAGATTATAAAGAAGAAAAGTAATTTTGCCATAAGTATAATTCCAGAAAAAAAAAAAAGAGTGGTGTGGCCAAAAAGCTGCTAAGTGATTGAATATTTTTAGAAAATAGAAAATAGAAAGATTTTTTAAATAAAAATAAAAAAATAATAATTAAAAGAATAAGGAAGGAAATAAGAGTTCTTAAGTGAAAAAAAGCTCAAAAAGGAATCTATCAATTAAAATAAAAGATAAAAAGCTTTAGTAATCAGTAAGGAGTGAAAGGAATATAGAGTCCTAATCAAAAAATATCCATGATATAATTTTTAAAAGAGTAAAGCTAGGGATAGCTAGGTGGCACAGTGGATAGGGCACCAATCCTGAAGTCAAGAGATCATGAGTTCAAATCTGGTCTCACATTTAGCTTCCTAGCTTAACTTAACACTTAAGTTAACTTCCTAGTTGTGTTACTTGGGCTAAGTCACTTAATCCAAATTGCCTCAGCAGCAAAAAACAAACAAACAAACAAGTAAAACTACATAAACTTTTTTTTTTTTGGCAAGGCAATGAGGGTTAAGTGATTTGCTTAGGCTCCCACAGTTAGTAAATGTTAAGTGCTTGAGGCCACATTTGAACTTAGGTCCTCCAACTCCAGAGCTAGGGCCTTATCCATTGTGCCATGTAGCTGCCCCTATAAACAGACACATAAGATGTAGTGAGAAACAAATTGGAACAGAAGATTTATAAAGCTACATTAAGATTTTAAAATATTATAAAACCCCAAACCTAATATCATAGTTCAAGAAATCACACAAGAAAATTTCCTGAACATATTGGGACTAGAAATCAAAGTAGAGAGCAATGAATTGATAGAACATCACAATGGAAAAAACCCAAAATTAAGTCACAGAGAAATTTATTTGTTAAACTCCAAATCTCCATGATTAATCAGAAAATATTGTAAAATGTCAAGAAAATAAAAAATGCTTGCTAAGGATCTTTAGTAAAGATCATGTAATACTTTTTCCTAGAAGTGAAAAATGAAAGAAAAATAGACTATGAAATACTACAAATGAAAGGAAAAAAACATATATATATATATATATATATATATATATATATATATATATATATATTTATATATTTATCCTGCAAAGTCAAATTCAATTTTACCAAGGGATAATCGAATTTTAAAAAGTAATTCATTATTTCCATTCCTTTTGAGAAAATGGAAGAGCCTTTAATATGAAAATTCAATAGTAATATAATAATATTATTATATGTATAATAAAAGATAATAAAAGCAAGGAAGGTAAAGTTTGAATAACTTAAATAGACTAAGTGATGACCCAGTACTTCAGTTCTGAAATGCAATAAAAGATTATGATCCATTCAAAGTCACATCTTGTCTAAAGTTCATTGTAGAAAGGGATACATTTTTAGATTAGGATTTTCACAGGTATGTAACCTAAAGAAGAGGAGGGGGGAAAAGAGGAAATGAGTATTTCTTGAAATCTGGGCATGATCATTGTTGATAATTAAACAGAGATATAAAGAGAATGTAGTGGAACCTCATTTACCCCACTTTGATCCATGAAAGGAATTAGAGGGAAAAAATTGAAACAATAAAAATTCAATAAAATACACAGGATTCTAAGATAGGACAGGAAGAGGATGTTGGTTTTACAATAGGGAATTCTTTGAGAAAAACAAAATACATCTAATGAAGGCATGTTACAAAATAGTAGGGTTTGTAACAGGATGGCACTGGAAAGGAAAGAGCCTAGAGTCAGATTATTCCAAGCAATATAAACTATAGGCAATTGCTGATTATCTTAGAATGAACTATTATAACATAACTTGACAGAAAGGAAAACAAACACTAGCTATAATAATTAGTAAAAATAATATTAATTTACCTTTAAAATGGAAGGTATTAGAATGTTCATATCTTTCTACTTAACTGCAACTTGTTTTGTCCTCTGATTTCATTCATAACAGTAATTTCATGATTAATAGTTTTGTTACTCCAGTAGTATGTGCAATTATTGCCCATTTAATGAGGATCTCATATTTAGAGTAAAATATTTATTAAGGTTTATAGATGGTCTAAAAATATGATTCTTAGTATCCTCTATACTTATTTTCTGGCAACCTGCTGCCATTGATGCAATGGGAGTTACATAGGACTAAGGTCCATTTAGTATTGTTTTTTGTTTCATATGTAATCATGGTCAAAGCCTATAAATGATAAGCTTTCTCTACTTAGCTAAGTTATTCCACAGACAGGAGACATTTTCTGTTGCTATGCACAAATAGCTTTTCTAACACAAGAGGAAAAAAAATGCCACAAACTGAGCCCTCTTGACATAGCCACGGAGAAGCCAAGGTCACCTATACAAAACAATGAATCATCAGTGTATAACCTTGTGAAACAACTCTAGGAACAAGACAAAGTAAAAAATGAGGCAATAAGCATAAGCAAAGATAAGACAAAATTACTTCATTAGTAAATGATATAATTTGCTTAAAGTACACCAAAGAATCAATGAAAAAAAATTAATTGATATAATTAACAGATTTAATAAAGTAACATGATATAAAACAACTCCCAAACCATTAACTGTTTCTTTATATTACTAATAAAACTCAGAGAGTTTTGAGATAGGAAGAGAAAGTCTATTTAAGATAACAACCAAATAAATTTAATTACAACCCATTAAGATATGCATAGGGCATATAAATGCAAGTACAAAGCAAATGTAATGGAAATAAAAGAAAACCTAATACTTGGAGAGATATTCTTGAATTACCCATACTAAAATAGCCAAATTTATCATATTAATAAACTTATTCTATAGATTTAGTGTTATGCCAATTACTATAAAAATACAGCAGGGACAGGTCCTAGATCTGTAATTTCATTAGTATAAGAAATTCTAAGAGGTGAAAGTTCCCTTGACCAAATCAGGTCAGCAACTTCTCTTCTATTTCTAATAGGGAGTTACTTATAATACTGAGAAGTCAAATGATTTGCTCTAAGTTTAATAGCCAACATTTGTCCTCTGTGTTGACACTTGATTGTAGATCTTCCTGGCTCCAAGGTCAGTTCTCTAATGATTACTTCATGCTACTGTCATACCAAAGGGATTCTTTATGTTAGATTCCCCTCTAAACTTCAAAACAATCTCCCATTAAAGCAGATTCTGCCTGGAACTTTACTCAATGTCTGTGACATCCTTACCTTGTAATAGTTAACCTCAGTCATAACTCACCTACCTTTGAATATTCCCTTGCAAGATTTATCCCTCTCTGTGATTGGTTAGTTCATACTAGAACCATTTTGTGTGTGTGTGTGTGTGTGTGTGTGTGTGTGTGTGTGTGTGTGTGCAGAGGCCCAGGCTGGTTTGCCTTTATTCTTCTCCTATCTTAATTCTAACATTAAGTTCCTTGCATTTTCTGAACTTCAAAAACATGCCACGGTATCCAATTATCCCCTCCCAAGGCCATAGCTTTCCAGCTCCCTTTTGTATATGAGCTTCCCTCATTAGAATGTAAACTTCTTGAGAGCAGGGACTCTTTTTTCCTTATTTTTATATCCTCAGCTCTTAGATATACATGGCATGTAGTAAACACTTTAGATATTATTTAAATAGATTTTAGCAAAGCTTTTGATAAATAACTCATATTATTCTTGTGGAAAAGATGGAAATATGTGGATTAGATGATAATAAGATTCAGAAGTGGCTGGATACCAAGACTTCCAGAATAGTTGTAGATGGTTAAACGTCAAATAATAAGAAGTATCCTGTGGACATCCCTAATTCCCCAGATCTAAACTTGGCCCTGGGATTTATCTAACATTTAAAAAAATAATTATTTGGATAAAAGTATAGAGGGTGTGTGGCCGGTAGGTGGTTAGAGTGCTGGGCCTGGAGCCAAAAAAATTTATCATTCTGAGTGTAAAGTTGGCCTCAAACATTTAGTAGCTATGTGACACTCGGCAAGTCTTTTAATCCTTTTTGCTTCAGTTTTCTCATGTATAAACTGAGATCGGGAAGGAAATTATTAACCACTCCAACAACTTTGCTAAGAAAACTCCCAAAGAATCACAAAGAGTTTGTACACAACTGAAAAACAGCTAAAAAATGAATGTTCAGCACTGGTTGAGATAAAAGTCTTAGTGTAGTTTTAAGATATTAAAGTTTAAAACTGCACTAAAATTTTTGGAAAGCCCTATACTAAAATAAAAAGAAACAGTCTTGTGGTGTTCATATTCTAGTAAAGAAAGAGAATATATGTAGGAAAGAGAGTTTTGTTCTAGAGAAATAGTGCATATGTGGAGATTGTAGGGTTCATCTAAGGAGGCAGATGGTGATGGAATATGAATTTATGGCATAAGGGCACTATAATACCTACTTTTCAAATTCTATGGTTAAATTTGAAGTTATAGTAAGTTCAAAGTAAAGATATCTAGAGGAAGCAGTTGCTATGATATATCCCCAAATTCTAACATTTAATTTAATTCAACAAATACTTATTAAGTACTTACTATGCACCCTTCTAATTTATATTAAGTCCCTCTGGTACTTATTTAATGTTATTTAATATTTCAGGTCATTCTCTAAGATGATAAATTGAAGAGCAAGTATTTATACTGGTAGAGGAAATCCCTTACTGGGAATTCCTTTTCTCAAATGAAATCACAAGCCCAGGAAAGAAAAACATAGAATGAAGAGAGAAAAAAGAATAAAGAAAAGAAAGGAAGGAAGGAAGGAAGGAAGGAAGGAAGGAAGGAAGGAAGGAAGGAAGGAAGAAAGGAATAAAGAAAAGGAAGGGAGGGAGGGAGGAAGAGAAGTATGGATGGAGGGAGGGAGGAAGGGAGAGAGGGAGGGATAAAGGAGGAGGGAAATGAAGTTGGAGGGAAGGAGGAAGGAAGAAAGGAAAGAAGAGAGAAATAGGAGGCAGTATGGTGTTGGTTGCAAGTTTTTAGATGTTAAAAAAAAACCTCCTAGGTGATTCTCAACTTTTATATTTGTCTTATTATTCTTCACACACATAAAAACACAAATCCTATTTAAAATTCGGGTGTATTTGCATTGAAATTCCTTATCTATTTAGAATTGTTTAATTAAATTACCATAAAACACACATCCTGGATATGCTTTTGATAATCTTAATTTTACTATGATTATACACTATTGGAACAAAATCAGATTATTCAAAAGTACTATTTTATTTTTTATATAAAGTACAATTGGCAAAATGTATGTGTAATTTACGTTGCAAACTCATTGTATGTGTCATTGAAATAATTGCTTCTTCATCCAGTAATACACACCAAATGTGTATGTGTAATGTGTATTAGGTTCTCTAGATGTGTTGTGGCAGTGATTACATATGCTTCAGGATTATGACCCAATATTACCAACCCCCACTCTACCAATTTACTGTTCTAAAATATTTTCAATGAGGATATATTGATACTGTGACATATTTAACATGTATAGGACTGCTTGCCAGCTGGGGGAAAGGGTGGAGGGAGGGAGGGGAAAAGTCGGAACAGAAGTGAGTGCCAGGAATAATGTGTAAAAAATTACCCAGGCATAGGTTCTGTCAATAAAAAGTTATAATTATTTTTAAAAAATTTAAAAATAAAAAATAAATTAAAAATAAAAAGAGAACATATTGCTATGTAAAACTCAAGGCTCCATGAATTACAGAGCAGGTCACACAAGACAGAGTATCTCAGTGAATTTTAATTGTTTAATCAGAAACTATAAAATTCAAACTTCAAAATGATTTTTTTTTTCAGGATCTCAGTCCATTCATCTCAGGTTTCGTAAATAGCTTATCAATATTATTGCAAGAACTTTTCCCCAGGAATTATAACTAAGGCTCCTTTGATAGCAGAGCTTTAAGTAGAACAATCAGGGAATTGTCACAGGTTACTAACATCTGGTAGGTTCTAACAATGCTTATAGTTCTTTTTAGCAGGAAAGAAGCAATTTTGGCATCTAGTCAACTAGTATCATTAATTAAAACAGAAATCTACTAGATCTTTTTACTCATACTACTAATGCAGTATGAGTAGAATGGAGCCATTAAGGTAGCTCAGGCTGAAATTTCTCTCTCTGGAAGCCATATTCTAAGAGACCTCCTCCCCAGTCTCACCTTATTGAGCAAAACCATTTTAAGAATCATAATTAATATAATTCTTATAGGCAAAATTAGGATCATTGAATTCAAAACCAATACCGAATTAAGACAATATTAAAATATACCCCAGAAGTATAAAAACAATTGTTTTATTCATGTGTTTTATCCATTCCTGCTATGGCAAGTGGGCATTTTCCTACATTCCCCATTGATCTTTACATATAACATACTTCATGTGACTTATCCTTTTATGCTTAGTCAATGAGCTCCTAATAACAAATTCCTTTACATGTCTTTGCTTTATAATTTTACTGAAAGGTTTGCAATAGGAACAATGAATTCCCTTTCAATGATCATACAGAATCATGAAGCATAATTTCTATCCAAAGACTGATTAAACATGAATGAAAAACATTTGTTAGGAGCAGGATGGAGTGCTCTTCACCTGATTGAGAATAAAAGCAATAATGATTTAGGCAGTTGCTGAGTATTTTAATCTTTAATTTATCTCTCTAAATCTTTACATGCATTGATCTTTACATATTAAACAATGATGTCCTTTATATCGATTTTACTTATGTGCTCATAGGAATGATTCATATCTCTCTCTGTAGTGATTTTGTGTATATTTTTCTTTTTCTTATGACCAGACATAGAGCTCCATGGAAACAGGCCATATATCACATGGTACATTTTGTGATATATAAAAGTTTGAAAGACATTGTTTCTGGGAAATTAATCATTTTATTAATCATGCCAATAGATAATTAGTAAAAGGGGACAGTGGCACTTTTGATTGTCAAAATCATCTCATGGAACCCATTCAATACCTATATATTCTTGGAAGATGGGTGTTCCTAAAGATGGCAATCTACTCTGATTAGTTAACATTTAATGAGAAGAATGAATAGTATAATGAGAGATAAATACATTCTGATGAAGGGCTAGGGGAGGAACTTGGATCACTCTTGCTCCCAGACTACTCCACCTCACAATCTAGACAAAGGATGGACCACCCTACCTTAGCCTGAATTGAACACAATGGGTTTCCCCCCTTCCATGTGGTCTGAACAGGACTGAGGAGAAAGTTAATCCAATTTTATTACCATCAATGCCCTTCAGACGTTGGCTTCCTCTAGCAGAGAATAAAGATTTAGGTAGGGAAAAAAACCTGGATCTCCCCAATAATTGGTTATTTGATTATTAAATATATATTCAGTCTGTCAATCAACAAGCATATGCTAAACACTTCCTATGTCCCTATCACTATACTAAATTCTGAAAAAAGCAAACATAATGTAGTGTCTATGCTTAAGTTGCTCCAATTTTAATGGCAGAGACAACATACAAATAACTATGTACAAACAGCTCTCACTTTATGTAAATTAACCATTTTGCTGATATTTATGTAAAGCTATGTTTTTTCATAATAAAAATTTGCCCACAGATGTGAGGAAGAGAGGAGGGCAGGTAGGGGACTCACTAGGTTCAAGGATATGTTGGGTGGGAGCAAAGAAGCAAGAGTAGGAGGAGGAACACATCAATCAGAGGAATTTATATGAGGGAATATAATGAATGAAAACTTTGAAAAACAGTTTCTGAGTAATTAATAATCAATTTATTGCCAATAGATAATTAGTAAAAGGGGCCAGTGGCACTTTTGATTGTCAAAATCATCTCATTCCTCCTTCCAATGGAGACCCTTAAAGCCTTAAGTACTTTTCTGAAAGGGAATGCCTCAAAAAATAAAAATCAATACTGATTGGTGGACATTTAATGATGAGGTGGATTAAAAGTCATTGACTCCTCTTGCTGAGAATGCTGCATGAGACTCAGCAGCCTCCAACAATCTGGACAAGGGGAATCCATCTCCATCCAGATTTCTCTGCTTAGCTTTCTGCTTCATGAAGTGGGTTACCCTAAACTCTAAAGGAGCACAGGGCTCCTATCTGTAAGGCAAACACTTGCCCAGACTAGATATCATTTGTACTCTAAACAGAAATCAGATCTCCTATTTGGTGGGGTCCTGCCCAAGATTGAAGAGAATGTACTTTGAAGTCTAGGAGTAATCTCATTGACCAGCCATGGCCTTCAGAGATGGACTGACCTATTACAGGAGCTAGACCTTGAAAGAAAAAAGAAGGTGAAAATTCTGGATCTATATCTAATAATTAGTTAGTAATATAGTAGTATAATAGTAATAATTTCTCTCAGGCCTGGCTGAAACTCAGAGAAACATGCCAAAGGACAGATTGAGGGGGTGGGAGGTGGCGCCAAACACAGATAGGAAAGGATGGGTGGATACATAGGGAGCCAGGGATAGACATGCAGACCCTGAGAGCAAATAGAAGAGAGACATGTAGGCTAGATGCAGTAGTGGCACTCTTTCTAGATATCCATTATTCTGCTTTTACTTGGAGGTAGAGTTTTTGTTTTTGTTTTTGTTTTTTGGAGGGGAAATTGAGAGACCACAAACAGTAAGTAGAGGGGCAGGGGAAGAAAGGGAGAAGGAAATGGGAAAGAAAAGGTGAGAGAAGTGGAGAGAGGGAAAAACAAGGAAAGTGGGGAGAGAAGGAAAAGGAATGAAAAGGAGAAGAAGGGAAAACAGGAGGGAGGGGGAAAAGGGAATAAATGGGAAGAGGAAGAGACAGGGGAGAAGTTGGGAAGGGAACAAGGGGAACAGAGGAGGAAAAAAGAAAAGAGGAGGGGAACAAAAGGGAGAAAGGGAAGGGAGAGAGGGAAAGGAAAAGAAGGAGTGAGTGGGGAGAGAGGGGAAGAGAGAAGAGAGGAGAGAGAAAGAGATAGAGAAACAGAGAGACAGAAAGGGAGGGAGGGAGAGTGAGAGATACACACAGAGACAGAGAGAGATGGAGGCGAAGACGGAGGACAGAGAGGGAGGGAAGGGGGGAAAAGAGAAAGAGAGAGAGAGAAAGAGGGAAAGAGAAAGATAGAGACAGAGACAGAGAGACAGACAAAAAGAGAAACACAGAAAGACAGAGACAGAGAAAGAGAAACAGAAAGAGAGAGACACACACAGAGAGAGACAAAGAGAGAACGAGGGAGGGAATAAGGAAGGGAGAGCATGCACAGTATTGTACCGTAAAGTTAACATAGGTTTTGGAAGGGGTTTTGTTTTGGGGAGGAGTTTGGAATGTGGATTACTTCAGAATTCTTTACATAGTCATATTTGCATAATGTGATTTAAAGTAAAGTAAGAACTATCTGTATCTGCCCATACCTAATAACCTTGTGTGTTTGTGTGTGTGTGTGTGTGTGAGAGAGAGAGAGACTAGACTTAATCCAGCTCTTTCTCATTCCCACTTCCAACATGGTTTATCTTAATCAATCTCAAAGGGAAGGCACTATCAGCATAAAGACTTAGAAGTAAAACCAGGAATTGAAATTGGAGTAAGAAAGACCTGGATTCAAATTTGACTTCAGGTATATATATCAACCTAGTGCTCCTGAACAAGCCATTTAACCTCTCTGCCTCAGTTTCTTCATCTGATTCATCATGAGTTTGTAGTTGACAGCCTTCTAAGGATCCCATGGTTCAGTGATCTAGGTTTATATCATGCCTCAGACATTTACTAATTGGAAAACCTGTAGAAAAATATTTAAATTCTATGAGCCCTAGTTTCCTCACCTGTAAAATGAAGCTAATCCAAGTACCTTATTTGTTCACATGGCTTTTGTAAGGCTCAAAAGAGATCAAAAATGTAAAGTGCTTTGCAAACCTTAAATTGCTATATAAATGTTAGCTTTTTCTATTATTATTCCAGTTCTAAACCTATCATCCTATCTACAAAAATGTTAAAAAAAAAAAAAACACTCATCCAAAAATCAGCTTTTAGACAGTTCAATCAGCCATTGTTATGATAGTGCAAGCATAATCTCAGTATTGAGCAACATGGTATTTCTGGAAATTGGATTGTAAAATATATTCTGTTTCCCCATAGAAACAATGTCATAAGTGGGAATTGCATGTGTGATTGAGGACTCAGCATCCATTGAAGCAAACTTATGCTAGGACAACATCTACAAAGCAAAGATACAATGATTTCAAATCCAATATTTCACATAGCTAAGTTTCTGTTGCTGTTGAAGTCACAACCAATTCACTATGATCCCATATTTGCTTGGCAAAAATAGTGGTTTGCCATTTCCCACTCTGGCTCATTTTACAGATGAGTAAATGAAAGCAAACATGGTTAAGTGACTTGCTCAGGGTCACACAGCTATTAAGTAACTGTGACCAGATTTGAATTGAGGTTTTCCTGACTCCTACACTAGCACTCTCTCCGCTGAATCACCTCCTTGTTCATTCTCCAAATCTTATAAAGAGTCATAAATGTATGATATACATCAAACAAAAGGGTCCAATATACTATAAAATATACATACAATATATGAAAATAAAACTTTGCTGTACCATAAATTTGTTATAGGTAAAATTAATAAGCAAAGGACTTATTTTAAACTAATTTATTCCCTATAATTTAATAAATAAGTCCTAGAGAATCATCTTAAACACTGAGAGGGTAAAGTATTTGTCAGTGGTTGCACAGTTCTCAGAGGCAGACTTTGAAGTTAGGTTTTTTAGATTTCAAAGCTAATATATCTCTCTATACAATAACAATTTCAGCTAAAATGAACAAGCTAGCTATAATGAATTAATAATGTCTCATGACCAAATAGTTGTGTTGACTTGCAGGAATTTAGAAAGGTTATTTTGAGATTATTTGTCCCATTGACTCTTAAAAAAAGATATCCAAGGATGTAGATACTGTGCCATTTAGTCCATGTACAACAAAGAACATTGGATAAGACTTTTCAAAATGATCAGTAAGCTCGACTATGCATATTGATTACAAGAGTTTGTTTTATTTTATTTTTCCAATGTGAGAGAAAGTGATAAAGGAAAGAAAATAATTCATTCCTTTGGGGCAAGGGAATTTCTATTACTATGAATTTTTATTATAAATGGTTTGTTTCTTCTTTTAAATAAATTTTGACATAATTTTCTAAGTTGACTTGCTTCTCTGTGACTCTTTCTGATTTTCTTTTGGTTCTCTTCCATATGTTTTTTTAAATTTCAATGACTATTTTCTTTCCTTCTTTATTCTTTTTTGGGGGTTAACCCAATCAATCAATACCCTTCTCTCTTCAAACTTCCCTGATCAACCAAAAATATGATAATACATACATAATTAAGTAAAACAAATTCCTAGAATGGTCATGTCCAAACATAGATAACTAATGATATTCATCTTGAGTTAATAACCTCTATTCCATGAGGTGGGTAGGACCTCCAGTCCACTGGAATCACATCTAGTTTTTGCAATGATCAGAGTTTCAAAGAAGTTTTTCTGTATAATCACATTGTTATGTGGGGGCAGTTCTGTGGTGCGGCAGATAGAATATGGAACCTGGAACCAGGGATATCTTTCTGAGTTTAAATCTGGCCTAAGAAATTTAATGAGCTGTATGATCCTGGGCAAATCAATCCTGCTTGCCTCAATTTCTTCTTGAATTAGAGAGGGAAATGGCAAATCACTATAGTATATTTGCCAAGAAATTCCCAAATGGGATCATAAAGAGTCAGACATGACAGAACAATATTGTTATACAAATTATGTTATTTATAAAGTTTATTTTATTCTTTATTTTATTCTGTATCAGTTCATATAAGTCTCCCCAGATTTCTCTGTGACTTCTGACAAACAATACTGTTGTTTTATAGTCATATACTACAACTCAGTGGTACATTAGTTTCAACTAATGGAAACTGAATTTATAATTTTTGCTATAACAAAAACAGTTGATAAAAATATTTTTGTATATATTCCCTTTTCTTCTTTCTTTTATTGTGATAAAGGTCCATTGCTATCATTTAAATGAAAGGGTACATATAGTTTAGTGACTTTCTGTAATGCTCTCTCTAAAATGTAATGTTCTCTGTTGAGGTTTTCTTGGGGTCTCTGGAGTCAGCCTTCGCTTCAGTTCAGTAATCACCACAAGTACAACCAGGTGTTAAAGTCCAAATTCTTTATTGTCTCTTTCAAAGTCTTATCTCCTTTTCTGGGGCCCCATTAGCTTTCCATAATAATCATGTTATAAAAGAAAACAGACCAAAAAATAAACTGAATAAAAATAAAGGAAGTTTTAAAAGTATTGTTCAATATTCTTTCAGACACCATCAGTTTCCTCTCTAGATATGGATAGTATCATTCATTCATCATAACTCCTTCAGAGTTGTTTTGGATCATTGTTTTGCTTGGAATTATGTCATTCATAGCTGATCATCTTACATTATCGCTGTTACTTTGTACACACTACATTTCATTTTGCATCAGCTTATGGAAGTCTTTCCAGATTTTTCTGAGAACATCATGTTCATTATTTCTTATTGCACAATAGTATTCCTTCATAAGCATAATATCCTAATTTATTCAACCAATCCCCAGTTAATGAGCATCCCCTCAATTTCTTGGAGAATTTTTTTTGTTTGTTTGTTTGTTTGTTTGTTTTTGGCAAAGATACTGTAGTGGTTTGCCATTTCCTTCCCCAGTGAATTAAGGCAAAGAGAATGCCTCTCTAATATCCAAGGTCACACAGTGCCTGAGACTGAATTTGAACTCAGGTCTTCCTAATTCCAGGTCCAGTGCTTTATCCACTTAGACAACTAGATGCCTCATCACTAGGGCTTTCCAACAGTAATATTCCAGGAGAAGCAGAAACCAGTAAAAAGTGCATCACTCCATGGGAGAAGTTCCTCTTGTCCTCAGGAACAAAGTATCAAGTGAAGATATTAAGTGGAAAGGTTGTGGAGGAGGTGACAAGAAGTAAAAGAGAGTAAAGTATCAATTTGGAGTTTATCTTGGTATCTGTTGGTATATTGTTCTCTAAATATAATTTCTACTAGGCTACTTTCCATTTTTCCCAGCATTTTTAAAAATAAAATAGTGAGTCTTTATTTCAAGAGTTGAGAATTGGATTTATCAAACACTATGTAAGGATTTTTATTTGTTTTGTTTGTTTTTGCTTTGTTTTGTTTTGCATCATGTACCTAATCTGATCAATTTTATTGATTTCATTAATTATATGGCTTGTCTTTTGTATTTTTAAAATAGTTTTGATTATTATTTTATAGTATAATTTGACATCTGGTTATAATGGACAATTCCCTTTCTATTTTCTCCAACTATTATTTATGAGTTACTTGATCTTTTTTTTCTCCAGATGAATTCTTTTTTTTTTTTTTTAATGAAAACTTTTTATTTACAAAGCACATGCATGGGTAATTTTTCTTATATTGACCCTTGCGTAACCTTTTGTTACAAATTTCCCCCCCTTCCCTCCACCCTTTCCCCTAGCTGGCAGGTAGTCCAATACATGTTAAATATGTTGAAATAAATGTTAGATCATATATGTATACATATTTATACAGTTTCTTTTTTCAGAAGAAAAATCAGATCAAGAAGGAAGAAAAAAAAAACAGAAAGAAAACAAAATGGAAGCAAATAACAACAGAGAGAGTGAGAATGCTATGTTGTGTTCCACACTCTGTTCCCATGGTTCTCTCTCTGGATATATATGGCTCTCTTCAGCACTGAACAAGTGGAACTGATTTGAATCATCTCAATGTTGAAGAGAGCCACTTCCATCAGAATTGATCATTGTATAGTTTTGTTGTTGTTGTGTATAATGATCTCCTACCTCTGCTCATTTCACTTAATATCAATTCATGTAGTTCTCTCCAAGCCTCTATGAAATCATCCTGCTGGTCATTTCTTACAGAACAATAGTATTCCATGGCATTCATATAGCACAATTTATTCAGCCATTCTGCAATTGATGGGCATCCACTCATTTTCCAGTTTCTTGTTACTACAAAGAGGGCTTCCACAAACATTTTTTCACATGTGGGTCCCTTTCCCTCTTTTAGTATCTTTTTGGGATATAATCCCATGCTGCATCAAAGGGTATGCACACTTTGATAACTTTTGAGCATAGTTCCAACCTGCTCTCCAGAATGGTTGGATCCATTCACAGTTCCACCAACAATGTATCAGTATCCCCATTTTCCCAGATCCCCTTCAACATTAATCATTATTGTTTCCTGTCATCTTAGCCAATCTGACAGATGTGTAATGGTATCTCAGAGTTGTCTTAATTTGTGTTTCTCTGATCAATAGCAATTTGGAGCACCTTTTCATGTGACTACAAAGAGTTTCAAGTTCTTCATCTGAAAATTGTCTGTTCATATCCTTTGACCATTTATCAATTGGAGAATGGCCTGAATTCTTATAAATTTGTTTCAATTCTCTATATATTTTAGAAATGAGGTCTTTATCAGAACCTTGAGATGTAAAACTGTTTTCCCAGTTTATTGCTTCCTTTATAATCTTGTCTGCACCAGTTTTGTTTGTACAGAAACCTTTTAACTTAATATAATCAAAATTATCTGTTTTATGATCAGTAATGATCTCCAGTTATTCTTTGGTCGCAAATTCCTTCCTCCTCTATAGATCTGAGAGGTAAATTATCCTCTGTTCTTCTAATTTGTTTATAGTCTTCTTTATGTCTAGATCATGAACCCATTTCGACCTTATTTTCATATATAATGTGAGGTGTGGATCTATGCTTACATATATAATTTCCAATTTTTTGTCAAATAGTGAATTCTTATCCCAAAAGTGGGGCCTTTGGGTTTGTCAAATACTACATTGTTATAGTCATTGGCTATTTTGTTCTGAGAACCTGATCTATTCCAATGATCAACTTCTCTATCTCTTAGCCAATACCAAAAGGTTTTGATGACTACTGCTTTATAATATAGTTTTAGATCTGGTACAGGTAGGCCAGCTTCATTTGCTTTTCTTTTCATTAATTCTTTTGAAATTGTTGACCTTTTGTTCTTTCAGATGAATTTTATTGTTATTTTTTCTAGTTCAGTAAAATAGTTTCTTGGGAGTTTGATTGGTATAGCACTAAATAAATAGTTTAGGGAGTACTGTCATCTTTATTATAGTCACTCAACCTATCTAAAAGCACTTGCTATTTATTCAGTTGCTTAGATCTGACTCGATTTGTGTGGAAAATGTTTTGTAGTTTTGCTCATATAATTCCTGATCCTCCTTTGGCAGATAGATTCCCAAATATTTTATCCTATTGACATATTTTAAATGGAATTTCTCTTTGTATCTCTTGCTATTGGATTTTCTTAGTGATGTATAAGAATGCTGATGATTTATATAGATTTATTTTGTATCCTGCAACTTTGCTAAAGTTGTGTATTATTTTTAATAATTTTTTAGTTGATTCTCTGGGCTTCTAAGTATACCATTACATCATCTGCAAAGAGTAATAATTTGATTTCCTCATTACCTACTCTAATTCCTTTAATCTCTTTTTCTTCTCTAATTGGCAAGGCTAGCATTTCTAATACAATAGTGAATAGCAATGGTGATAGTGGGCAACCTTATTTCACTCCTGATCTTATTGGGAATGGTTCTAATTTATTCCCATTACATATAATGCTTGCTAATGATTTTAAATAGATGCTAGTAACTATTTTAAGAAAAAGTCCATTTATTCCTATACTCTCTATTGTTTTTAAGAGGAATGGGTGTTGGATTTTATCAAATGCTGTTTCTGCATCTATTGAGATGATCATATGATTTTTGATAATTTGGTTATGCTAATAGTTTTCTTATTATTGAACCAGTCCTGCATTGCTGGCATGAATTCTACTTGGCCATGGGGCATTTTCCTAGGGATGATTACCTGTAATATCTTTGCTAATATTTTATCTAAGATTTTTACATCAATATTCATTAGGGAAATTGGTCTATAATTTTGTTTCTCTGTTTTCATCCTACCCGGTTTAGGTATCAGTACCATGTCTATATCATAAAAGGAATTTGATAGGAGTTCTTCATTTGCTATTTTTAAAAATAGTTTATATAGCATTGGAGTTAATTGTTCTTTAAATGTTTGGTAGAATTCACATGTAAATCTATCTGGTCCTGGGGATTATTTCTTACAGAATTGATTAATAGCTTGTTCTATTTCTTTTTCTAAAATGGGTCTATTTAAGTAATTTATTTTCTCTTCTGTTAATCTGAACAATCTATATCTTTGTAAATATTCCTCCATTTCACTTAGGTTATCAAATGTATTGGCATAATGGGCTCTAGTTTCCTCTTCATTGGTGGATAGTTCTCCCTTTTCATTTTTGAGACTAACAATTTGGTTTTCCTCTTTCCTTTTTATAATCAAATTAAGTAAAGGTTTATATATTTTGTTAGGTTTTTTTTTTTATAAAACCAATTCAGTTTTATTTATTAATTCAATAGTTTGGGTTTTTTTTTTTTAGTTTCAATTTTATTGATCTCTCCTTTTATTTTTAGAATTTCAAGTTAGGTATTTTATTTGGGGTTGATCTAGCTTTTTTAGTTGCAAGCCCAATTTATTGATCTTCCCTTTCTCAGTTTTATGCAAGTAAGCATCTAAAGATATAAAATTTCCTCTTATTACTGTTTTGGTTGCTTCTCACAAATTTTGACATGTTGCCTCATTATTATCATTCTCTTGGATGAAATTAGTGATTGTGTCTATGATTTACTGTTTCACCCATTCATTCTTTAGGATGAGATTATTTAGTTTAAAATTTCTTTTTGGTATATTTTCCCCTGACCTTTTATTGAATGTAATTTTTATTGCATTGTGATCTGAAAAAAATGCACTTACTATTTCTGCCTTTCTGCATTTGATTTTGCAGTCTTTATGTCCTAATATATGATCAGTTTTTGTATAGGTTCTGTGAACGGCCAAGAACTGCCAAGAAGAAAGTATATTCCTTTCTGTCTCCAATCAATTTTCTCCAAAGATCTATCATATCTAGTTTTTCTAGTATTCTATTTACCTTTTTAACTTCTTTCTTATTTATTTTGTGGCTTGATTTATCTAGTTCTGAGAGAGCAAAGTTGAGATCTCTCACTATTTGCTGCAAGCAGTCTATTTCTGTTTATTTCTTCTTGTAACTCTCTTAACTTCTCCTTTAGGAATTTAGATGCTACACCTTTGGTACATACATATTTAATATTGATATTGCTTCATTATCTATGGTACCTTTTAGCAAAATATAGTTTCCTTCCTTATCTCATTTAATTAGATCAATTTTTGTTTTTGTTTGATTTGAGATCAGGATGATTACTCCCACTTTTTTACTTCACCTGAAGCATAATAGATTCTGCTCCAGTATTTTACCTTTACTCTGTATGTATCACTCTGCTTTAAATGTGTTTCTTGTAAATAACATATTGTAGGATTCTGGCTTTTAATCTAGTCTGCTATCCACTTAAGTTTTATGGGAGAGTTCACTCCATTCACATTTACAGCTAAAACTATTAGTTCTGTATTCCTGCCATTTTATTAACCCCTAATTATAGTTTTCTCTTTCCTTTCCCCTTTCTCTCCTCCCCAGTATTTTACTTATGAGCACTATTTGCTGCAAACAGTCCTCCCCCTTTAGAGACCCCCCCTTTCTTATGCTTTTCCCCTACTATTTCTCTTTTCCCTTCTATTTAGCCTACCCTTTCCCTTTTCCCCTTTTCCCTCCCACTTTTCTATAAGATGAAAGATATTTCTTGGTGAAACCAAATATATCTAATATTCTTTCTTTGGGCCAGATCTGATGAGAGTAAGATTCATCCTCCCTTCTTTCCCTCAATTATAATATGCTTTATTAGCCTCTTCCTGAGATGTAATTTTCCTCATTTTACCTCCACTTTCCCCTTTTTTCCTGTTACAATCCTCTTTCCATGTCTAGTTTCTTTTTATATTATAAAAGTAAAATCAGATTATACATGTACTCTCACTGTATACCCATAACAGAAATACAGTTCTCAAGAGTTTTTTTTTTCTTTTTATACTTCTCTTGAGTGCTCTATGTGGAGGTCAAATTTTTTGTTTAGCTCTCTCTTTTCATCAAAAATAAATTGAATTCACCAGTTTCATCGAATGTCCATCTTCTTCCCTGAAAGAAAATGCTCAGTTTAATAGAGTAATTTATTTTTGGTTGCACTCCAAGTTCCCTCACCTTTTGAAATATCAAATTCCAGAACCTTCAATCCTTTAAAGTGGAAGCTGCTACGTCCTGAGTAATCCTTAATGTAGCTCCTCAGTATTTGAATTGTTTCTTTCTGGCTGCTTGTAATATTTTTCCTTGATCCAATAGTTTTCAAATTTAGCCAAAATATTCCTTGGGGTTTTAATTTTGGGGTCTCTTTCAAGAGGTGTTTGTGAATTCTTTCATTTTGCCTTCTGTTTCTATAATATCCAGGCAGTTCTTTTTGATGATTCCTGAAAGATAGTGTCTAGGCTCTTTTTTTTTTTTTCATCATGTATTTCAGGGAGTCCAATATTTTTTAGATTGTCCCTCATAGATCTATTTTCCACATCAGTTCTTTTCCCATTTAGGTATTTTACATTTTTTCTATTTTTTCATTCTTTTGGTTTTGCTTGACTGATTCTTGTTGTCTCATGGAGTCATTCATTTCCATTTGTTCAATTCTGATTTTTAGTGAATTATTTTCTTCATTTACTTTTTTTTAACTTCTTTTTGTATTTGTCCAATTGAATTTTAAAATGAGTTGTTTTGTTCTATGGAATTTTTTTTCCATTTCACAAATTCTGTTTTTTAAGGCATTATTTTCTTTTTCTACTTCACAAATTCTGTTTTTCTGGGAGTTGCTTTCTTTTTTCATTTTATCAGATCTATTGCTTAATGAGTTATATGCTTTTTTTCCATTTCACTAAGTCTATTTTGTAGTAAAATTTCTTCAGATAGTTTCTGTGTTGCCTTTTCCAAACCCTCTTGCAAATATTTCCTTTCCCAATTTTTCTTCTAGCTCTCTTTTAAGATCCTTTTTAATTTCTTCTGGAGAGCCTTGTATGATAGACCAAGTTATAACAGGGCTTCATCTGGAGACAATCTGCCTTTAGTCTCCTCAGGGTTTGAAATATGTTCTTCTTTTTCACCATAAAAGCTGTCTATAGTCAGAGTCCCCTTTGCTTTTTTTACTCATTTTTTCAAAAGTTAAGGTCTGCTTTAGGGTGGCGGAGGTTTTCCAAGAAACTGTGGCTAGACTGGATCAATGTTGATTCACTCCCAGTGCTATGTGGGCATGTTTAGGTCCCATGGCATTCACTTTTGATCTTTTGTGTTTGTTTTGGATGTTTTATATATTATCTGCTGATATACTGGCTTGCAAACAGGGCAGAGTAGCCAACACTACTGTAGATTCCTGTAGATTCTCTGCCACATGGAGTCTGCACCACCATCAGAATCAGCAATGCTGGCAGAGTCAGGAACAGCCAGGACTCTGTGCTGTCTGCACTGGCATTTGTGGTCAGTTGTTTGTGTTAGGCTCCCTCCTTCCCATTTCAGATTGAAAGAGATACTGGTCTCCTTCCTCCTGTAGATTCTCTGCTATGCAGAGTCTGCAACACCACATATAGATTGCACTACTTTGGGACTCTGTGCTATCTGGGCTGGTATTTGTACTCAGCAGATTGGGCTGGCTGCCTCCCTCCCATTTCCAAATGAAATAGACCTTTTCTGGAGATCTTCGAAATTATCTTCTGTTGCCAATTTGTTACTCTCCCAATATTTGTGGGTTCTACCAGTCCAGAGCTAATTCAGAGTCTGGATTTTGTAATAAGTGTGAGGGTTGCAGAGAAGATAAGAGAAATGTGTGTCCTCTTCACCATCTTGGCTTTGCCCCTGGAAATTTCCAGATGAATTCTTTTATCATTTTTTCTGATTCTCAAAAGTAATTGAATAGTGCCTTGATTGGTATGGTATTGAATAAGAAGATTAAGTTAGAATTATTGCTTTGCATCTCCAATTGCCTAATGAACTTATAAACCTGGATGTCCCATATCTTAAACTCATCCCTTTCTTAAATTCTTCTCTTTTAAACTTACCTGTTTTTAATGGATAATAAAAGACACCATCATCCTTCCAGTCACCCAGGATCATAAACTAAGTGTTATCCTTTACTCCATATTCAATCTGTTGCCAAGTCGTGCTAATTTCTACCTTTGTAATAGCTCATATATGCCTCCTTCTCTCCTCTGACATAGAAACCATCTTGGTATAAGCTGTCATCATCTCACACTTGTATTATTACAATAAACTGATGGTTGGAGTCCCTTGCCTCATACTTCTCCCCAATTCAATCATCCTCAATTCAACTATCAATGTGATCTTCCTAAAGTACAATTCTTATTTAATATACTCCAACGGCCCTTAGGATCAAATATAAAAATCCTCTGTCTAATATTCAAAGCTCTCCATTACCTGTTTCCCCTCCTATTATTTCTAGTCTTCTAAAACCTTATTCATTTAAATATATGCTTCAAGTCCCTGATATTCCCTGACACTGATCTTCTTGCTGTTCCTCATAAAAGACCTTCTATTTCCCATTCCCTATACCTGAAATTCTCTCCCTCTCATCTGTATCTTCTGGCTTCATTTCATTCTCATTTTAACTCCTATCTTCTACAAGAGGCCTTTCCTAATCTTCCTTAATAAAGCTAATATCATCCCTCTGCTGATATTTATCCTATATGTAACTTGGTTTTCTGTTGTCTTCCTTATTAGACTTGAGCTTCTTGAGAATATGGACCATCTTTCACCTTTCTTTATATCCCCAGCACTTGGTAGAGTACCTTATCCATAGTAAACACTTGATAAATGTTTATTAACTATCTGACTGACTGTACAGTATAAGGGAAGGACTCATATAAATTATAATTAACTTAACCCAACAAAATAACTAACACTAGGCAAGGGGAAAAGATTGTCAGATTTATTTTAACATGTTTCTTTAAAATCTTTTCAGAGGGGACTGAGATGGTAGGATATAAAAGAGTAGACGTAAAGGACAAAAAAAAAAAACAAAATAAATATTGGCTAGTACTTCTTTTAAAAGTGTTTTAGAAAAATAGGAAAATCTGTTATCACTAACTTTATTAATATATTTTCTGAACATGATTTGATGAATGGAGTCTTTCTTGGGTCTCCAGAGCCTTTCATTAGCGACTTACATAAGGTTACTCAAACAGATAATAAAACTGAAGATGGGAATTTTTAGCTATTTTGCCTGCAATTAATGTAGGTCTTGATTCTTAGATGTAATTATTGACCTGCTAATAGACACCATGAGTATTTTGCTCTTTATGGGCCTTTCTCCCCCCTTCCCCCAATAACTTCAATATTACTAAGGTTGTGAGGGAAGAAAGCAGATTTAGAAACAGTTCAGAGTGGGAGTCTCAAGTGCTATGGCCTTTTGGGGAATGATTCAATCACTACTATTAGAAGCAACACATCAGGACTGTGAAAACAATTTCTCTTGAGAGATAATAAAAATCAATCTGTAATATACTTTGCAAGCATATCAGATGACAGGTGTTAGTTATTAAAAACAAATATCATATGCCAAAAAATCAAACACGTGCATTGTATATGCATCTTATATATTTGTACTTAAATGAATTCAGATTCCCATCTTGAGAGTTCTCTGTGATCTCAGCTCCCTTGAGTTGAGCAAGGAAATTCTTGGGGAAAAATTAAACACGGAATGATTTTGCTTAGGATTAATGAATTTTTTCTTTCACAGAATCCAATACTTATAGTAAGGAAAGATTGAAGGTAAACTTATCGAACCTCCCCATTTTACATATAAGAAAACTGACATTTGAAACTTTCATTGAAACAGAACATTTGAACATTCCCAAGGCCACTTAGATGGTAAGTATAAAAGAAAGAATTTCTACTCGCATTTTTTGACTCTAGAGACAGTCATCTTTCTCTTGTTCTACATCATTACCTTTGCTTCTCTTTAAGCCAGTGATGGAGACATATTTTCACCCAATAACAAAGACATTCTCCAATTGTTTCAAATTCATTCTATATCTTGGTATGACTTTCTTTAGTCTCCACAAGTAGGTTTTCTGTCATAAAAAAAACTTTAGACTATCTTGTAACAAGATAATTGGCATATTTCTGCATAACTCTTTTTTCTCATATATTCACAAAGATGGTTAGTGTACTGTACTTAAGCCATTGATATCAAAAAATGAAGCCCTATCCATACTGTTCTTAAATATGAAATGGGTTGATAAAGGTGAAGGTTAAAAAAAACAACACAAGAAACTGCCAAACTGTATTTTCTAAGTTTTCAGAAATGCTATAAAAAGAGATGGAATTTTTTTACAAAAGGAGCATTTAATTTAAAAAAAATTTATGTAACTCTCTATATTGAGAATAAGTACACTAACTTAGTTCTATTTTGTCTTAAGCATCCATGTTGTGATTAAGTAACTATAACATAAATTGTTTTCTGTAAACTTCTGTATATAGCTTGTGTGGGTCCCCCAAAACTGCATATGACTAAATAACATCTGCTAATGATATATCTCTTTTAAATCTGACAAATAACTGATGAACATCTGCTAATGAATTTAGGAAACTAAAGCTTCAGTTGTTTATTTTCTTATATCACAGACTTGGATAATTAACCACGAAGTAGATCTTATACATTGCCTGTATTTATAAAAACCATAAAAACTCACGAGGGGTCCTAGACATTACCCTGCTCTTGGGTCATGATGAAAGAAGACTCCCATGTTCCCCACACTGAGAAATTTGAGTATCCTTGGTTCACCAGAGACCAGTAAATGACAAATGACCTGGTATAATGATACTTGAGAGGGAGGCACATAGCCTCTATATGAGCAGAGAAGGAAATTTTGCATGAACATAATCAATGGTACATACCTATTGGACTCTTTTAGGAATAAGGTTAATGATTTATTCCTAGGGAGGTTGATGTCTATATCATGGGATAGATAATTGACAGTTGTTGATTAGTAAAGAATGATTTCATGCATTGATGTATATAAATGTGATTTAGTGTTTCCATCACATTAGTAAGCATATGTAACAGTATATCAGTTTGGTATGTACACCATATATTATACACTAATGCATTATTAATTTCGTAGGTGATACTAGGAGGACTGACAGATTTCAAAGAATAGTGTGCTATATTGTTCAATGAATTAGAAACAGAGTTTGCTTAAGGGAAAATTTTGACCATTTAATAACAGTGAAAAACCACCCCAAAGATGAAAAGCAGAGTTTTTTGATGTAGGCTGAGTAAGAAGCATCATATTTTTGGAAGTGATAAAAATTGCATATTTCTGATTTCAAAAAGTCCCTTTTTTTGCAGCTTAGCAATTACTTAAATCAAGGGAAGGCTCAATGAGGTTTGAAATAATTCTAATCTTTTCTTCAAACTATTCATACCTGTAGCATAAGGAACTCCAGAACCATCCAATATCTTTCATTGAAGGGTAAAAGACTATAAAATTACCAGACATATACATAATCATTTCAGTAGTACCTTACCTGGCCATCTGTCATTGCCTCTCAGAAGTATGACAATTTGAGGGAAACTGAGTATTAATTAACCCAGTAGCCTATAGAAATCTTGGTAATTCTCTAGGGTGTACCTAAGTAAGATGAAGAAACTGCAACTGAGGTGGGAAGACAGGGTGTTGAACTTGGAATATGAATCTTACTTCGGTCACTTAATATCTGTGTGACCTTGGACAAGTCACTCCAGTTTATAACATCTGATATGAATATGACATACCACAAAAACTACATACATGATCTAAATATAAAATGTAACAAAATAAAAAATTTAAAAGAGGTGCCTTCCTCAGAGATATGGCTAGGGATTGTGTATATGAATTTTTAACCTAACAAGGATGAAGACAATATTAAAAAAATAAAAGTCATTCCTCATGCCCTAGATTGTTTCAATCACTGTAATTTTCTTATAGTTTTCAGTATCATACAATAGACTAAAAAACAAAATATCTTTTAAAGTACACACAATATTATTAAAGTTGATGAATTGATTTAATAATTCATGAAGTTGAATAATTTAAATTTAATTATGTGAAATGGAAAAGCATTTATATTAACAAAATTAATTCAACTACAATAAGAAAGGAAAAGATCAACTGGAAAAACATTTTTATCAAATATCTCTCACAAAGGATTAATATACAAGATAATTAGGCTAAAAATTATCTCCCCAAAATAAGTCACCAAGGAGTATGAAAAAAACAGTTCTCAAGAGAAATATTATAAACTCCCAGCAACTATATGAAAGAATGCTTCAAATCTAAATAACAGAATATAAATCAAAATGATATCTTATTGCCAGTAAATTGGCAAGGATGACAAAAGATGAGAATGGAAAATGTCAGAGAGGTTTTAAATAGACAAGTACATTTAATGTACTGTTGATGAAAAGTGGCCTTTCCTTTTTTCCCTTTTCATTTCCCATAATCTATTTGGGCCAGCAGAAAGACCTACCAAAAATGGTATCTCCTTTTGCTTTCCCCATCTCTAACTTATTTCCTGATGCCCTGAATTAATCCAGGATGCTTGGCTATTCACATATCTAGGATACAGTAGAAGTCAGCGGCTCCTTTTCCTTTGAGCAATGCAGATGACCACCAGGCCTTCTTGTTGTCTTTCTGATGTGCCCTAAAATCTTCCAGGTTTTGCCAGATGCCCTGATTCCTATCTCCCTGGATCAAGGCATTATCATATTACTTAATTACTTACCCCAAGGTAATAGCTGGTCTTTTATATTCTTAGGACTTCCAAAACTTTCCATTTGCTCTAAAGCTATACTTCTTATATGTGTTGTTTCCTCCAATTAGATTGTGGATACATTAAGAGAAAACAGTATTATTAATTTTCTATATGTATACCCAAAATGCTTAGCACATGTAAGTACTAAATAATTGCTTTTTCATTCCTTCAGTCATATCTTGTGATCTAACACTGTGAAGTTTGTGCCACTTTAAGAACAATAAGAAAAATCCCATGTAAACTAAAATATTGATAACAATATTTTTATATTATATTATATTATTTTTATATTATAATAGGAAATAATTAGAAGCAAAGTGGATGTCCATTTATTGGGAAATGATGAGGCAAGTTGTAGTGTGGCTGTAATGTAATTATCCTGTCCTGTAAGAAAATATGAATATAGAGAAGAATATAGAGTTCATATGAGCTCATACACAATAAAGCAAGCATAACTAGGAAAATAGAAATATGATATTATAACAAAGCAAAAAAACAAAAACAAAATGATCAAAATTGAGTGCTGTGAAATTATAATGAACAAAATACTCATCCCAAAAAAAGAGAGATGAAAAAATACTTGCTTCTTTGTGGGGAAAGAGGAGGACTATTAAATGAATAAAGTTTTAATGGGTGTAAATTATTGAACAAGGCATATTGGAAGCAGCAAGGTATCTTTAAAAAGCAATAAGAGGCAACATGAGCTATGAAAGTCAAACAAATACAATCTTCTATCAGACATTGGTGGAGACAATTTAAGAATTTGAACCCAAGAGTCTTCAAAAGAGTAGTGATCCCCAAACTATTAAACTTAAACTTGCTTTCAACCTAACCCCAGTAGCTATCATTGAGGGGAGCCTACCTTCTTCATTACCCCCAGCAATAACTACTGTTCAGCTACCATCAACAGGTAGATAGCATAACATCCCTGGGGATGGCAGTACCCTGTGATTTACCAATTCTGCTTCCAGTCCTGCCTTTGAATCCATCAACTGCAGAAACAACTCCTCTGGAAAAGAGACTAGCCATTCCCACCAACAGCCAACCAATTGCTACTCACAGGAAATTCAGTCTAGCTAAATCATCAAGACACTTTGAGTAAAAGACAAGACCAGACAAGCCCAACCACCATTACCATTTTAGCCATCACTTCCCTTTAGAATCTGCTGGTTCTAGGTCCCTGAATCCAAGACTCTTGGAAATAGCAAAACTAGCCTAGCCATTCTCCTAGAAAGCATTCCTCATGGAGATGCAGCCTGGATACTATTCCTGCAAGTACCAGCCACATCAGCCAAAGATCTAGGAAAGAAAGTTCTTGTTATCAAAGTCCTTGGAATTGCCAAATCATCTTACATTGGAAACTTTTATGATTGTATCAACAGACATAACATTTTTAAAAAGGTATCACTGTCTGATTTGCCATTGTACCCTTAAGACCAGAGAAAACTTTCTAACTTTCAGCTGAAACTTTCCAAAAGTGTCATTTTCCCCCTGAGAATGAGAGATCTTTGAGGATAGAAACATCGGGGGTGGAGCCAAGATAGTGGAGAGTAGACATGTCTTTGAGCTCCTCATAGTATCCTTTCAGATTAGTACAAGATCAAGCCTCTGAACTTTTTTTTTTTTTGGAGTGACAGAACCCACAAATATCTGGAGTATAACAAATTTTCAGCAGAAGATATTTTGGAAGAACTTCAGAAAAGGTCTGTTTTAATCAAACGGAGAGGAGGAACAGAGCACAGAGCAGGGAGCCAGAGTGTTGCCGTGTCAAGCACCAGGGAATCTACTGGGAGGCTCTTAGGCTACTCTGTCCTGGTTACAAGTCAGTGGATCAGTAGATTAGCTGTGAGACATCCAAAACAAATACAAAAGGCAAATGGTAAGCCTCTGAATCCCACAAAAACACAGGACCTGGTCATACCTACCCAGCTCTAGAAGTCAGTCAGCAGCACTGGCCCCAAGGCAACCTAAAGTGGCTATTATCTACAGAGGAAGCTTGGGACAATCTACCCTTTGCCCTAAGAGAAGATCTCAACTTTTAAAAAAAGAACAAAAAAGCAAAAAAGAATTCTGATCACAGATAATTTTTACAGAGAAAAAAAAGAGAAACAGACCTCAAACTCTGAGGATTCTAAAGGAATCATCTCCAAATGATGCCCCAAAGGATGATAGGAGTTGGTTCTCATTTCACAAGGCTCTCTTGGAAGAATTCAAAAAGGATCTTAAAAATAATTAGAAGAAAAATGGGGAAAGGAAATGAGAATTTTGCAAGAAAATTTGGGAAAAGAAAAACAGAATTTATCTGAAGAAAACCCCTTAACAATAGAGTTGATGAAATGGAAAAAAAACAATATATCTCCTAATAAAATAGATATAAAAAAGAAACCAATTCAGGGGAAAAACAGAATTTGTGAAATGGGGAAAAAATGCATTGAACAAAACACCTCATTTAAAAGTTCAATTGTCCAAATAAAAAAGGAGATAAAAAAGATAACTGAAAAAATTCATTCACTAAAATTAGAATTGAACAAATAGAAGTGAATGACTTAACAAGACTTCAAGAATCAGTCAGACAAAATTGAAAAATGAAAAAAAAATAGAAAAAAATGTAAATGCATTTGGAAAATCATTGGAAAAACAATTGACCTGGAAAATAGATCTGGGAGAAACAATCTAAGAAAAATTGGACTCTCTGAAACCCATGATGAAAAACAAAGCCTAGACCCTGTTGTCCTAGAACCAGAGGTTAAAATAGCCATTGAGAGAATTCACCAATCACCTCTTGAAAGGACCCCAAAATGAAAACTCAAAGGAATATCATAGCTAAATTTCAGCATTATCAAATCAAGAAGAAAATATTGCAAACAGCCAAAAGGAAACAATCCAAATATGGAGGAGCCACAATCAGGATTACCCAGGACCTAGCAGCTTCCATTTTAAAGGATTGAAGGGCATGAAATCTAAAATTCCAAAAGGTAAAGAACTTGTCTTGCAGCTTAGACTCAACTATCCAGCAAAATTATTATATTTTAGTAAAAAAAGATGAACATTCAATGAAATAAGTGAATTTCATTTATTTCTGATGAAAAGAACAGAGCTGAATAGAAAATTTGATCTTCAAATGCAAAAATCAAGAGAAGCATAAACAAGTTTAAAAAGAAAGAAATATAACTTTCTTTTAAAAGTGAAAAAAACATATCCTTATAAGGGAAGATGATATGTTTAACTCTAGAGATCTGTATTTCTCTTATAGATATACTTAGAAGTACAAGTATAATTTTATTTTATTGTGATTATATAAAAAAGAAACTAGAGGAGGAAAAGTGATTCTATTGGAAAAAGAGGAAAAAGGAGTTAAAATGGGATAAATTACGTTTCATGAAAAGGCAAAAAAGAGCTATTACAATTGAGAGAAAAAAAGGAGGAGGATGAGCATTGTGTGAATCTTACTCTCATCAGATTTGGCTCAAAGAGAGAATGTCAGACACATTTAGCTTCACAGAGAAGTTTGTCTCACCCTATAAAGAAGTAGGAGGAGAAAAGAAGAAAGGAAAGAGGGAGACTAATAGAAGGGAAAACAGAAGTAGAAAAGGAAAGGTATAAAAAAGAGAGGGGGCTGTAAATGGGGAAGGCTATTTGAGAGAGAGGGTAATCAGAAGCAAAATACTGAGTAGGAGGGAAAGGAAGAAAGAAAATAGAAAAGTATAACGGGAAAAACAAGGTGGCAGGAAATAGAGTTAGTAATTTTAACTATGAATGTGAATAGGATGAATTTATCAGAGAATGGGATTTATCAGAGAGATAAAATGGAAGCAGATAGCAGACTGGATTAAAAGCCAGAATCCTACAATTTGTTGATTACAAGAAATACATTTAAAGTGGAGATACATTAAGAGTAAAGGCAAAAATCTATTTTTTTAGATTTTAGAGCAGAATCTATTATACTTCAAGTGAAGTTAAAAATAAAAAAAAAGCAGGGATAGCAAGCCTGATCTCAGATCAAGCAAAAGCAAAAATAGATCTAACTAAAAGATAAGTAAGGAACCTACATTACACTAAAAGGTACCACAGATAATGAAGTAATATCAATACTACACATATATGCACCAAATGGAATAGCATCTGAATTCCTAGAGGAGAAGTTAAGAGAGCTGCAAGAAGAATTAGACAACAGAACTATACTAATGGAGGATCTCAATCTTGCTTTCTTAGAACTAGATAAATCAAACCACAAAATAAATAAGAAAGAAGTTAAGGAGGTAAATGAAATTCTAGAAAAATTAGGTATGATAGACCATTGAAAAAAATTGAATGGAGACAGAAAGAAATATATTTTTTTCCAACAGTACATGGAATCTATACAAAAGTTGACCATGTATTAGGACATAAAAACCTCAAAATCAAAAGCAGAATGGCAGAAATAGAAAATGAATTTTTTCCAGATCATGATGCAATAAAAATTACATGCAATAAATGACCAAGGGAAAATAGATAAAAAATTAATTGGAAACTAAATAATGTAATCCTAAAGAATGAGTAGGTAAAACAACAAATCATAGATACAACTTGATAATTTCATCCAAGAAAATGACAATAATGAGACAACATACCAAAATTTATGGGATGAAGCCAAAGCAGTTCTTAGGGGAAAATTTATATGTCTAGATGTTTACTTGCATAAAATAGAGAAAAAGATGATCAATAAATTGGGCTTGCAACTAGAAAAGCTAGAAAAAGAACAAATTTAAAACTCCTAGTTAAATATGAAATTTAAAATTCTGAAAATAAATGCAGAGAGTAACATAATTGATAATAAAAAACTAATGAATTAATAAACAAAATGAAGAGTTGGTTTTATGAAAAAACCAACAAAATAGATGTTTAGTTAATTTTTTTAGAAAAAAGAAAGAAGAAAATCAAATTATTAGTATCAAAAATGATAGGGAACTTTCTACCAGTGAAGAGGAAATTAAAGCAATAATTAGGAGTTATTTTGTCCAACTATATGTCAATAAATCTGATAATCTAAGTGAAATGGAGGAATATTTACAAAAATATAGATTGCTCAGATTAATAGAAGAAGAAATATATTACTTAAGTAGTGTTATTTTAGAAAAAAAAAATGAACAAGCTATTAATCAACTCCCTAAAAAAAAAAAAAAAATCTCCAGGGCCACATGGATTTGCATGTGAATTCTACTAAACATTCAAAGAACAATTAATTCCAATAATATGCAAACTTTTGAAAAAATAGAGAAAAAAGGAATCCTAACAAATTCCTTTTATGACACAGACATGGTACTGACACCTAAACCAGGTAGGGTCAAAACAGAGAAGGAATATTATAGACCAATTTCCCTAATGAATGTTGATGTCAAACTCTTAAATAAAATATTAACACAAAGATTTCAGCAAGTTATCCCCAGGATAATACATCACGACCAAGTAGGATTTATACCAGGAATGCAAGGCTGGTTAACTATTAGGAAAACTGTTAACATAATTGACTATATCATTGATCAAACTAACAAAAATCATATGATTATCTCAATAGATGCAAAAAAATTTAACAAAATTCAACATCCATTCCTATTAAAAACATAGAGAGTCTAGGAATAAATGGAGTTTTCCTTAAATAATCAGTAGCATCTACTTAAAACCACCAGCAAACATCATATATAATGGGGACAACCTAGAACTATTCCCAGTAATCAGGAGTGATTAAGATCATGGGTGAAACAAAGTTTCCCACTTTCACCATTACTATTCAATATTGTATAAGAAATGTTAGCTTTGGCAATAAGAGAAGAAAAAGAGATTAAAGGAATTAGAGTAGGTAATGAGGAAACCAAATTATCACTCTTTGCAGATGACATGATGGTATGTTTAGAGAACCCCAGAGAATCAACTAAAAAGCTATTAGAAATAATCCACAACTTTAACAAAGTTGTAGGATACAAAATAAATCCACATAAATCATCAGCATTCTTATACATCACTTAAAAAAAAAATCCAACAGAAGAGATACAAAGAGAAATTCCATTTAAAATAACTGTTGATAGGATAAAATATTGGGGAATCTATCTGCCAAGGGAGAATAAGGAATTATATGAGCAAAACTACAAAACTTTCCACACAAATCAAGTCAGATCTAAGCAACTGGATAAATATCAAGTGCTCTTGGAAAGGTTGAACGAATATAATAAAGATGACAGTACTCCTTAACCTATTCTATTTATTTAGTGCTATATCAATCAAACTCCCAAGAAACTATTTTACTGAACTAGAAAAAATAACAACAAAATTCATCTGGAAGAACAAAAGATCAAGAATTTCAAAGGAATTATGAAGATAAAAGCAAATGAAGGTGGCTTAGCTATACCAGATCTAAAACTATATTATAAAGCAGCAGTCATCAAAACCATTTTGTACTGCCTAAGAAATAGAGAAGTTGATCATTGGAATAGGTTAGGTTCACAGAACAAAATAGCCAGTGACTATAACAATCTAGTATTTGACAAACCCAAAGACAGAAAGTAGGCATAGACCCACACCATATACCAAGATAAGGTTGAAATGGATTCATGATCTACACATAAAGAATGAACACATAAAGAATATAAACAAACTAGAAGAACATAGTATAGTTTACCTCTCAGATCTATGGATTGGAAGAAATTTGTGACCAAAGAACAATTAGAGATTATTACTGATAATTTTGCTTATATTAAGTTAAAAAATTTTTGTACAAACAAAACTAATGCAGACAAGATTATAAGGGAAGCAATAAACTGGGAAAACATTTTTACATCCAAAGGTTCTGATAAAGGCCTCATTTCTAAAATAGATAGAGATGTTTTTTTTTTTTCCTTCAGAATTTTTTTGTGACTCTATTGCCAAGCTGTTGACTGTCTCATTTCGTAATTTCCTTGTATCATTCTTATTTATTTTCCCAATTTTTCCTCTATGTCTTTTATTTAAAATTCTTTTTAATGTCTTCTAGATGTTTTTTGGGGGTTGTGTCCAATTCCCTTTGTTTAAGTTTAAATTTTATTTTGTTTTGTTTTTTTTTTTTTTTTTGGCTTTGCATATAGCTTCTTTGATTTCATTATCTTCTTCTGCATTAACTCAAATTTGTAATAGTTTTAAGCCATTCTTCAATTGATAAATGGTCAAAGGATATAAACAGACAACTTTCAGATAAAGAACTTGAAACTATTTGTAGTCACACCTTTTCATGTAACTATTGATCAGAGAAATGCAAATTAAAACAACTCTGAGATACCACAACACACCTATCAGATTGGCTAAGATGACAGGAAACAATAATGACCAATCTTGGAGGGGATGTGGGAAAACTGAGTCACTGATACATTGTTGGTGGAACTGTGAACTGATCCAACCATTCTGGAGAGCAATTTGGAACTATGCTCAAAAAGTTATCAAATTGTGCATACCCTTTGACCCAGCAATGTTTCTACTGAGTTTATATCCCAAACAGATCATAAAGGAGGGAAAGGCACCCACATGTGCTAAAATGTTTATAGCAGCCCTTTTTGTAGTGGCAATAAACTGGAAACTGAGTGGATGCTTACCAGTTGGAGAATGGCTGAATAAGTTATGGCATATAAATGTTATGGAATATTATTGTTCTATAAGAAACGATCAGCAGGATGATTTCAGAGAGGCTTGGAGAGACTTAGAAGTACTGGTGCTAAGTGAAATGAGCAGAAGCAGGAAATCATTGTACACAGCAACTGCAAGATTATATGATGATCAATTCTGATGGATATGGCTCTTTTCAACAATGAGATGATGCAGATTAGTTCCAATGATCCTGTAATGAAGAGAGTTAACTATACCCAGAGAAAACTGTGGGGACTGAGTGAATCACAACCTAGCATTTTCACTCTTTTTGTTGTTATTTGCTTGCATTTTGTTTTCTTTCTCTTTTTTTTCCCTTTTTGATCTGATTTTTCTTGTGTACCATGATAACTGTATAAATATGTATACATAAATTGGATTTAACATATATTAACATGTTTAACATATACTGAATTACTTGCCATCTAGGAGAAGGGGTAGGGGGGAAAGGGGAGAAATTTGTAACACAAGGTTTTGCAAGGATCAATGTTGAAAATTTATCCATGCATGTTTTAAAAATTAAAAGCTTTAATAATAAAAAAAATGAAAAAAGAGAGAATAGGGACTTAGCACCATTCTTTTCACATAATAAGCACTTAATAAATATCTTATTCTTTTATTCTTTCATTCATATTATTTGCTAAGCAGCTCACATTCTAATTAGGGGAGACAAAACATATGAAATGTATCTCAACTAAAAGTCAAAAGGAAGACCCAATTTCCTGAGATAACATTAGCAAAACATATGTCTTTTAAAATGATATTTCTTTTAATAAAACAATATATACTTCTGATGTTGAACTGGCAAGAACATTTTCTCTTGAGTCCTTAATAGCTTCAGCTCTTGAGAAAGCAGGGCATGCCCTTACTTACCCAAATGGGTGAATTGTTCATATAGGAATTTCAGATTTATTTTAAGGCTATGGGAGGTTTTTGGATGCCTCTCAAAATCTACCTCATTGCAGATTGATTCAATTGAAATAACAATTCATTTTTCCTCACTGTGTCCAACAAGCTTCTGAGAAAATAAGAACTTTCACCTGGGAAACAGCTTTTCATTTGTTCCTCTTTTGGGTCAGCATTGGATAAAAAGACAACTACTGAATCAGAGAAGCTAGCAGCCCAAATGCTATATAATTCAACCACAATGTTCAGACTCTTTCACAGAATGTCATATAAAATAGCTCGTACATTGTGAGTTCTTAATGACTATTAAAAAAATACTTTTCTGTGTCTCTCAATGAATCATAATATTCTCTCTCCATTATCCTCTGTATCCCCCATATCTTCACCCTTTCCTCCTCCTCCTCCTCACCTCTCTTTGTCTCTGTTTACCTCTGAATCATCTCTGTCTCTCTGTCTTTTTCTCTGACCACCCCCCAATCCTCCATATAGACTTCAAAGAACAGAGAATAGTGATTTGATCTGAAAGGGTCTATGGGAGGGCCATAAGAAAAATAAAATCTTTGGACAGATTTATGTTTTTCTAATAGAATGGCCAGAACAATTAACAACTATAGAAGAATAATTTTTAGAAATGGAAAGAAGTCATAAAATTGTATTCATTTTTTCCTTATCAACTATCACATGAATGACCAAGAGAATTACATAGAAGAATTTAAATTGAGGCAAAATAAAAGTGAAAATAATTTCTGCTCTATATTCATCTTTATGCAGAGAATTCCATATTGTGACACAATGAAACAGAATTAGGAGGAAAAGATGCAGAACTTTAAAATGGTAGCTATTTTAATATGAGTTAAATTGAGGGCTATTAGCTCTATGATGCTATGTACATTGATATCTATCATGATGGTCCAATTCATCAATTTTATTTATGCTGAACACCTGGTTCTAAGCCCAAAGGTTTGTGATAGTCATTTTTTCTATAAGGAAACAGTAGTTTAACAAGTATATATTTCTTGAATCTGATGATGTGAAAAATTATGGTTTTTTTTCCCTTTTATAGCCTCTACTCTATTTTAGGACATCACCATTTCTAGCTTTTGTTATTTTTCAGTCATTTCTGACTCTTTGTGACTCCATTTAGGGTCTTTTTGGTAAAAATACTGGAGTAGTTTGCCATTTCCTTCTCCACATTCTTATTTTACAGATGATTAAGTAGATAGTGATTAAGTAATTTGTTCAAAGTCAGAGCTAATAAGTGTTTGAGACAGAATTTGAACTCAGATCTTTCTGTCTGTTAGACTTAGTGTTCTATCCATTGTATCTATATTATTTGCTAAGTAGCTCACATTCTAATTAGGGGAGTCAAAACATATGAAATGTGTCTCAACTAAAAGTCAAAAGGAAGACCCAATGGATAGATCTAGGCTTTGTCTACTATTTTCTTGAGCATAGAAGGTGGTAAATAATTAAGAAACATCAGTCTAGGTATATATAATTACACAATGATGTCTAACAGAATCAGTAATATGGTATATTCCTATAACCAGTATTTTAAAATTGGAAAAGGAGAAAGAAAAAAATGATCTTTTCTTTCTTTTCAGAAGTCATTCAAATCATGTATCTGAGGGCCAGTTGTTACCAAAGGTCATTTAAATATTCATATAAGGTATGGGAATGATGTATATCAAGTTGTAAAATATTAATTTCTAAAAAAAAGTTTGTTTCACTTATATTAGGCACATTAAAAACTTAAATTAATGAAAGGACATTTTTTAAAGAGCTAACTATGTGCTAGGCATAGGGTTTAGTTTTGGAGATATAAATATTAAAATAAAAAGAGATGTTTCCTGTTTTGAAAAGCTGACAATAGCAATACCTGATCTCTGAGTTATGTGATCTCCTAAATGCTCCTCAGCCTTTAAACCTACAAAGAAGGTAGTTTTATTAGGGGATATGAAATCACACATGAGTTCCAAAATTGGATAGATTATATGACCTATAGCATAGACTTCTGGACCTTGTGATGGAGATCCAAGTCTAAAGTCTAATCACTTGGGGAGGAACAAATATGAAAAAATGTACACATAGAGAGTTTTTTCATATCTATCATCTTTTTACTCTATAATCTTCTCAGATAAAACATTACTTTTTTCTTTCTTAAATATTCAAATCAGGACTCACGGCCAAGATGGAGGAGAGGAGGCACACAGCTGTGTAAGCTCCACATTTTCTTTCAGAATCCATTTCATTACAAGCCTCTGAATTAATGCTTGACTGAAAAAAACCGCACAAATAGGTACCAAGAGAAGACATCTTTGAAATTTGCCAGGAAAGGTCTGTCTTTGCTCGAGGGCGGGGAAGGTTTTAGATCGGTTACAGGCTGAGGGCAGATGGCAGCAGTGAGAGCCCGGCAGGCAGCTCACAACAGAATAGACCGGAGCAGAGTGATCACAGCCATCTCTGCTGGGTGAGCTTCGCTACAGGATTGGATACTTTGCCCTGGCAGCAAGCCAGCAGCCCAGCAGAGAAGCTAAAAACACCTGGGGGGGGGGGGGGGGGGGAAGAATACAACCCCAAACAGCTGGAGTCTCTCCGGACCTGGCCACCCCTCCCCCACAGTGTCTCAGCACGCTCTAGGAGTCTCAGAGCGCAGGCGCAGCACAGTCCTGCTAGTGCCTCGCTGCTGCCCCCGCAGTCTGTAGAGGAAGCTCGGTAACACACCCAGCCCCTCCCCCACAAAAAGCAGACTCTATTTAGGGTTTTCTTCTTTTTTTCTTTGCTAGTTTGTCTTTGATTCTTCTCTGATAAAATGAGCAAAAAATTGAAGAGGACTTTAACCCTTGACAGCTTCTATATAGATAGAGAGCAGACTCTAAACCCTGAGGAGACTAAAAACAGACTGTCTCCAGGTGAATCCCCAAAGGAGGAGATCATCTGTTCCTCAGCACAGATGAATCTCATGGAGGAAATTAAAAAGGCTCTCACAAGGGAGCTAAAAGAAAAATGGGAAAAGGAGAGGGAGACTTGGCAAAAGAGTCTGGAGAAGTCATCCCACTCATTTAAAGAGAGACTGGATAAAGAAATAAAATCCTTGAAAAATAGGATTAGTGAACTGGAAACAGAAAATAGCTCTCTAAAAAACAAAATTGGTGAAATGGAAAAAATTCCATAGAACAAAAGAACTCAATTGGACAATTAGAAAAAGATTTTTAAAAAGTGAGTGAAGAAAATACTTCATTGAAAATCAGAATTAAACAAATGGAATTGAATGACTCGAGGAGAAAAGAAGAATCAGTCAAGCAAATCCAAAAAAATCAAACAATGGAAAAGAATGTGAAATACCTTCTGGGAAAGACAACAGACCTGGAAAACAGATGCAGGAGAGACAATCTGAGAATCATCGGATTCCCAGAAAAGTATGATGAAAAAAAGATCCTGGACACTATTTTCCAGGAAATTATCAAAAAGAACTGCCCAGAAGTCATAGAAACAGAGGGTAAAATAGACATTGAAAGAATTCATCGATCACCTACTGAAAGGGATCCTAAAATCAAAACACCAAGAAATATAGTGGCCAAATGCCAGAACCCTCAGATGAAGGAAAAAATATTGCAAGCGGCTAGAAAAACCCAATTCAAGTATCAAGGAGCCACAATAAGGATCACCCAGGATCTAGCAGCATCCACATTAAAGGATCGAAGGGCCTGGAATATGATATTCCAAAAGGCTAAGGAACTTGGTATGCAACCAAAAATAACTTACCCAGCTAGAATGAGCATCTTTTTCCAGGGAAGAAGATGGACATTCAACGAAGTAAGCGAATTTCACCTATTTTTGATGAAAAAGCCAGAACTTAACAAAAAGTTTGATCTACAAATATAGAACTCAAGAGAAATCTAAAAAGGTAAAGATTAATCTTGGGAACTATATTTCTGATATAAAGATGTATAAAGAATACATGTATATCTTGTTCTAGAAACTAGATGTGGAAAGGATATTGTACCAGAAAAAGGGTAAAATGGGGGTACTACATCTCATGAAGAGGCAAAGGAAACCTATTATATTTGGGAGAAAGAATGGAGGGGGATGAATATAGTGGGTATCTTATTGCCTTCAGAATTGGCTTTAAGAGAAAAATTTTAGACATATTCAATTTATGGTGAAAATTCTCCCACCTCATTGAAAAGTGAGAAGGGAAAAGTGAAAAGGGAAGGAATAAGTTAAGCAGAAGGGAATACAAAACTGGGAGGGAAAGGGGTAAGATAGGGGGAGGAACTCTAAGGCGTGGGGAGAGATACTAAAAAGGGAGGGCTGTGAGAAGCAAGTGGTGCTCACAAGCTTAATACTGGGAAGGGGAGTAAGGGGGAAAGAAGAGAGAAAAGCATAAACCGGGGTTAACAAGATGGCAAGTAATACAGAATTGGTCATTTTAACCATAAATGTGAACGGGGTAAACTCCCCCATAAAGAGGAAGCGGTTAGCAGAATGGATTAAAAGCCAGAATCCTACAATATGTTGTTTATAGGAAACACACCTGAAGCAGGGAGATACATGCAGGTTAAAGGTAAAAGGTTGGAGCAAAATCTACTATGCTTCAGGTGAAGTCAAAAAAGCAGGGGTAGCCATCCTGATCTCAGATCAAGCTAAAGCAAAAATTGATCTAATTAAAAGAGATAAGGAAGGGCACTATATCTTGCTAAAGGGTAGCATGGATAATGAAGCAATATCAATATTAAACATATATGCACCAAGTGGTGTAGCATCTAAATTCTTAAAAGAGAAATTAAGAGAGCTTCAAGAAGAAATAGACAGCAAAATTATAATAGTAGGAGATCTTAACCTTGCACTCTCAGAATTAGATAAATCAAACCACAAAATAAATAAGAAAGAAGTCAAA
Organism: Antechinus flavipes; assembly: GCF_016432865.1. Taxonomy (NCBI): domain Eukaryota; kingdom Metazoa; phylum Chordata; class Mammalia; order Dasyuromorphia; family Dasyuridae; genus Antechinus; species Antechinus flavipes. Next base: position 271,049,065 of record NC_067401.1, read on the forward strand.
GAGGTAAATAGAATACTAGAAAAATTAGATATGATAGATCTCTGGAGAAAATGTAATGGAGACAGAAAGGAGTACACTTTCTTTTCAGCAGTTCATGGAACCTATACAAAAATTGACCATATACTAGGACACAAAAACCTCAAGCAACAATAACAAAAAAATAGACATTCCCTAACAGTTATCTTGTCAGTTAGGTGCTCACTGGATAGAATATTGGGTTTGGGGCCAGGGAGATCTGAGTTCAAATTCAACCTTAGGTACTCACTAGCTATAAGAATTTGGATAAGTCACTTTACCCTGCTTGCTTCTGTTATTCATCTGTAAAATGAACTGGAGAAGGAAATGGCAAACCACTCTGATATCTGTGTCACAAAAATCCTAAATATGTTTGTGAAGAGTACGCATGACTGAACAACAATAAAACAGTTTTCCTACACCCAGCAGGTCCCTCTATAATCCAATTCATTCTTTACATTCACACCCATTTTTAGAGCTTTTATTACACAGAAGCATACTCTGACCTTGATGATAAGATGGTCATTTCTGACCTAAGTGTAGTGTAAATGACAGTCCAAATGCTCCTCAGCCTCTTTGACTCTTTCCTGTTCTTTAAGAATAAGTATTCTGGCTATAGAGCTGCTCTGAGAAAATACATGTGTCTGAAGCTAATAAACCCTGGAACCATAATATACATTTATTTTGATTCTCTACAACAGAATAATACATTTAGAGCTATTAGTTATCTTATCAAACAGCTGGTCTAACTTCATTCTACAAAATAAAAAACAGGTCCAGAGAGATTAAATAATGTACATAAAGTGACACATAGTTAGAGGAAGGTCTGGCACTAGATTCTAAATGTCAGTTCCTCTAGTACTGCATTTTTTTTTTCTATTCAAAACTGCCTCCTTTGAGACAATTTGCTATTGGTGGCCTGAGAAACATTTTCTCCTGTCTTTAGGAGATGATTCAAGAATCCAGATAGGATTTTTGAATATTCTTGAATAATATTAATAAAAACATTAACGTCTGCATTTACCTACTTTAAGGCTCTCAAAGCATTTTGTTCATAGCAATCTCATTCCATGGACACTGAAAGTGTTTCACCTTTATTTTGAGGAAAAGCTTCAAATAGGTTATGCCTTGGGTCACACAGAGGGTACTCTAGAGAAAGAAATTAAACCCCAAGAATTCTACTCCAAGGTCAGTGCTCTTTCCAATCTATCATACAACCTTAAACTCAATGCTCAAGCTTAATAACAAGTAGAATGCCAATAACTATAATGGAACCTACCATTATATGATGTATTAAGATTTGAAAAGCTTCCTAGCTGTGTGACCCCGGACAAGTCACTTAACCCCAATTGCCTCAGGGGGGAAAAATTGAAAAGCACTGTTGATATGTAATTTCATTAGAACTTCACAACACTCCAAGATATATGCTATTATTTTTACAATATTGTATAATTGAGAAACTGAGATTGGGAAAAGTGGGTGACCTTCCCAGGTCACACAGATGACATAGGATTTAAATTTAGGTCTTTCTGATTTCTGACACTTTATCTACACCTAAATGGTGTACTTCTTATTAGCAAGATCAAACTCAGGAGGAGGATGAGGATGATAACAGCATTCATATAGCATTTACTATGTGTGTGTGATAAATCCTTTACAAATGTTACCTCATTTAATCTTTAGAACAACCCTGGAAGGTAGAATTTGTTATTATTCCCATTTTACATCTTAAGAAATTGAGGCAAACTGGAGTTAAGTGACTTTCCTCATAGTTACTAAGTGTCTGAGGTCATATTTGAACTCCACTTTTCCTGACTCCTGGTCCGTGATTCTATCCACTGTCACCTAGCTGCCTTATAGCTTTCTTCTATACAAATAATCCATTCCCTTCCCCCTAAGTAATAAGGTCTTTGATTTCTTCACATCATCATTACCATGTAAGACTATAAGCAAAAGTGCACTGAATTTGGAGTCAAAGATCATGGGTTCATCTCTACTGCTTATTATTTTTGTATCTTTGAGCAAGTTTTTTCTTTCTTTCTAAATTTGTTACCTCCCATTTAAAACAAGGAGGTTGACCAGATGGGCTCTCCTGCCCTTTCTATTTCTAGATGTATCCTCTGTGATTTGATATTAAAAGTTTTTAAGAACCAGAAAAGGTGTAATAACAACAGATTTTTAAGCCATACCTAAGATTTGATCACTATAAGGAGTTCCCAATGAAGAAAGCCTTTGTTAATAGAGCTAGTAGTTGTCAAAGGTCACAGTGCTAGTATATATCAAAGTTGGAACTCAAATCCAGGTATTCCTGACTTTGAGGTTACCACTCACAAATGAGATGGCACAGTGGATAGTGTTGGGACCTGGAGATAGGAAGATTCATCTTCCTGAGTTCAAATCTAGAGACAGATATTTACTAGTTAGACTATTTCCTGACCCTGGACAAGGCATTAATCCTGCTTGCCTCAGTTTCCACATCTACAAAATGAGCTGAAGAAGTGAATAGTAAACCACTCCAAAATCTTTGCCAAGGAAACATTAGATAGGATCACAGTCAGTCATAGTCATGGGTGAAAATGACCAAACAACAACAAAAGCCACTCAGAAAATCCTTACCAGCCCACAAAAACATTTTATTAGATAACTCATTTTTAGTAGAATTATTGATTTTGTGCTACAAGGGACCCTAGGGTTCATCTAGTCTGTTTTCTTTATTGTATAAAATATGAAATTGTGGACTAGAGATGTTAAATGACTTTTTTCAGTCATTTTGATTGTAACTGGAATGTATTTGTATTGAGGTTCTTTTGTTCTAAACATAGGGTTCTTTTATCTATGCCATATCTGTGGCACAGATAAGTTAAGTGACTTGCCTAGGATCAGACTGGTTCTCAAGAACTACATGGTTCTCTAATATTCACAGTTCACATCCAACCTCAAATTTCCCAACTATGTCTTAAACATTTCTATTTTGTTAAGTCATTCCAGTTCTGAAAATTAAAAATCACCCAGAAAGCACAAAAACAGAGTTTTCTTCATTCTAACAGTGCTTACCTCAAGGGACGGTGTGGCCCTATGGTACACTATAGCTAAAACTAAAAATAATGTTTAAAAAAACTCATGATGGATGAGATTTCTCAAGCCCACCCACTCCATTTCTTTTTTTCCCAATATAGTTGGGATGAATGATGAAGCAGCTTTTTTCATACTTAATCATTATGTTCTTTCCTGTCACATGGGCATGTAGGTGGAAAGCAGCTCTACATGTCAGGCAGGTGGCCAGTACCAGAGAAGAGTCTAGGCAAGAAGAACAGGCAGATACCAGGATATAAAGAAGGCTGAAGTTTGGTAATAAAATGGTCAATCTAAATCTAAATCCAAGCAGTTAATCAGTGCCAGGTGAGTATATGGAAAGCCAACAATGACAAGTATAATAGGGTCAGGCAGGTAGAATAATCCAGATAAATTAATCTATATGATCTACATAATAATATAGATAGCAGAAGAATTACACATGTAACATAGGGTCCCTAACATGACTGCAAACCTTAGCTCTGAAGTCCCTTACTATGTTTCCCAGATTCAGGGTAAGTCCTTGGCAATAAGCATTTATGCAAATAATGGCCCAAGTCCCAATCACCTTGAATATTGTATATTATCAGTCTCTGCAAAACATATTAATTCAATAGCAAAAGCCACATAAATAAAAAGGAAGAGGAAGTAGCTAGATGGCACAGTAGATATAGTACTCTGCCTGAATTTAGGAGGATCCGAGTTCAGAGCCTAAGGCACTTAATATTTCTAGCTGTGTGACTCTGGGCAAGTCACTTAACCCCCAATTACCTCAAAACAAAAATAAATAAATAACAAGAAAAAGAATGATATCATAAAACTATTTTTTTATTTTAATAAAAAATGCATACAATAATCTACATTTCTCTAAGTGGAGGGAGTGAGATAGACACCTTGTAGAAAAACACTGGAAAGATCACAAAATTGTGAACTGGTCTCTCATCTCCCCTCAACATGGCCACAACAACTATCTTGAAATTTCATTAAAATTTTGAAGGAGGTTGGAATCTGAAGCCTCTCAGGTTAGCTCTAGAATCATTAGGATTCCACTGTAGATTTCTTGATTCAGAGATGTCATTACAGTTTTTATTTATGTACTTTCCCCTATTGAAAATACGTCTCTCTGCTCCAATAGCTCCTTCCTTCTTTATCTAAAAGTAGTTCATCAGCATTTAAGGACTCACCAACAAATTTATTACTTCATTATGTAATTCCCTGACTCTTTCTCCCTTCTTTCATCTTAATTTCATTAGATTTTATCTTCTCTCTTTTTTGTCTTCTTTTTCCATATTCAAAGTACCTGACATAATTAGTGCCTATAGAGACAAAGACCAATAGGAATCCAAGGTTTTGGAATTTGTCTCAAAGAATATTAGTTCCTATGCCTCATCATTTTGGTTATCTGGTACAGAACTAGGGGCTCCATTTAAGGTCAGATAGCCTCTGTCCAGAGAATGAATGAATAAAGAATTTATTTAGTACTTATTATATTCAAAAAACTATAAAACATTGTATATATGTGTGTATATGCACATATACACTATATGCACACATAAATATACATGCAGGCATATCTGTAAATATATAACATGCATATAAATATTTACTTATGTATAAATATAGTCATGACTTAGAGCCTTTTGTAATCATTTAAAAATATCTGCTCATTAGAAAATTAGTAAATAAATGCTGCTAGGATCGATCTGTGGGAACAAAGGTAATTACTAGTGATGGGTATAAGTGAAAACTTGTATAGAAGGCAAATAAGACAATAAGAAAGTTGCAATGATAGCAATTATGATAGAAATAAGGAAGATTACAGGTATATGAAAAGATGTCAAATGACTGAGATAAAAACAAAAGATAATCAAAAAAAGTAAGTTACATCAAAAGTTATATCCACAAAGATGAGGACTGAATAAAGGTCACTGAATTTTGAAAGTTAGATGTGATGGGAAACTCTGGAGAGAACGGTTTCAGTAGAGTGATGGACATGGAAACCAGAGTAAAGGGGATTGTAAAGTATGGTAAGGAAATGGCACAGGGACAGTATTCTTTTCTAGAAGTTTAGTATTGATAAAGAGGAGAAATGTAGAATAGAAGTAGATAACTGGGCTATCTGAGGATTATGACAAGCAAGATGTTTATAAGCAAAGAGGAAGAACTAGTATAAAGAGAAAAAGAAAGAGGGAGTAAGAAGTACAGGGAAAGACACACAGTCGTACAAATATATGACAATAAAAAACTCACAGAGATGAGACAGAGACAGACACACAGAAGGAGAAGAATCAAAGGAGCAAGGTCCCAGGAGAACATGGAGAGGAATGAGACCAAAGGATTACGTCAGCAAAAAAAAAAGATCATGTTCATTTTATGAGATGAGGGGAATTAAAGAAAGGTTAAAACTTTAGAGAAGAAAAGATTATGGTACTAACTACATATCCAAGAGAAAGTATAATCAATCTGCACTTTTGTTCAATTGATTTTTATCTTCCCTACAGTACCATGGGATATAAGCATTCAAAGGAAATCACAAATATGGACCAGAACCTTTTTTGTTTCTTCTGCCAGCAGGCACCACTAGGGTTTTTCTGACATATAAGCATATCCTAACATATGGCAACTTTGCTGCCATTTGAGTTGTATTAGGAAGATTCTGAAGATCACCTGGCAGTATTAAATATCAAACACTCAGCTCCTTTCTCAAACTAAATTGTCAAGCTCTCCAACTGCACTGCAGAAAGTACAACTCTGTTGGGCTAGTCATATTGTTCAAATGCCAAATGTACCCTTGACAAAAAAGACTATTTTATGTAGTCAAAGGATATGAACAGACAATTTTCAGATCAAGAAATTGAAACTATTTTCTAACCATATGAAAATATGCTCCAAATCATTATTAATCAGAAAAATGCACATCAAGACAACTTTGAGATATTAATAAATACCTCTCAGATTGACTAGGATGACAGGAAAAGATAATGCTGAATGTTCAAGGAGATGTGGGAAAACTAGGACACTGATACATTGTTAGTGGAATTGTGAATACATCCAGCCATTCTGGAGAGCAATTTGGAACTATGCTCAAAAAGTTATCAAACTGTGCGTACCCTTTGATACAGCAATGTTACTACTGGGCTTATATCCCAAGAGATCTTAAAGAAGGGAAAGGGACCTGTATGTACAAGAATGTTTGTAGGCAGGTGAGTGGATGCCCATCAATTGGAGAATGGCTGAATAAATTGTGGTATATGAATGTTATGGAATATTATTGTTCTATAAGAAATGACCAGCAGGAAGATTTCAGAAAGGCCTGGTGAGACTTACATGAACTGATGCTGAGTGAAATGAGCAGAACCAAGAGATCATTATATCCTTCAACAACGATACTGTATGATGATTAATTCTGATGGATGATTGCTCTCTAGCAATGAGATGAACCAAATCAATTCCATTTGTTCAATAATGAATAGAATCAGCTACATCCAGCGAAAGAACTCTGGGAAATGAGTGTGAACCACTACACAGAATTCCCAATCCCTCTGTTTTTGTCCGCTTAAATTTTTGATTTCTTTCTAAGGTTAATGTTACATTATTTCAAAGTCTGATTCTTCTTGTGGAGCAAAATAATTGTATGGATATGTACACATATATTGTATTTAACATATACTTTAACATATTTAACATGTATTGGACTACCTGCCATCTGGGGGAGGGAGTGGGAAGAAGGAGGGGGAAAGTTGAAACAGAAGGTTTTGCAAGGGTCAATGCTGAAAAATTACCCATGCATATATCTTGTAAATAAAAAGCTATAATAAAATAATGACTGTTTAATGGAGAACTCACATAGGATGGGAGCTCACATGGTGATCAGAAAAAGCAATACAAGGACACTTTCAAGATGTCTCTTAAAAACTTTAGAATTGATTGCATGGCAAGGGAGACACTGGCACAGGCCTGCCCAGCATAGCATGCCCCATCAGAGCAGGTGCTGTGCTCTATGAGCAAAGCAGAATTGAAGTAACTCAGAAAAAACAAAATAAGCAATGTACCCCAGATGTTATATGAACTAATTCTCAACCTAAAGCAGAGAATTCTGAGTTTGTATTGATTGGTCTGATCAGTCACAGTCACATATACTAACATAATTCTAACATAGTGGTAGTATTTTGGTCCTTTTGAGAAGGAAGGAAAGCAACAACCACCTTTTAACATTTCCTATTTGGTAGTTTTCTCTTGTCTTCATGAATGACATTTTATAACTAAAATAATCAGCTAAGTCTTTCCTTCATCTTCTCTTTAGGTATCTTTAGATGCCTTTTTCTTAAACATCCAAGTACTGAATACCTTTCTTCTGTGAAGGTCAATTCATGCTAATGTAACTCCCAAATTTCTCCATGTTACTTTTGCTGTGTTTAAGATTTTTTTTAAAAGGAGGGTAGGAGGGATGCCATATTTAGAATGACTTCTCAGAAGTTAGAGAATGAAAATGAATAGGCTTAGAATATCTTTCATTTAAATACCTGAAATAAAACCTGAGGGAAGAAGGGGAAATTATTATTTTTATTCACAAAAATAACTCACATTCATATAGTATTTTAAACTGCCAAGTATTTTCCTCAAAATTCAAATATTTAAATTTTTAAATTGATCTGTAATCTTATATATAGGTCCCTCTAATGATCCAGATTGCATCTGATCCACACCTGAACCTCCTATGCAATTCTCAATCACCTTTGCCCATAAATTTGCTTTGGGGTATCCAATCGATATATTGAGGAACTTTCTCACATTCTGTTGACATATTGGGGATGCCAATGGAATACATGAGCTGTCTGTCCCTTACTTTTGTAATGTGACCTGTTCATATACTTCTTCAATCTTATATTTCTTTTATGATATCCTTTTCCTTCAGCATTTTACATTTTTTTTGGTTATATTCAGTTTCTGTTATCTGGAAATAATAGAATTCCAAAACTTGAAGCCATTTAACAAAATAAATCCATGATATTTTTGTCTTGGGGATACTAAAAATTTGTTAGTAACCCATCCAGTTAAACAAATAAAGAATTGTTTTCAAAAACATTCAGTGCTGTACACACAAGGGATACAGGTGATTCATATTTTTTGAAATTATTTCCTTCTGGACATATTCTCTTAATCTTCATTTTTCAGAAGAAAAATAAAGCAAATGTTTCTCTTGTAACATTTTCTCTTTTACCATTTCCTTTCCTCCTTGCTTTGAAATAGCAATCTTGGTTTCTAGCATAAACTTCTCATTGTGAATTTCATAGTTTGACAAAGAAGTCACTATTAATAAAAATATTTTTGTTGGAAAAAAATTCAATATACTTTCTTAGCAAAGTATTCAAAAGGTGAAATTCTGAGTATAGGCTAACAATTTCCATATATACCTAGGGTGAAAGGGCAAGAGATGTGGCAATACCTCTTCAATACAAATTGATTTTTATCCTCACTATCCTCCTCAACTCTTTATTTTTGATTTGTCTTCCAATCTTCTTCCCTGGGCTATATTTTAAAATTTTATTTTTTTTAAATGAAAAACTTTCATTTTTTTTCTCTCTCACACCCTCCCCTTAATGAAAAAAGAAAAGAAAAACAAAATCTTTATAATTAATGTATAATTAAGTAAAGCAAACTCTCATATTGACCATCTCCAAAATGAATCAAGTCTCAGTTTCTTTTTTTTAAATAGCTTTTTATTTACAAGTTATATGCAAATCCTTTTGTTCCAATTTCCCCCTCCTTCCTCCTATCCCCTCCCCCTGATGGCAGGTTGACCAATACATGTTAAATATATTAAAGTATAAATTAAATACAATACACGTATACATGTCCTAACAGTTATTTTTTTGTACAAAAAGAATCGGACTTTGAAATAGTGTACTATTAGCCTGTGAAGGAAATCAAAAATGCAGGTGGACAAAAATATAGGGATTGGGAATTCTATGTGATGGTTCATAGTCATCTTCCAGAGTTCTTTCACTGGGTATTGCTGGTTCAATTCATTACCACTCTATTGGAACTGATTTGGTTCATCTCATTGCTGGAGAGCAATCATCCATCAGAATTGATCATCATATAGTATTGTTGTTGAAGTATATAATGATCTCTTGGTCCTACTTATTTCACTCAGCATCAATTCATGTAAGTCTCTCCAGGACTTTCTGAAATCATTCTGCTGGTTATTTCTTACCGAACAATAATATTCCATAATATTCATATACCACAATTTATTCAGCCATTCTCCAATTGATGGGCATCCACTCAGTTTCCAGTTTCTAGCCATTACAAACAGGGCTGTCACAAACATTTTGGCACATACAGGTCCCTTTCCCTTCTTTAGTATCTCTTTGGAGTATAAGCCCAGTAGAAACACTGCTGGATCAAAGGATATGCACAGTTTGATAACTTTTTGAGCATAGTTCCAAATTGCTCTCCAGAATAGCTGGATGTAGTCTCAATTCCACCAACAATGTATCAGTGTCCCTGTTTTCCCACATTCCCTCCAACATTCCACATTATCTTTCCCTGTCATTCTAGCCAATCTGACAGGTGTGTAGTGGTCTCTCAGAGTTGTCTTAATTTGCATTTCTCTGATTAATAATGACTTGGATCATCTTTTCATATGGCTAGAAATAGATTCACTTTTTTCATCTGAGAATTGTCTGTTCATATCCTTTGACCATTTATCAATTGGAGAATGGCTTGATTTCTTATAAATTAGAGTCAATTCTCTATATATTTTGGAAATGAGGCCTTTATCAGAACCTTTAACTGTAAAAATGTTTTCCCAGTTTATTGCTTCCCTTCTAATCTTGTCTGCATTAGTTTTGTTTGTACAAAAATTTTCAATTTGATATAATCAAAATTTTCTATTTTGTGATCAATAAGATCTCTAGTTCTTCTTTGGTCATAAATTCCTTCCTTATGCACAGGTCTGAGAGGTAAACTGTCCTATGCTATTCCAGTTTATTTATAATCTCATTCTTCATGCCTAGGTCATGAACCCATTTTGACCTTATCTTGGTGTATGGTGTTAAGTGTGGGTCAATGCCTAGTTTCTGCCATACTAATTTCCAATTTTCCCAGCAATTTTTGTCAAATAGTGAGTTCTTATCCCCAAAACTGGGGTCTTTGGGAAGTCTCAGTTTCTTAAACATTTTGAAAATAAGACCTTAATAAGAGAAAATTGTGTCAAATGTTTTCTTTTTCTTCACTTAACTGTTTCCCTACTAATTTTAAGCATTACTTATTTGATGCATCTAAATCTAAAAGATTTTATGTAAAAAAATTTTTTTACATTTTATCTTCCATGATTTTTTCTACTTCTTGTTTGGTGATGAATTCTTTTATCTACAGATCTGAAAGGCAATTTCTTCTTTCATCTAATTTATTTATGATTTCATCCTTTATGTCTAAGTCAGATTATGTCTTGACTTTTTCCTGAGGATATTGTCTCTGCTGGTATCTTTGTTGGCCTCATGGTTACTAAATTTCTCTCTAGAACCATTCTCAAGATCACATTTCCTTTGGGCCACCTATTGTCTGCTAGCGTGTAATAAAAAGAAAGCTTCTTTCTCACCAGCATGGAGGAAATATCTCTTTAGTGCTTTCCGAAGGAAAGGATCATCACATGCAGATAAAAGTTGTTATCAACAACTTTCCAGTGACCTAGAGTAAAATAAGTCTATTGTTCAATATAACTTTCGGTATTCAGTGCTAATTTAAAGTCCACTATCCCAATCAGTAATTAGGCAGTGTGGAAAATCCACTTAACTTGTGTTTAATTCTTATGAATATCCTATTACAACTAAATGAACAGAAATTTATATAGAAGCAGGACTAAAGAAGACCACTTTTTCCCAATGGAATCCTCTCTCTTTGGCATGCAAATGAGTTAAGTAACTATACCTGCAGGGTCAAAGTTTCTACCACAATGTAGAGGGCTGAGAGAAAGTCCAGTCAGTCTCTTCTTTCAGCAGGGCTAGAGTACTTGATGTAGAGTAGGTGAACTTGGTTGTAGGGTGGAGGGGGATTATGTCTTTAGTTTTTCAAACATTTAACTGAAACTTTGCATTTCTTCCATTTTGAATGTAGGCAAAAAACATTTTTTCTAAGAATGGGTCCATTGGCTTCACCTGGCTGCCAAATGGGTTCAAGAAGGGAATGGAAAAGATCAAAATTTTTCAACCAACTTTTAAATTTTTAAAATAAAAAAAAAATCTTTTTTTTTTTTAAAGATAGAAAACATTGCTCTTCTGTTCTGATCTTCCATCAGCATCTTCACTTTCTAAGATGGGAAAAAATACAACTTTTGGGATATTCAGTGACATAGTTCTCTTTACAAGGCAGCCAGTCCAAATCTTGCCAGAAAGATTGCCACATATCAATTTTATTTTAAATGTGAGACCTTGGTTTAATGCCCAGCAAGCAGACATGCTATTGTTGTGCCACAGTTCCCTTTTATTGTACTGAATCAGTTTCCCTAATTGTCCTGACACTTCCCTAAATTGTCTAGCCTTGGTTTCCCTGAATTGTTCTACTTCAGTTCCTAATTGTTCTATCCAGTCCTGCAACACCATTCCTCCCTCCTAATCATGATGATCCAGATAAGAAGAAAGACATTCTATCTTAGACATCATCAGAATGTTGGGTGTCTCTCCCCATCCCAATTTATCAGAATGTCCAGTGCCTCCCCTCATCCTGTCAGAACTGGATTGATAGTCTGTTCCTGATCTCAGTGCACTGACTCCACCCCTGCCTTGGTCTATCCCTGTAGCTGAGCCATGTGTGTATATGTACTTCCTGGGAAACACACATTAGGGGCTGGATGCTTTGGACATTAGCCCTGGGGGCAGCATGCCCCTAGCACAATTTCTTCCTTTCAAATAAAACATTAAAAACTCTCTAATCTCTATCTTGACTCAGTTTAGATTAGAGAAACAAAATAATATCCATCTTGACATTTTGTTATAAGAGCAATTACAGAGCACTTTAAATATTGTAAAATGTTTTGTCTATAAAAATCTATTTGCCTCTTCTAGCTAAATATTTGAGCCTCTCAACAATATCTGTGGTAAGTACCATAAATATTACTCTCACTGTTTAATGGACATAGAATTGGAGTATGGAGAGGTTCAGTGATATGTCAATAATTACATGGTTAAAAAGTGTGTGAGGCAGATCATCAGAGGGAAACTTACAGAAACCAATGATTGCATAGAGTAGAAAACACTTGTGGTTTAGTCTCTATGCAATCATGATGTAGCATTGACTCACAATGTGAAGTTTTTTAAAATTCATGATCTTTTTTTGTGTTCATTTCAAAGAAAATAAAACATTGTCACCATCACCCTAACCCTTGTCTCCAGGAGCAAATACAAAGTGCTCTATTTAATGTTCAAAGCCATTTACAATTTAACTCCCTTTAACCTTTCCAGTTTTCTTACACTTTAGTCCCTTAAACAAATTCTTAACCTTTGGCATTCCACAAACAAGACTGCAATTCTCAGCTTCCAGGAATTTTCTCTGTCTGTCTCCTATTTCTGTCATGCTCTTCCTCTTCCACTCTGACTACTGATCTTCCTAGCTTCCTTTAAGGTCTGATTAAAATTTCACCTTCCACAGAAAGCCATCTCCAACTCCTTTTAATTCCAGTGGCACTCTTCTTTTCTAATTATTTCCTATCTGTGTTGTATATAGCTTGCGTTGTAAACATTTGTTTGAATGTTGCCCCTCATTAGATTATAAGTTCCTTGAGGGCAATGACTGTCTTTTGCTTCTTTTTGTATCCCCAATAATTAATACCAGTGCCTTGCACATAGTAGACATTTAATAAATGTTAATTGGTTTATTCAACACAGAAAATTAAATAGGTAGGTTCAATAGTAAGTAGGAAGTCCCTTCTCAAACAGAAAGGAGAATATAGACAGGGTATCTCCTGCCATCTTCTATTGAATGAAACAAAGTTTCTCACATACACATCATAATATGCATGATAATATCATTTCTTCGCTCTGAATCATGCAGAATAGTCCTCTCTTGATTTTTAATACTCTTCACCAGTTCATTCATTAGTCTTCATTTCCACAATTCTGTGATTCCCGTACATTTCTGTTTTAACGTCTTGGTTTCTGAAGGATTCATTCCTTGTCAAAGAAAATGATTAACTAAAAAGCAAAACTGAAAGCCATTTGAAAAGGACATCTCTTCTTCAATCTTTCAGGATAATATGATGGAGATGGACCAAGAAATGCCAAGTACTGTTGTAATGAAATATCTCAAAAACTGTTTTTCCTTACCTAAGGAAAAAAAAAAAAACTTAGTTAACAATTTTCATCCTGTGGCATTTCAAAACCTCAAGTACTAACTAAAGTCTTAGAAATCTCATTTAAAATAATGCTTTCAAAATGCTATGCTATTCTTAGCTCAGATAGAAAATGATGCCTGTTATAAGCATAGAGCTGTTACGTTGCCACGGTTACCCCCATTAATGATTAAAACAGCTTTCTTATCCTCAACTGAAATGTATATTTTGAAAACAGAAAAATAGCTTTCTGTGTGATTGCAGATTTCTAAATGTAAAGAGCTTAAACAAAATAGCAGTGTTTTACAAAGTTCTCCTGATCTGTTAGGATCCTTTAGGATCCTTTTCTTGCTTCCATCATTGCTTTGCAGCATCGTTTCCATCTATTGGAATGATATTTTTTTCCAAAATATAAACACTTTTTCAGCATCATATGGCCATGACAATTTCATGGGATAAAAGGATAACTAGTGAGAGATATTGTAGGGAATTTTATTCATGCTTGAATTTTTTTAAAAGTCCACAAATCAATAAATCTCTTTACCCATTTCTATTGCTCATCAGATACATTCTCTGGAGGATATATATACATAAATTAGCACCAAAAATTACCATTGCAATCAAAGTTTCAAAACATTAGTAATAGAGGAATTAAATTAAGACTATGATAGCATCATCAATTAGTTACAATTCAAAAAGGGAAAGATTCGATAAAGATAACAATTTTTTATAATTCAAGCAACAGATTAAAATATCTAACAAATATGTCAAACAATAACTTGTTCTTTGGGGAAAAAATTTCCTAAGATATCTGCAACAACTTGCTACTTCTAGCATAGCTGGCGATTCATCTTCCCACACTGCCAATCCTCAATACAGATTTTTGGACCAAAAGATGTCAGAGCCTTCAGATCATTCTCTTATGCGTAGGGGTGAGAGAAGGGAAATATGTTGTTAGCTCTGTCTTTATGTGCTTCTCCATTTTAGCACATAAATAGGATGACTGAGAATCTTTTCCTTATTTGTTAAACTGTATCCCATTTCCATTAATGAGCTGCAGTCACATGGGTGTGCATAAAAGAAGGTACTTGATCCCAGATTCAGGAGATTATTTATATATGCCCTTGATCATATGCCCTCTTTTCCACTATTCTGTTATTTCAAAATATCTTGATATTATCCTGTATCCTTTCCTTTTTTCAACCCAGCTTTCCTTTGGCAAAGCCAAATCCTCTGCTTGTAACCTTCATACCATTCCTTTCTCTCTCCACGAATAGATTGGCATTGATGGAATATCACTTGCACTAGAAATTTCTAAATGCATCTTCTGGAGCAGCTAGATGGCACATGAATACAGTACGCTGCCCCCAGACAGAAATACCCGAGTTCAAATCCAGACCTCAGACATTTAACACTTCCAAGCTGTATGTCCCTGGGCAAGTCACTTAACTCCAATTGTCTCATTAATGGAAAAAAAAATTTAAGCATCTTCTATCTATCCTTATATTTAGGTCCTTCTCAGCCTAAAAACATTCCCAGGTCACATTCATGTTAAAACAAACAACTCATTTAATCCTACCATATCCTCAAGTTATTGTCCTTTTATCATTATTCCCTCTCTCAGGCTTTAGTATATAAGTTCTTTATCAATGGGTATTATTACCTTATTTCCACCTGTATTCTTAGTAGCTAGAACAATGTGTGGGACATAGTAGGTACTTGATAAATATTTGATGATTGAGCATCCTATGAAAATATTTCAATATACAAAAAAGAGGCTTATCTGAGAAATTGTAAACTTAGGTTATACACAGTTTGCTTTAAGAATACATAAATAGATTACCCTAGGCAGAATTTAGCAAACTATGGCCCAAAGATCAAATCCAGTTCCCCACCTATTTTTGTTGAGCTTAGATGGTACAAAAACAGGCAAACTTAATGTGTCCCTAGAGAGTTATAATTTGCCAACCTTTGCCTTAGACTAAAATCTATTCTTCTTTCTTTTTGGAGGATATTTAGCCTAAGACTAGTACACCAGGATAGTTTTCCCTTTCAAGACCTATGAAAACTATACTCTAGCCAGCATCCATAACTAAGTTGTGATATCCCAGTGGATCACTATCAAATTCCTCTCTTCTAGACTCTTTTGGCTCTCAACTCAATGGCAGAATTGAAGCAGCATGTATACTATGGAGCCAACAAGCTAAGCCTTTTACTGGCTTACATCATTTGCTTCACCCAACTCCTTGCATTCAGAACACCCAGATTCTGAATTATGGTTTTCCTGGAAATAAAGGAAAAGGTCATCCTAGATGCTACAAAAGGACAAAAATATAAATATGGTTGAAAAATAACCTTAAATTAAAGGCACAGAAAATGCTAGGCAGAAAAAGATGGAATTAAGACTTAGAAGAAAACATAATGAGCATATTTTTGAAAGAGACATATTGAACATGCAAAAAATTGAGGGGGAAAGTACTTAAACATCATGCTGTATTTTCTTTAGGACTTCTATTTAAATGATGAAATGATGAAATTTAAATTTTATAGCAAATTGTGATATTGCATTTTAAAGATTTTTTTTTTGCTGGGATTTGAAATTCCTTTGTACATTAGGAAAACATAAATAAAATACAAATAATTTTAATACTATTATGAAATTTCCCACAATAACTCATTTATTTGCCAATTTCTATGATCAAAATTCTCAATAAAGGTTTAGAAAAACTTTCTTAGTTGTTTCATCTGATTTAAGATTAGCATTCTTCATTGTTATCTTTTACTTTTCTGATCTATATCCTTAAAATGACGTAAGCTTGAAGTCTGGGTCTACCTGTATATTAAGAGACTTCTGTGCTTTTCTAACTACAAAAGCATGATAATACTATTCAATTGCCTTATTTTCCATATTTTCTAGTGATTGTTCTTTATGTGCCCACTTTAATAGTCAAATATTACTGCAAACATAAATAAGCACTAATATCTATTAGAGCAATATATTATGCTTAAACAATACAACAGTATGATAACAAATAAGAATTCAAATAACAAAAATACTTTTGGCTTTTTTATGTATCAATATATAGCAATTAATTATGTAAACAGGAATATTTAAACTTTTAATGGATATATTATATCAACAAATTCAGAAATTGCATGATAATATTTTCATGCTGAAATCAGGAGTGAAATCAAGTTAATTTGAATAAGCTCATTCCACCTCCAAAAAATTACAAAATAAATATGAAATTTCAAGATACAACCAGGAAGAAACTAAATTGTCTGTGTCTCTTGAAAAAAAAAAAAAAACTCCCCATAAGGAAAAAAGAAAAAAAAACAAACAAAAACAATCCCTTAGTATATATTTTAAATTTGTAGACTCCTTTAAGTCTACTGTCCTCTATGATATGCCTTAAAGGTTTAGATTATTTAATCTTTGTCCTTGTTTTCTCAACATGACAGTATTCTGTATGTAATAGTTACTTAATAAATGCCTGTTAAATTAATGAATTTATTGAAAATGACTTAGAAAGTTATGGAAAAATTAATCAAATATCCTACTGACCTTTTGTGAAAAGCTTTAAAAGAAAATAGGATCTCTATATAAATTTATCACTTGATAAATGAATGGAAGAAGAAACAGGGAAAGATTTGAGATAAGAAAGCCAATCAGCAGTCTACCGCAATAGTCCAAGTTTGAAATCATGAAGATTTGCATCAGAGTAATATCAGTATCAGAGAAGAACAGGCAGTGTAATCGGAAGATATTGCTAAGGTAGAGTTGACAGTTGGCAACAAAACAAGTATAGGAGTGAGAAAATGAAGAATCAAAGAGGACATCTATATTTCAAGGCTCAGTGACTATCATCTTGATAGTGCCCTTGACAATATTAGGAATATTGACAAAATTGACAAAATGACAAAATTAGGAAAAGAAAATTGCTTATGATAATGAGTTTAATTTTAGACATGTTGAGTTCCAGATGATAATGGGACATCTAGTTTGAGATATCCAATAGTTGGATATATGAGATTAGAGTTCAAGAGAGAGGTTAGGACTAAACAAGTAACTGAGAATCAGCAACATAGCAATGATAACAGAATTCATAGAAACTGATAAGATCATCAAGTAAAATAATATAGAGGGAGAAAAAAAAGATCTAAGACAGAACTTTAGGGAGTACCTGCAGTTAATAGGAACAACCTAGAAGATGATCTTGTTAAAGAGCCTGAGAAAAGGCAGTTAGAGGAGTAGAAGTAAAGCCAGGAGACAGTAGTATCATAAAAAAATAAAGAAAAGAAAAGAAAATATCAAAAAGATGAAGATCAGCAATATCAGAGTCTGCTGAGAAATAAAGAATGATGAGGATTTACAAAAAGCCATTAGATTCGGCAATTGAGAGCTTATTGATAACTTTAGAGAGATAAATTTCATTTGATGCAATCAGAAGCCAGATAGCAAAGAGTTAGAAAGAAAGAGAAAAGGAAGTAAAGATACTGATTAAAAGGGGCTTTTCACAGCAGTACAGATATAAAATTAAGGACAGATAAGAGATGATATTCTAAATAGATTTTCCTGAAGTGCAAGTCCAAGTGTATTACTCTCTTGCTTAATAAACTCCAGTGATTTTCTATTACCTCCAATATCTTATATCAAAATCTTATCTTATTTCATAACTTAATTCCTTCTCACCTTTCCATTTTTTCCATTTCTTACTTTTTGCCATGTACTCTAATTCAGTGGCATCAGTCTCCTTGTTGTTCCTCAAACAAGACACTGTCTCTCACTTCCAGGGATTTTTTTTGGCTATTCCTTATATTTTGGAATGCTCTCTTCCCCTCATAGCTACCTCCTGGCTTTCTTGATTTCTTTTAAGTTCACAACTCCAAATCCCATTTTCTACTAGGAACTTTTTCCAAATCCTCTTAATTCTAGTGCCTTCCTTCTGTTACTTATTTCCTATTTATCCTATATGTAGCTTCTTTGTACATATTTGGGGATTTGTTTGTTTGTTTGTTTGTTTGCAAGGGTTAGAATTAAGTGGCTTGCCCAGGATCTAAAGTGACTGAGACTGGATTTGAATTCTTGTCCTCCTGATTCCAAAGCCAGAGCTCTATCCACTATGCCATTGAGCTGCCCCAACATATTTATTTGTGGTCTCTTCCAATAGATTGTTAGAGTCAAGAACTAACTTTAATATCTCTTTTTGTATCCCCAATGCTTTGCTCAGTGCCTGGCACATAGTAATTTCTAAATAACTGTTTATTGACTGAATGGTAGAAGAAACAGGGAAAGATTTGAGATAAGAAAGCCAATCAGCAGTCTACCGCAATAGTCCAAGTTTGAAATCATGAAGATTTGCATCAGAGTAATATCAGTATCAGAGAAGAACAGGCAGTGTAATCGGAAGATATTGCTAAGGTAGAGTTGACAGTTGGCAACAAAACAAGTATAGGAGTGAGAAAATGAAGAATCAAAGAGGACATCTATATTTCAAGGCTCAGTGACTATCATCTTGATAGTGCCCTTGACAATATTAGGAATATTGACAAAATTGACAAAATGACAAAATTAGGAAAAGAAAATTGCTTATGATAATGAGTTTAATTTTAGACATGTTGAGTTCCAGATGATAATGGGACATCTAGTTTGAGATATCCAATAGTTGGATATATGAGATTAGAGTTCAAGAGAGAGGTTAGGACTAAACAAGTAACTGAGAATCAGCAACATAGCAATGATAACAGAATTCATAGAAACTGATAAGATCATCAAGTAAAATAATATAGAGGGAGAAAAAAAAGATCTAAGACAGAACTTTAGGGAGTACCTGCAGTTAATAGGAACAACCTAGAAGATGATCTTGTTAAAGAGCCTGAGAAAAGGCAGTTAGAGGAGTAGAAGTAAAGCCAGGAGACAGTAGTATCATAAAAAAATAAAGAAAAGAAAAGAAAATATCAAAAAGATGAAGATCAGCAATATCAGAGTCTGCTGAGAAATAAAGAATGATGAGGATTTACAAAAAGCCATTAGATTCGGCAATTGAGAGCTTATTGATAACTTTAGAGAGATAAATTTCATTTGATGCAATCAGAAGCCAGATAGCAAAGAGTTAGAAAGAAAGAGAAAAGGAAGTAAAGATACTGATTAAAAGGGGCTTTTCACAGCAGTACAGATATAAAATTAAGGACAGATAAGAGATGATATTCTAAATAGATTTTCCTGAAGTGCAAGTCCAAGTGTATTACTCTCTTGCTTAATAAACTCCAGTGATTTTCTATTATCTCCAATATCTTATATCAAAATCTTATCTTATTTCATAACTTAATTCCTTCTCACCTTTCCATTTTTTCCATTTCTTACTTTTTGCCATGTACTCTAATTCAGTGGCATCAGTCTCCTTGTTGTTCCTCAAACAAGACACTGTCTCTCACTTCCAGGGATTTTTTTTGGCTATTCCTTATATTTTGGAATGCTCTCTTCCCCTCATAGCTACCTCCTGGCTTTCTTGATTTCTTTTAAGTTCACAACTCCAAATCCCATTTTCTACTAGGAACTTTTTCCAAATCCTCTTAATTCTAGTGCCTTCCTTCTGTTACTTATTTCCTATTTATCCTATATGTAGCTTCTTTGTACATATTTGGGGATTTGTTTGTTTGTTTGTTTGTTTGCAAGGGTTAGAATTAAGTGGCTTGCCCAGGATCTAAAGTGACTGAGACTGGATTTGAATTCTTGTCCTCCTGATTCCAAAGCCAGAGCTCTATCCACTATGCCATTGAGCTGCCCCAACATATTTATTTGTGGTCTCTTCCAATAGATTGTTAGAGTCAAGAACTAACTTTAATATCTCTTTTTGTATCCCCAATGCTTTGCTCAGTGCCTGGCACATAGTAATTTCTAAATAACTGTTTATTGACTGAATGGTAGCTAATAGGGATAGGTATACCAAGTGAAGGTTTTTTGAAGTGGAAAGATGTGAATATATTTATAGGCAGCAAGGAAGCAGCCACTAGAGTAAAAGAGACTGAAGATTTCTGAGAGTGGGGATAGAACAAGCAATCTGTTGGAGAAAAAAAGGATGAAATTGTATCACCTTTTCATATACAGAGATGAGTCTTGACAAAGAGAAGGATTTTCTCTTGATATGAAAGACAAAGTCACAAAAGATATCTAAATGATGTGAGATGAAGAAGAGAAAAGAAAGAGCTCTCTGCAAATGACCTCAAAATTTTCAATGAAAGGCAAAATTCTCAATTAGAGAGTGGGGTTAGTGGAAGCCACGTGAGCATTGAAGAGGAATATCGAAGTCTGGAAAAACTCTTGTAGCAAATAAGATAGTGAAGCAATTAGAGAAGTGTAAAGGGATTATCATGCTACAATGAAGATTTACTTTAGATTATGTAGCATAAATTTGTAGTGGAGATAGTCCACTGTCCAGATTTTCTCCAGCTTTATTCTGGAATACAATAAATAATGTTAACAATAATATTTTCAGATCATATGACAAAGATTTTTTAATTACAGAAATACTTCTGGAACAATGAGATGTCACTTCACAGGACTTCAGGAAAGGCTAACAATCATTGCAAGCCACTGATTATTGCAAGTAACCAATACTGTTTTACTTTCCTATAAAGACTATTAAACCGTTAAGATCCAAGAATGGAATCCATTCATGGGTTTATTCATGCAAATGCAACCAACAATATAGCAATAATGATGATAAAACTAAGTCATACAGATTTGAATATGGAAAAAAATGAACTTATTTATAGCACTACAAAACCAGATTATTAGCATGGGAAAGTATGAAAATGTAATATTTTCAAGGCCCAGAGTTATTGATTGACATAGATTTTGCAAAGAAATAGTAGAAAATAAACAATGTTTTATGCTTCTGTCTAAAGAAATTTAGCCCAGAATTGTGAACTAAGTGACCAGAGATGAAAAATTCCCCTGGTACCATTGTCATTAATATGTACTTCAAAATATCCTTAAGAATTCAACAAATGAACTGTACTGGAAACAAAATCATCATCACAGACAAAACTTTTGTTCACAAGAAGCCAGATAAATGTTAATTCATTCCAGAACAACTTTTTAAACAGATGGCCTCATAACAAATACATATAACTTCCAATCTATGTAGACTTTAAAAGTGTGTCGGTATTAAGACTTAGCAAAAGGTATGAGAACTATATAGGAACAGGAAGAAGTACATGTCATCTACATCATTCTTCCTGCTATTGGAGCTGTCTTATAGAAACTTTTTCAATGAACCTATAGAATATGAGTTAATTACCAAGTAATTTCATTCAAGTACAAGAAGTACTTACACAATAGATTACAAAATACTAAGGACAAAAGAACATTGTAGAATAAAAAGGACTTTCTAGAACATTTCTATTTGAATTTTATTGAATTTGAAGTGAGAAATATGATGATGAGATATATAACCCATTAAAATTATATAAAACAAAGTTCACTTGATTCTCACAATAACCATTACAATTACTTATGCATTATAAATAGCCTTCAATCTATTAATAAGAATCTTCTCTGTACTTTACATTACTTCTGGAAATTTGCAGAGGGAACACCATGTTCTACTTGTATTTATGTTGAACATTGGACTTGAAAAATGCAGGAAACTTTCATAATGGTACATAATGAGAATACAGTGCTGGTTGCTCCCATCCCTAGAATATTCTTACTCCTTTGTTTATACTTCTTTAGTCTCCCTGGCTTCTTTTAAGTCTCATTCAGCTAAAATCCCATGTTTTATAAGGTACCTTTCCTGATTCGGATTAATGATGGTGCCTTCACTCTATTGATTATCTCCAATTTATTCTGTATAAATCTTACTTGGACATAGTTATTAACATGTTGCCTCTTCCATTAAAAGGCTCTTTAAGAATAAGAATTGTCTTTTACCTTTGTTTGTCCTCAGTATACAGCATGGGTTCCTGGAACAAAGTAGGCACTTAAGAAGGGTCTTGATTGCTATGGTTCAGGGAGTCATGAAGAGTCAGATAGGACTGAACAATAACAAAATGCTTATTGATTGATTGACTGAATAAATGTTACAACTCCTAGAAGTAAACTATTAAATAGTGGAAGATGACAATAAATAATAGTATACCTTGCTTTTTACTCCACTTTGAAATACTCACAGTTGATTGTGTTCAATGTAGGGTAATTTGAAAATGAATGTACATCAATTGACTCAAGCCTGCATTGGAAATCATATGGGAACTACTGTATTGCCTAAACACTGAACTAAAGTAGAAGACCATTACAAGATCAAATATATTAAAACATATGTTTTTTATTAAAATAATTATCAAGCAAGTAGGATAAACAATCTCCATACATATACACCTGAGAAGATTCATGATATGTTCAGATATTGGGAGATCCTTCTTAGAAGATAATCTGTGAAACTGAGAAGAAAAAGTATCTCTTTTGGGATTGTTAGAAGTAGAAAAAATGAAGCTATTCAACATTTTCATCTCATTGTTTATTACTAAACAGTTTTTATATGCATAGCTGGAGATACTTATCTCCAATTTCCTTCCCTTTGTTTTCTTTGCACCTTGGCAAGAAGATGTTTACAGAAGGTTGGTCTTCTCATTCTATAGTTGATGCCATCAAAAGTGTTTTCTATACATAGTTCTTCTTTTCAGAAGTCTTTTCACTCATCAATGAAAGCATACCCCTAGATTCAATCCTTTTATATCTAAGTACATTTGTCACAAGATTTCAAACTTGAAAATTATAATAGACTTCATGGGAAATGTAGTCACAGGGGAAATTCGACCCATTCTCTCAAACTCATACCAATTGAAGGAATATCAATAATATAATCAATGCTAGAAGTCGTGTTACACAGAAGTAATATCTTAAGCAAACCATGTTACAAAATTTAATATGGATTTTTTATTTTTATACCCGCTTTGAATCCCTCTTCCTCCCCCCAGTCATGTTAGAACAAAGAAAAATGATTAAAAAACTATTTTGTAAATATTCATATAAAAATTTACACACAAAGAATAAGAGTATGGGAATTTTTTTAAGTCAAACTATTATTTATTGTCTTTCCTGTCACTAAGTTTACCTCAGTTTCCTTATCTGTAAAGTTAATGAAGAAGAAAATGGCAAACTACTTCAGTATTTTTTATCAAGAAACTCCCAATTGGAGTCACAAAGAGTCAAATATGATCGAAAAATAACTGAACTGCACTGCCATTTCTTTTTTTGTTTGTTTCATTATGAGCATTTTTCCAAAAACAGTAAGTTGTCACAAACTTAACAATTGAAAGCCATTTAATCAAATCTAGATAGATATCTAACTATTATCCAAAATCTGCTTAAAGACTCCACCAAAGGAAAATTCACTATCTCTCAGATCATCTCAATCTACTTTCTATTGGAAAGTTTTTTCTTATACCAAACCTACTTTTGCTCCTAGCTCTATCAGAACATATTCCAAATGACAGCCTTTCAAATGTTTGAAGATAGATATCATGCCATATCTACCTAAGACTTTTTTTAAAGAATGGGAAAGATTCCAATACTCATAGAAATTAGGAGGCATGCATATCAAATATACAACATTATAGTTAGGGACCATATAATCCATACCTTCACCTGAAGGCATTCCCACCTGGGAATGCTCAAGGAAAATTTCAAAGAAGTCCTTGATTGATTTGGAGAAGTATCCATCAGTACTGATTTAGTACAATGGTATCAATTTCCAGGAGATACAGAGGCCTCCAAACCCCTTTAAAATATATTATCTATGATGAAAGACTTCTGGCCAAGATAGTGGAGAGGATGCACACATCTACTTAAGCTCCGCATTTTCTCTCAGAATTTAATTCATGACAAGCCTTAGAATCAGTGCTTGACTGAAAAAAAAAACAAAAAACAAAAAACAAAAAAACTCCACAAATAATTACCAAGAGAAGACATCCTTGAAATTTGCCAGAAAAGGTCTGTTTTTGCTCAAGGGTGGGACTGGGGGGGGAGGGGAGAGAGGGGAGTAGGAAAGGAGGGAGGAGTGATCTCAGCTATCTCTATGGGGGAGCTTTGCTACAATATTGGATATTTTGCCCTGTCAGCAAGCCAGTAGACAAGCAGAGAAGCCAAGAAACTATTTTAATGACCTAGAAAAAATAACAACAAAATTCATATGGAAGAACAAAAGATTGAGAATTTCAAGGGAATTAATGAAAAAAAAAATCAAATGAAGGTGGCTTAGCTGTACCTGATCTAAAACTATATTATAAAGCAGCAGTCACCAAAACCATTTGATATTGGCTAAGAAATAGATTAGTTGATCAGTGGAATAGGTTAGGTTCACAAGACAAAATAGATAATAACTATAGCAATCTAGTGTTTGACAAACCCAAAGATCCTAAATTTTGGGATAAGAATTCATTATTTGACAAAAACTTCTGGGAAAACTGGAAATTAGTATGGCAGAAATTAGGCACAGACCCACACTTAACACCGTACACCAAGATAAGATCAAAATAGGTCCATAATTTAGGCATAAAAAATGAGATCATAAATAAATTACAGGAACATAGGATAGTTTATCTCTCAGACCTGTGAAGGAGAAAGGAATTGGTGATCAAAGATGAACTAGAGATCATTACTGATTACAAAAGAGAAAATGTTGATTATATCAAATTAAAAAGCCTTTGTACAAACAAAACTAATGCAAACGAGATTAGAAGGGAAGCAACAAACAAGGAAATGTTTTTACAATTAAAGGTTCTGATAAAGGCCTCATTTCCAAAATATATAGAGAATTGACTCTAATTTATAAGAAATCAAGCCATTCTCCAATTGATAAATGGTCAAAGGATATTGTCAAACAGACAATTTTCAGATGATGAAATTGAAACTATCTCCACTCATATGAAAGAGTGTTCCAAATCACTATTGATCAGAGAAATGCAAATTAAGACAACTCTGAGATACCACTACACACCTGTCAGATTAGCTAAGATGACAGGAAAAAAATAATGATGAATGTTGGAGGGGATGCGGGAAAACTGGGACACTGATGCATTGTTGGTGGAGTTGTGAACAAATCCAACCATTCTGGAGAGCAATCTGGAATTATGCCCCAAAAGTTATCAATCTATGCATACCCTTTGATCCAGCAGTGCTACTACTGGGCTTATATCCCAAAGAGATACTAAAGCAGAGAAAGGGACCTGTATGTGCCAAAATGTTTGTGGCAGCCCTTTTTGTGGTGGCTAGAAACTGGAAAATGAATGGATGCCCATCAATTGGCGAATGGCTGGGTAAATTGTGGTATATGAATGTTATAGAATATTATTGTTCTGTAAGGAATGACCAGCAGGATAAATACAGAGAGACTTGGAAAGACTTACCTGAACTGAGGCTGAGTGAAATGAGCAGAACCAGGAGATCATTATACACTTCAACAACAATACTGTATGAGGATATATTCTGAGGGAAGTGGATATCTTCAACAAAAAGAAGATCTAATTCAGTTCCAATTGATCAATGATGGACAGAATCAGCTACACCCAGAGAAGGAACACTGGGAAATGAGTGTGAACTGTTTGCATTTTTGTTTTTCTTCTCAGGTTATTTTTACCTTCTGAATCTAATTCTTCCTGTGCAACAAGAGAACTGTTAGGTTCTGCTCACATATACTGTATCTAGGATATATTATAATATATTTAACATGTATAAGACTGCCTGCCATCTAGGGGAAGGGATGGAGGGAGGGAAGGGAAAAGTCAGAACAGAAGTAAGGGTAAGGGATAATGTTGCAAAAAATTACCCATGCATATGTACTGTCAATAAAAAATTATTTTTAAAAAATAAGATAAAATATATTATCTACCTTCTATTATATTTTTTACTTATTTTGTTAAGTATTTCCCAATAATATTTTATTGAAGTTTTTTATTTTCAAAACATATGCATGGATAATTTTTCAACATTGACCCTTAAAAAACCCTGTGTTCCAATTTTCCCCCTTCTCCCCAGCTCCTCCCCTAGATGCCATATAATTCAATATATGTTAAACATGGTAAAAAAATACATGTTAAATCCAATATAAGCATACATATTTATACAATTATCTTGCTGCACAAGAAAAATCAGATTAAAAAGTAAAAAAAAAAAAAAAAAGGGAAATAAAATACAATTCAAGCAAACCACAATAAAAACAGTGAAAATGCTATGCTTTAATCCACCCTCAGTTCCCATGGCTCTCTCTCTCCCAATTATATTTTAATCTAGTTTGGGGTCCCCATGGGAAGTACTGTGGGAAGCCTACAGGCATTGTGTATGACACATCTGCACTACTATATGAATAATCAGAAAGCAAAATTTATATCTACCATCTGGTTAATACTCAAATAATCTGTGATTTCATCAAAGTGGATGCTCCCTCTGACAATTATTACAATCCAATCATGCCTGCCCATATGGAGGAAGTTTAATCCATCTCTTCTCAATGGTTCACAAAGAGGATCTACCAAAAATGATGGAAAACTTCCACACTTTCTGCCATCACAAGTATACCAGTACAGAATACAGGCTTTCCACCACTTAGCAATCTCTCTTATCACATGACCAGTCTAACTCCTTGTTCAATCTTATATTTCTTTCATGATATCCCTTACTTTAGTTCTTTATTATTATTTTTTATATGTTTTAGTCTGCTCACACTCACCACTAACCCTTGAGTGATTCTAATTTTTAATCTTTAAGATCTATAGAGCTCTATGATTCCCAGTCATACGTTGTTTTTAGGGGAAAAAAATCCTGTTATTTGTCTGGCCTAACTCACTATACAGGAAAAATCAAGTGAATAAAAAATTTCTACTATTCAGATTACAATCAATACTTTGGTAGGCAGCATGTAAAGCTTGGATATCAATATATTTTATGTATATGTGTGTGCGTGTGTATATGTATGTACATGTCATAATAGTACAAATGGATAATAAGTTGGACTCAAAATTAAATACATGGAGAATAAGCTAGATTATTTTTTAGTAAATGACAAAACTCTTTTTTTTACCACCCCAAATTTGTACCCTAAATTACAACCTATCTGTGTTCTAATTAGTGATACTAAGTGAAGTCAAGGAATGGAAGTCAAAAGAACATTTTTTAAGCTCATATTCCCTCTCCACCCCATCCAACATCCAAAAGATTAGTTATTGATAACATCAATAATCCTTGTTAAAGAAGTGCTATGAATAAAATTACACTTTTTTCATGACTTGGAGAAATAGCTTTAGAATTAAAATAATTTTTAGAATTTGTCTAAATATGTATGGTATAGGTGTAGAACTATAATTCTGCTTTTGCTGAAGAATTTTTTATGCCATTCATATTTATTTTTTATTTTTAAAAAGCTTTATGAAATAAAAATGGATCATTTTCAAATTTCTTCTCTAGGTTTATGCCAATTTGTGAGTCTTATCTTAGTACTCATGATGTCTCATGAGTCTAGTTTATGGCATTATGGAAGATACAAAACAAAGATCAGACACAGCCCCTGTCTTCAAAGAGTTTACCATCTAAAACTTAAAATTCTTACTGCCTCAATATCAGAAATAGAATATTTGACTTTTATAAAAATGTCAAATTCAGATTTCCTTATTCGCATTATTCACCTAACTTGTATGCAAATCTTAGAAATAAGGTTTATATATGCATTTTCTCCAATTCAGTATTGTTATTCTTAAATTTTTGGTTATTTTTAAAGGGAAACTATAATTTTAAATATGTAACTTCATATCTGTCTTGAAATTTTGCTAGACACACGGTTTTATATTGTCAGACTGCCTTATATTCTTTTTAATTACTGTACTTAATTTCTACTTCCTATGAAATTTACCTCAAAGAAGCTAGTTGGCATGACCTATACCTAACACAATTCCCATAAAAAGAAGTTATTCATATGAACAATTTTGTTCCCTGATTTTCCCTGGAAAAACATAGGAAATGTTAGTTTTTCCAGGATTTTTCCAAATTAAATTTCTTACTTGTATTTTCATGTGACAATTATAAAAGCTGATAGCAGTATGTGTGTATGTGTGTGTAATCAAATTATTTTCTGACTTTTAATGAATTTGGGATTTCCTTCCACAGAAGACCCAACTACCTTAAAAAAGAATGTCAAATATCTATCACTATACAGTGTTTGTTGTCTGAGGAAATATAAAGAAAAGGATAATTTCAAGTTGGGTTACATTTCTGTAGAAAGACCACATTTTACATGAGGTCACAGACATTTCCAAAATGGAACTATATCTAGATCCAAACAGGAAGTTATCACTTTAGTTCTAACATTAAAAATACATTTAAAGGGGCAGCTAGGTGGTGCAGTGAATAGAGCACTAGCCCTGAAATCAGGAGAAGACCTGAGTTCAAATCTAGCCTCAGACACTTAATACTTCCTAGCTGTGTGACCTTGGACAAGTCACTCACTTAACCCAGCCACCCCCCCCCCAAAAAAAAAAAAAACCTTTAAGGAAATTATATTAACCTACCAATGACATATTTAAATAATCAGGGTTTTCTATTGAGTCTTTTTTTTTTTCATTTAACTTTTTAAAAATTTCTTGTTCTATCACTAACTAGGGCTAAAAATATTTTGCCATTTCTATACTCTCTACTTCTCAATTATAAATGCACATTTGAATTCTCTCTTACTTAATATTGAATAGGAATGAGGCCAATCATTTGATTTCTCTGTGCCCATAGGTTTAGGGTTAGTACTAGAGTAACTAAGAGCTTATCTAATTCAACTCCTACCCAAATTATGATCCCCTGCCACATCATCTTCAAATAGCAATTCAATATCTATCTAAAGACTTCCATTGACAGGAAATTCACTGCTTTAGTAAGATGTAAGTTCTTTGAAATTATTTTCATTCTTTTTCTTTTTATCACCAGAACATAAATTGTTCTTAAATTAATTACTCTGAAGCATTTCATCCCATTTTCAGACAATTCCAATTGATGGAGAATATCCTACCAATCATTATCTGTTTCTAAAAATAAACATGTTGGATTAGGTCACCCTTTCCAGTTTCATTTATGTTTCAAGGATCAATAATTTATTGCCTACAATAAGTCAAACAATAAATATTTCCTTTACAGCCTACCATGTTCTTAGCACACTAATTTAGGTGTTGTGCAAGATATGGAAAATGTATAATACATGTTGCTTGACTTTCTAGAAATTACAAATTGATTAAGGGTTTACTTACTTCACTCTGACTCAGTTCATATGAGTCTTCCTAAATCTTTTTTTTTTAAATTATCTATTTCCTTATTTTTTTACAGTACAATATTCTTTCAACTTCATAAACCAAAGCTCATTCAATTATTCTTCAATTGATAGACATCTTAGTTTCCAGTTTTTTTCCACCACAAAAAAGAATTGTTATAAATATATTTTGTTTATAAAGGTTCTTTTCTTATCTTTTTGTTCTCCTTTGGATACAGACCAAGCAGTGGTCTAGCTAGGTCAAAGGACAAAGTATATATAGTAATTATTTTAGATAAATTCCATAATTGACTTATTCATAGGCCCAAGTACAGTCCCTCAATATGTCGACAAGGACCACTCCAAGCTTTAGCATTTTCCTTTTTTTTTTTTTTTTTTTTTTAAGTCATTTGTCACTTTAATGGCTTTGAGGTAGAAACTTAGAATTGCTTAAATTTGCATTTCTCTATTCATAATTTGTAGCATTTTTTCCATGCGTATACCCTCAGTTTATTCACTTTAGAACTTCCTTTTCATATCTTTACACTATTTACCAAATGGGAAAAGGCTCTTTTTCTTTTAAGTTTGAATCTGTTTCTTCTATAGCTTGGAAATGAGATCTTTATCAGAGAAGCTTGCTTCTAAGATTCTTTTCCCAGTTAATAGCTTTCTTTTTAATCTTGGTTTTATTAAATTCGTTTGTGCAAAGACTTGTTAAATTTTATATATTTAAAATTATCCATTTTATCTTCCATGCTCCTATTCCTTCTCTGGTCATAAACTTTTCTCCTACTCATATATCTGATAAGTAACTTTATTATTTATTTATAACATGACCTTTTTATATCTAAGTGACATAACCAGTTTGGAGTTTATCTTGGTGTAAGTTGTAAGGTGTTTGATCTAAACCTAATTTCCTCCATACTACTATCAGATTTTCCCAATAGTTTTTGCTGAACAATAAATCTTCATTCCAAAAACTGGGGTCTTTATCAAATACAAGAAAATCTGATACATTTGCCCCTATATGCTGCATATTCAATCTGTTCCACTGACAGAAATCTATATTTTTAACCAGTATCAAATTATTTTAATAATTATTGTTTTGTTAAAAAAAAAAAAGATCTGGAATTCTAGGTTTCCTTCATTTTCATTTATTCTTATTATTTCTCTTCAGGTTCTGAATCTTTTTTCCCCTATATGAATTCAATGATCAATTTTCTACTTCTATTAAATAACAATTTGGTATTTTAATTGGTATGACATTGAATAAATGAATTTTGATAGTATTTTTATTATTTAATTATCTTATTAATAAGCAATTATATTCTTCATTAACTTACATCAATTTTTATTTCTGTAATCAACTATTTGTTGTGTTTTATGGTTCTTGTGTATACTTTAGAAGGTAGAATTCCAATTATGTCATATATTTTATAATATATTTAAAAGAAATTTTTCTTTCTATTTTATGTTCAGTTTAATTGGTATTAAACAGTAATCACAGTGATTTATATGGATTTATTTTGTGTAAATTTCCTGAAGTTAATTGTGTATTGATTGATTTTAAATTTATTCTCTGTAGTTCTTTTAAGTATACCATATCATCTACAAAGAGTCATAATTTTTTCTATCTACCTTTGTTAATTCCTATTCCCTCAATGAAATGAGCACAAACAAAACAATTTATATTATAATGAGAACACTGTAAAAACAATTTTAAATTGTATAAATAACTTTAATCAATGCAGAGAACATTCATATTTCCAGAGGACTAATGAGAATGAAACATGGAATCCATTCCAAAAAGGTGATGAATTTACGGTATAGAATAATATATACATATATATATATAGAGAGAGAGAGAGAGAGAGAGAGAGAGAGAGAGACAAAGACAGAGAGAGACAGAGAGAAAGAAAGAGACAGACAGAGAGAGAGAGAGAGAGAGACAGAGAGAGACATAATTTGGTATATAGTCATTGAGAGAATTTGTTTTGCTTAATTATTCATATGTGTTACCTCCCCAAAATTGTTTTTCTTTTCTTTTTTCCAGTGGTTGGATGTTCCTCTAATTTATTTATGACTTCGTTCTTTATGCCTAAATCATGGACCCATTTTGATCTTATCTTGATATACGGTGTTGTGTGGGTCCATGCCTAATTTCTGCCACACTAATTTCCAGTTATCCCAGCAGTTTTTGCCAAATAATGAATTCTGATCCCAAAAGTTAGGATCTTTGGGTTTGTCAAACACTAGATTGCTATAGTTGACTATTTTGTCTTGTGAACCTAACCTATTCCACTGATCAACTAATCTATTTTATTTAGCCAATATCAAATGGTTTTGGTGACTGCTAATTTATAATATAGTTTTAGATCAGGTATAGTTAAGCCACCTTCATTTGATGTTGTTGTTTTTTTTTCATTAATTCCCTTGAGATTCTCGATCTTTTGTTCTTCCATATGAATTTTGTTGTAATTTTTCCTAGATCATTAAAATATTTTCTTGGAAGTCTGATTGGTATAGCACTAAATAAATAGATTAGTTTAGGGAGTATTGTCATCTTTATTATATTCACTCGGTCTATCCAAGAGCACTTAATATTTTTCCAATTATTTAAGTCTGACTTTATTTGTGTTGAAAGTTTTTTGTAATTTTGCTCATATAATTCCTGACTTTCCTATGCTAGATAGATTCCCACATATTTTATGCTGTTGACAGTTATTTTGAATGGAATTTCTCTTTATATCTCTTGCTGTTAGATTTTGTTGGTGATGTATAAAAATGCTGAGGATTTATGGGGATTTATTTTCTATCCTGCAACTTTGCTGAAGTTATGAATTATTTCTAATAACTTTTTATAGAATCTCTGGGGTTTTCCTATTGCATTCTAATTTCATTGGCTGGGTCCTTGCCCACAGGGAATAAGGAAACTCATGAACTTCCTGCAAGAACTTATTCAGGGAATAAGGAAGCTTGCAGCCTTCCTGCAAGGTACTTTCCAAAGGCCTTACAAGAATATGGTTGTCACAACAACATTTAGCAAGATCTGACATTAGCATTATTGTAACCGGGTTAGTAATTTTATTTCTGAGAAATGAAAACTGGGGCTCTTAGACTTTAATTATTTTAATAAACTGTCCCTGGGAGATTTTCAATATGTTTCACTCAGTGGGAATTAGAATAGTTTGTTCTTGATAACTCTTTTCAACTCTAGATCCATGATTCTATGACTTAACATCCAATTTAGAAATTGTCTCTTCTTGAAATTTCTCACAGAACTTTTCTGGACCTATCCTTTGTACTTACCACCTATTCTCCATTGTTTTTTTTGTATTCTTATTTTCTAATTCAATCCAATAAACATTTATTAAGTGCTTATTATGTACCAAGTCCTGTGATAAACACTGGAGATACAATTAATAAAAAGAAAAGCAGACTTTGCCCTCATAGAGCTTACCATCTAAAGGAGAAGACAATACACAAAGGGAGGCAGGAAAGGGAGAAGGAGATGGTGGGGGGAGGGGGGGTTAGCTGGCTCAGGGATTCTTATTCAGTGGAAGTGAAACCAAGTAGGACAACAAATGTAAAATGAAGTGAGCATAGTTCAGTTTCTACCCACTGTAAAGGAAGGTATTGGGAGAAGTTTAGCATTCTACCCTCCAGACCTCTAATCAGAAGGAAGAAGAGGCTGAAAGAGGTAGAGTCAATAAAGGCTCCAGTTAACATCATGGAGGTATGTTTAAAAGTGATGAGCTTATCCTGTGAGAGGCATATTGTTTTATGAAGTTGAAACAAGGCAGAGTAGCACATACTGAGTGGAATACCATCCCATCATTCTTTTCCCAATTTAATTTCTTAGAAGTGGCAGATATACTGAATCTGTCTTTGTGGGTCCATTGTTTAGCATATGAACTTAAATATAGCAGCGATTTAATGAATATCTCTTGATTTTGCTAAGTTTTATTGCAAAGATCTTGAATGGGAGATTGAAATAAAAAAAAAAAGATCTAAAAGTGAGAAATATACTCTTTCATCCTAGCTTAGAAAATAGGAAAGGGAACCAAGGAAGAAGATGAAGCAGAAATAAGTCAACTGGAAATTAAAAAGTTTTAGAACTTAAATGAATAAAGTTTTAAAATGCATAAGACAAAATATATATGTTACATTTCTAAGGATTATAATGAAATGGAATCATGATGAAAACAAATTATATTCATATATAGTTATTAATACATAAACCAACATTTTAAAAAACAAACTAACAGAACCCTAGGTTAAGAACTCTTGAGAGAATTTCCTAACCATGACTTCCCTGTATCAATAAAATCATAAGCCACTTTTCAAACACAAACAAAAGAGAAAAAAAAAAAAAGGCCAGGCACTGGGCTAGGTGCCAAGGGTATAAACAAATTACAAAAAAAATAGTTTTAATTAAAGACACATATAAAGATAAATAGAGCACAGCAATAACTAGAAGGACAGCAAAGTTCTCTTAGCCCATCTGTCTGCTATGACACACTTCCCTTTTTGTTATTGTAACTTCCTAAAGCCTCTACTTGCTGCGCAATGCAGTCTTACCTCCCTACTGAGTAATGGGAAAGCTGGAAGAACACTTTGCAACGGTAGATGATTCCACTTCTGAAATGACTAGAATTCTAATGATTGCATTGCTTTCTCTCATCCTTAGCATTGCTGGAAGAACACAATTTATTTTGATGAAGATAAATCACTTCAATGTAACCTTAATGGTTACTAGTTGTTCAAAGCAGTGAAAAATTATTCATTCCAAAGCTTAGTGTTTGGTGGTAATAGGAATAATGGTAGCCTCAAGTCCCTATTTGCATGCATAATGTACCAGTTCACTCAGGACTTAAAATGAGAAGAGCTAATAAAGTCACAGCTCTTTCCAGTAGGGAAATGTGAAATCACTTTTCTGCCACCCACCAGAGGATATTCTAATGATTAAAACTGTAACCTTTTCTTCCACCCTCTGTTTAAAGAGCAATATGATGAGCTACTCAAATACCAAGCAATAGGACCAAATGGACAAGGTATCAGCATGTTTTCAAGATGTCCTAGGGCTTGATGAACAAAATTTTAATGTGTTCATCTCCAAAGTATAGAAACAGAATTGGTGATTCCCAGGAAGGAGAACAAAGAAGTTGACAAATGGTCAACTACTAAATAAAAGTAATCAGGTCTAGACCAGAGTAATAATATGGAAAGGGCATGGAAGCAATTCCCCAACAATTTTCTGGGTGAAGTGAATAGGGATTCTCTGGGACTGGGAACAGCTATTTTTCCTCTCACATATTAACTATAAAATTATACATGAATTTTTAAATGGATCAATGTTTCAATAGGAAAAAACCATTTTGTTTCATCCCTGTACTTTAAAGCAGAGATTCTTAATCTTTTTCATGTCAAGAACTCCTTTGGCAGCACGGTGAAAACTGTGAATCCCTCCCCAGAATAATGTTTTTAAATGCATAGGATTAGAAAAAAACTATTATACTGCAATAGTCAAATTAGAATATATTTCAAATATTCAAATTCTATCTGTACATATGTGTATATTGATAACAGTGTATATGTATAAATATACATGCTACATATACACTATGTCTTAGAATATACATAGAGATCCCAAATTCAGAAGCCCTAGTGTTTCCTTGACCTCTCTAAGACTGTTACGTTTCTCTATGTCCAGTGTTATACAAGTGTGCATACCATTTGATCCAATAGTACCACTGCTAGATCTATATCCAAAAGCCATGCAAAGTGGGGTGGGAGAAGGACCTATTTGTACAAAAATAATTACAGCATCTCTTTTCATTGTGGCTAAGAATTGGAAATCAAAGGAATGCCTATCAATTGGGGTGTGGCTAAGCAAACTATTGTTTATTATTGTGATAGAATATCTTTCTATTTTAAGAAATATGAGCAGCTTTTCAACAATGAGGTGATTCAGGCTAATTCCCATAGACTCTCCAATGGAGAGAGCCATTTGCTGTGGGGACCGAATGTGAATCACAATATAGTATTTTCATCTTTTGTGTTGTTTGCTTTTTTTTCCTCTCATTTTGTCTCTTTTTGACCTGATTTTTCTTGTGCAGCATGATACATGTAAAAATATGTTAAGAACTGTATATGTTTACTTTATATTGCATTGTTTGCTGTCTAGTGTAGAGGGTGGGAGGGAGTAGAAAAATTTGGAATACAAGATTTTGCAAGGGTGAATGTTGAAAACTATTTTGAAAATAAAAGACTATTTTAGAAAAAGAAATTTGAACAGGTAGATTTCAGAAAAATCTGGACTTAAATGAACTGAGATTGAGTTGAAGTGATGTGAGAACGATGTGAGAAGAACGTTGTACATGGTAACAGCAATTAGTATACAATAAAGAATCATGAATGACAGCTATTCTCAGCAACATAATGATAATCCCACAGGAAGCATACTATGCTCCAGAAAAAGAATATATTGTTTGAATACATACTGAAGCATGTTACTTTCACTTTTTTTCCTTCCTTCCTTCCTTCCTTCCTTCCTTCCTTCCTTTCCTTCTTTCTTTTTCTTTAATCAAGTCTTCTTTTATAAAGTGAATAATATGGAAATATTTTATATGATCACACATATATAACCTATATCTGATTGCTTACCATCTCAGGGAGGGAGGAAAAGAGATATAGAATTTGGAACTCAAAACAAAAAAAAAGTTTAAAATTGTTTTTAACATATAATTGGAAGGAAATGTTATGTAATTTTTAAAAAAGGCTAAATTCCTGAAAAGGTACCACTGTGTACTGATAAAAGGAATTTTCTCATGTGGGAACTATCTATTTGAAACACAAAACTAATCCTTATCCTTATACTCCTATCCATGTAGAAGAGTACTAGTGTATATTTTTTCTATAGCACTAAGCATGGTGTAGTAAAGAAACTTTCTTATCTCTTCTTGTTGCATGTAGTTTGTTTTTTGATGCAAATATTGTCTTCAATTTTCACTGTGATTAGTCAATAAAATTTATTAAGCACCTACTATGTTCTAGGTACTATGCTAAATGCTGGAGATACAAAGAAAAGCAAAAGGCAGTTTGTCCTGGAAGAGCTCACAATTTAATGAGAGAACATGTATAAACAATCTATATATAGGATAAATAGGAAATAGAGAGAAGGCATTAAAATTAAGAAGGATTGAGCAAGGTTTCCTGTAGAAGGTAAAGTTTTATTACTTTTTTAAAGTATTCTCTTTTTTTCTATAATAGCTTTTTATTTTTCAAAATATATGAAAAGATAGTTTTTAAAATTCACCCTAGCAAAACCTTGTGTTCCATATTTTTCTCCTTCTTCATCTCCTTCCCCCTCCCTAGACAGCAAACAATCTAATATAGGTTAAACATAGGTTAGAGTCTTCTAAACATATTTCCACATTTATAATGCTGTGCAAGAAAAATCAGATCAAAAGAGAAAAAATGAGAAAGAAAAAAAAAAGCACAAGCAAACAAACAACAACAAAAAGTGAAAATGCTATGCTGTGATCCACATTCAGTCTCCACAGTCCTCTCTCTGGATGCAGATGATTCTTTCCATAACAAGTCTATTGGAACTGACAAGGCAAAATTTTAACTAGAACTTCAAGGAAGCCAGGGTAGTCATTAACTATTCTATTTGGTCTCAACTCTGAAGATCAAACCTTTTCAAAGATACTCATCTCATTGAGATTGATTCAGCTTTGATAATTAGCACCTTCTCAACACTTCTAGAATGGAAGGTAAAAAGCTAAATTCATCCCAAAACTTTCCTTTATACAAGATTAAAGATTTTCTCATTAACTCTTCAATTTTCATCAATTAATCTGCATTTTTTGACTTAACAAAAATGATATCATCCCACAAGATACACTCTTTTCATTTTCCTTCTGTGTATTGTCTGTCCCACCCCTACTCCATCTTAGACTATAAATTCCTTGAGGGCAGTTGATTAATAAATGTTCATTGACTATGTCTCACTGGGGTGTAAGAAAAATACAGTCCCTGTCTTCAACAATATCTCTACCTCAGTTTCCTCTTAGGGATTCAGCTGGAACCATTCTTTCCTCTCTTAATATTAAAATCTTCTACATTACAAAATAATCTGCTATTTTATACGAAATCTATAGGACATTGATAGAGTTTCTACATCCAATGTAGAAACACTTCCTGAAGAACTTCACTCATATACATCTAATAATGTTCATAGACTTCTTATATCTGGTCTAATGCCCTTAATTGAATTAACACAGATGATTAGACACTATGTTTTTGATTTATTCAATTGAAATGTTCTCATCAAACTAAGACATCAGGCTAGAAAAGGAATTTGTGTTATATCACAGGGGATTCAAAGACATTCATTTTGGAAGGCAGAGATGTTAAACATTTCCCTTATAAACTAAAATGTAATAAAAATAAGGAAAATATAACCAAAAAAATATGGACCTAAAATAGTAACTAAATATCATCTAAAATAATAGGTCACTATTATTTTTAATTTTCATAATTTTTCTATGTCCTATTAATGATAATAGTGAGGCAACTTACCAAAATTTATGAATTGTAGCTAAAGCAATCTTCAAAGGAAAACATATATCTCAGATCACATATTGACAAAAGAGAAGAGAGGAGATTAATGACTTAAATACTAGAAAACCAAGAAATTCATGATACCAAAATAAGAACTAAAAAAAAAAAATTGAAAATCAGAGGAGAAATAAATGAAACTGACATCAAAAAAGGCAACTAAATTGATGAACAAAAGGATTTTTAAAGATAAAACAAAAATCAATAAATTTGGTCTCTTTCCACAAAAATTGAAAGAGAGTAACAGAGAGAAACAGACAAAGATAGAGACAGGAACAGAAAGGGAGAGGGAGAGAGAGGGAGATTTAGAGAGAGACAGACAGACAGACAGACAGGCAGACAGATACAGAGAGACAGACAGATAGACACAGAGAGAGAGAGACAGACAGACACAGAGAGGGAGAGAGAGAAGGAGAGGGAGAAAGAGAGGGAAAGGAAGAGGGAAAAGAGAGGAAACGAGAGAAAGAGACAGAGACAAAAAATCAAATTATTAAGATAAAAAATGAGAAAGAGAAATTGTCAATGAAAAAGAAACTCTTCCCATGAAAATTACTCTTCCCAATGTTAATAAAACAAAAATTTTATGATATGTTTAATTACAAAAATATAAAATACCAAAACAAAGCAAGAGAGCCCAAACAACCAAATGCCATAAAAAGAAATTGAGCAAATTATAAATAAAATCACAACTTTAAAAAACTTCATGTTACAAATTAATTCTATAAAATATTTAAAAAATAAATAAGCCTTATGCTACATAAAATTCTCAAAAATAGAAAAAGAAATCAACCTATCAATTTCTTGTTAGCTACAAATATTGTCCTAACTAAATCAGAAATATATAAAGAAGAGAAAAGAAGAAACCCAGATAAATATAATAATGAATACTTATGCAAGAAGGTAAAATAAATATTTACAAGGAGGCTACAAGAACATACCAAAAAATTGTTTTATAATGAAGTTGAAATTTATTCTAGGAATGTAATAATGAGTCAGCATTAAGAAAAATCTTATTATAATGAGTCATGTGAATAGCAAAAATAACAAAAGTTACATTATCATATTAATAAATGAAAATGCCTATGAGAAAATACAGCATTAGTGTTAAATAACAATAGGAACATAAGCATGAAAGAATATTTCCTTATATGATCAAAAACATGTCCCTAAAATCCAAAGCTAACAATTTCTAATGGAAAGAGACTGCAAATTCTATTCCAATAAAGGATGGAACAAGAATTTCCACTATTACCTGATAAAATACTAGAAATGCCAGGGATTGATCAAAGGCAGGTTTATCCTCCAAGAATATACACCATATTCTGCCTATAATCAAACCATGTGGGGAAGGTTGGTTAACCTGCTTCTGGAAATGTTTGACATGGAATGAAGGAGCAGACTTTCTACTTCAGAGTACATTCAGAAATAATTGTTTCCAGTCTGTTGCCACACAGTAAAGAAATAGACTTTTAACTGTCTGCTGATCCAAAACTGGTAATGCAAACTATATAAAGACTACCTTGGGGCAACAACTATTTTTTCCTTCCCTAGTGATCAGTGAGTTGACCAACTGTTATAGACATCCAAACAGAAGAGAACGTGGACCCAAAATTATCCCGAACTAGTCTGATGTGAGCATGATCACATAGAATCTACTTTTGCTGAGAAAGGTAGTACCAGCATTACAGAAACCTCCTCTATCCAGCTGGGTCAACTTGAAACATGGCCTTGATATTAACCTGTACTAATTGTAGCTATTCTTTCTTGCCACAGATAAAGAAATATTAGAAATGAAATAAACTAATTTGTGACTTTTGAGAAGAGAAGAAGAAGTGGGAGATTTAGGAACCAGAGGGGACTTGGGGAGGAGATTGGAGAGTAGGGAAAGTCTGGATCAATTGGTCCCTGTCATTTGCCTTGTGAGTTTGCTATGGAACTGGCATTTGGTGGGAAGGAAGTCAAGACTTGCATGTAGAGCTTAATGTACTCTTTCCTTTTTAAAAAATAATGACCTCATGGCCTGCAGGCAACAAGAATCCTTCAAAACTCTTGAGTACAGCCCAAACCAGATTAAAATGTAATTGGGAAATGTTAAGAGAATAAATAAAATATATTACAATATAATGTTAAAGTGTAGTTTTCTAAGTCAATATGTGTCCTGCAATGATTCATTTCTATCAGTTTGACCCCTTTGCTCTATACTAATAATATTTAAGAGAGCAAATAGATTTAATTCTAGCCTGATAATCTTTCTCTCCCAGGAGAACAGAACAGCCTCTGGCTCCAAGCTCCTGTTTCCTAATCCAGGCAAAAGCCAAAGTTTCTTTCCAAAAAGTATTAGGAAAAGAGACACCAAAGATGTATTTTATTTTGGCCTTTTGCAAGCCAGACTGAGACAAAATTGCTATACGTAGGGAACAGCCACATATCGCAAAAAGATGGGAAAGAGATTTTGTGTAGTGAATACCAATTGACCAAACTGTAACATATCTATGTAAAACAATAACTTTTGTGCTATAAAGAATGACACAAATGAGAAATATGGGGAGATTTATATAAAACACATGAAGAAAATAGGCACAAACAGAAATATCTTTCAAGACTACAAAAAGGTAAAGACAACAGTAAACATCCAAAATTATGGTATTAATAGAGTATTTTAAATTTTTCAAAGACTTATGCACAGTCAATAGTCTTCATGCTCTGAAAAAGACGTAAAGTCAGGAGGCATTATGGTAGAATGATAGGAATCCTCTGGAATTAAGAGAACCTGGGTTCAAATAAGCCCTCTGATACTATGACCTTGAACATGTCAGTTAACTCCCCTTTAAAGAGAGACATACAGACAGGCAGACAGATAGAGACAGAGAAACAGGGAGACGGGGGGGGGGGGGGGGGGGGGGGGGGGGGTGGTGGAAGTTAGATTAGATGACTCTGAAATCCCATGAAGTTCTCCTTCTAAAATGCTAAGATTTTGTTGTAGCTATTCCACTCTTCCTGGAAGGTTGGCCTTTGTGGTTTAACTATTTTGCCTGAGGCTATCTCAAAAAAAAAAAAAAAATCCCTACATCTCTGCACAGGGGCAGCTAGGTGGCAGAGTGGATAGAGTCCTGGCATAGGAGTCAGGAAGACCTAAATTCAAATCTGGCCTCAGTATTTGATCCTAGACGAGTCATTTAATCTCAATTGCCTTGCCAATAATAATAATAATAATTATATATATATATATATATATATATATATATATATATATATATATATATATATTAGCCTATATCTCTGCAGAGCTCCTGATTTGTCCATTATTTCTGTTGTTTATCACACAAGAACTATTTTTCAGGACACAATGAACTTTACTTCTACATACTTTACCTTCCAGGAGACTGTGTGATGTCATAGCTTTAGAACTTCAAGGAACTTTTGAGGTTAGGTAGTACAGCTTTCTCAGCTCATCTCAAATAACCTCACTGCAGAGTATCTTATAACAGTTCAGTCTTCCTGCTATCATAATTCCCCAACTTAAAAGATATAGGATCATTGATTTGGAACTGAGAGGGATCTCTGAAGTCATCTAATTCAACCCCTGATTTTTACAGATAAGGAAACTGAAACCCAAATAGTAAGTTTCAAAGTTGAGATTTTAACCCAGGTCCTCATAATCTAGTTAGTGTTCTTTTCACACCTCTCAAGAGAATAATATGACCAGTCTAAGAGACTTTAAAGTCACTTTACACTATTTAAGCCTGAATGTTTTTTTCTACAGAGCCATCCTTTTATTTAAAAAATTTAAAGAACATATTTTTACATCAGTTTTTAATGTGGTGGGTGAGGAGTTGACTAGAAAACTTGAAAATATACAGGCTACTTAGGGAGCTATTTCCCTAATAGCTGCAACTGATGGATATAATTTTTCTATTTTATCATGTCATTGACTGAAATCTATATTTTAAAGCAAATGGAGTTCTGTGAAAATAGCCAGACTATATTGTCTTCTCTCCCCCAATTAGAGGTAAGGGTGGTCTACTAAAAGGTACCTGACTGGATAATTTGTTGACTGGAAGCTCAGTAAAATCTATATTCTTCGATTTTAGGACACAGCAAATAGCATGGTAAAAAAGTACAATGATTTTTGGTAATGGGGGATAGGTCTTAATTTTGTTTTGTTTTGATGTTAAATAATAATATGTGTTGAAAATACACATAAATTAATGGAAATGGTAAATGAAAATTAAAATTAAAATTTGCAATTTAGGTATAATTGCACATCATCATCTTATTTCTATAATTGCTATGTCTGAATGAGATGTTTCATATAGTAATGCTGCCATTCTTTGGGGGTCTTAAGAATAAAAAAGAATTTAGCTAGCAATTATAGAAGGTTTTTATTTTTGTTTGTAAGTTTTTAGATTTTTAAAGTGCTTTATATAAGTTATCTTATTTGATCCTTAAAACAATCCCATAAAGGAGATGTTATTGTTATCCCCATTTTACAGATGAGAAGCTAAATGATTTATCCAGAATCACAAAACTAATAAATGCC
Source organism: Antechinus flavipes (assembly GCF_016432865.1). Lineage (NCBI taxonomy): Eukaryota > Metazoa > Chordata > Mammalia > Dasyuromorphia > Dasyuridae > Antechinus > Antechinus flavipes. The sequence continues at coordinate 271,091,930 of NC_067401.1, forward strand.
TAAAGCCAGATTGGAATTCAAATCTTCCAGCTTTCCAGTTCAAGGCTTTATCTACTATGCCACCTCTCTGCCTTTAGAATAAATAATATTGTTCATCATAGAGAAATGCAAAATAAGGAAAACATGTACATAGAAAATATATACATTAAGCTTCCATAATCAAGAAGATTTTGGCCAGTTGTTAACAGAAACAAAATAAGAGGCTAAGTAGCTGATACAATTTGAGAGGATCCACCATAAAATGTCCCCCAACTTTCTTGCCTGATTTCAGAAGCATAACTAGAATTTTCACCTGGAGCAAAGTGATAGCAACACGAAAGTGTAAGAAATATGAGTTCCCCTTCTCTGTGCTGGCTTTTTTTCACACATTCCCTATAAATGTTCTTCTAAATGTGTTTTCCGTACACCTATTTTTTTCTATGTATCTCCTTGAAGATCATGCACTCTTCCCACTGATGTGTTTATATTTATGAAAGATCTCTCTTTCTGAGGTTCCAACTATAATAATTATCTCCTGCTCACTGATTTTCCCTATCTCTCCTCCCACTCTTTAAATTGACCACTGCTTTGGTTTCACTATCACCTGAGAAACACAATCATCTGAATATGACAATGTTTCCTCTTTCATTTCAATGTGTAACTTATTAAGTACTTAAACTGTCTGCAAGGCAGGGAGCCTCATGCTTAAGATACAAAGACAAAAAGGAAGAGAAAAAAATGTTTCTATTTTCAAGGAGTGTGTACTCTGCTGGGATGCTAAAGTCAATGTGCTAGACTTGTTAGCCAGGAGCTATCTATAGCTGGAGTCTCAGAAGGAGAAATATAGGATCACCAAAAAGGGATGTCATTAATTTACCTTTCAATTTTATCTAGGGTCAGTCCCACACATCATGATATACTATCATCTACAGTAAAGTTTGCTCATGATAATTTTATAAGTATCTGGAACAAGATCATTCTTGTGAATTAATACCCTACCAGGAATAGCAATAACTTATAACTTATGATTTGGGAGGTCATTTGACCCTTGTGTTCATGAGGTTTGGGTATTTTCCTGAAAAAGGAACAAAACAATTTATAAAGATTATTGGCCATTTTACTTTATGTAGTTTAAACTAAAGATATTAATGACATGCCACAGTAAGAAATGGAACAGTAAAACATTTCCTTTGCCCATTGACTTGGGGAGCAGACTTCCATAAATATACATACATCAGTGGGAAGCGCATATGATCTTCAAGGAGATACATGGAAAGGAAGAGATATAGAGAAAATAAATTGAGAAGAATAAATATAGGGAATGTATGGAAAAAGTAAGCACAGAGCAGAGAAACCCATACTTCTTATATTTTATAGTTGCTGATGTCATCTCCACTCTAGTTGTGTAGAGTATTTGTACCCAATTTGTATCCAATTGTACCCAATGGTTGAGTCTTCTGAGCTGGTGATCCCCAAACTGTGCCGTGGATTTGGTCTTCTCTTTAATAATGAAATACAATAATAACCAAGCAGCTGCTACTCCTGCCCAAATCTGTCCACCAGGGATTCTCACCCATAGTCCTTTTGTGCCCTTTAGGTCTCATAGGTCTACAGGAGTCAAGGTTTCTGCTGGACACTGTTTAGCCAGATGTATATGTTGTCTTCACTAGTCAATTTTCTGGTCTCTTCCACTTTCAATTCCTAACTCACCTGAAATCCACGGCTATCTTTTCCTGGGAAAGATTAGGTTCTACTTCGAAATGGTAAAGCCTGTGGACCTTTTCTCCAAATGATATCTTTTTTTTTTTTTTTGACAGACAATTGGGGTTAAGTAACTTGCCCGGGGCCACACAGATAGTAAGTGTTATGTGTCTGAAGATGGATTTGAACTCAGGTCCATCTGACTTCAGGGTCAGTGTTCTATCCACTGAACCATCTAGCTGCCCCTACAAATAATATCCTAACTTAAAATCTATAGGCTTTTTTATATATGTAAGCAAAGTAAGCAAAAAATGTAATTCTTTCCCTCTGACCAGCAAAAAAACAAAACAAAACAAAACAAAAAACAAAACAAAACAAAAAAACTTAGTGTTTTAAATTATATTCCTTCAAACTCCTATATGGATAAACTTAAGCTAAACTTAAATCTCCTCTGGACATCAATTCAGTAACATACAAAGTTAGACATATTAGATGATGATTTACAGTTTATAGTTAAATGTTTGTTACTTGGTTTCTATATATATATGTACATATATAAAGACTATGCATATACATATATATATACATGCATATATATCTGTGTATTATATATAGTAATATATAAATATAGTTGTAATAGATTGACATATATTAATAATGTATGTATATGTGTATGATCTTACCTAGTTCTAGGTTCCTGACCTAAGTTCATATTCTATCTTTGACATTTAATGGCTTTAGGATTTGGAGCAAGTCATTGGGTTTCAATTTCTTCATCTGTAAAATAGGAACTTAGACTCTTTTTTAATCTTTGTGCGTGTGTGTGTGTGTGTGTGTGTGTGTGTGTATGTGTGTGTAGGTGTATGTGTGTGTTAGGGACCCTTTTGACAAAATAGTGAAGACTATGGCCCTTTGCTACAAATAATGTTTTAAAAATATATACAACAAAATATATATAATTGCATAAGAAACCATTCATATTGACACTTAGCTATCAAAATATTTTTAAAATAAGTTCAAAGGCCCCAGGTTAAGAATCCTTTACCAGATGGTGTCTAGGGTCTATCAACTATTAGTTTATTATCCTATAAATCAATGGTCCTCAAACTTTTTGTTCACAGGATCCCCTTACTCTATGAAAAATTACTGAGGATCCTAAAAAGCTTTTGGTAATGTGAATAATTGCTATCAATATTTACTGTATTATAAATTAAAACACCTTAGGATTATTACAAAAAGAGTTTTGACTTCATGAACTCCTTGAGAGGACCTCAGGGTACTCCATGGGTCCTCAAATCACACTGTTATAAACAGTCACATGAAGTAGGTAGTATAAATATCATCATTCAAGAAATGATGAAATGACTTGTCAACAATCTCAAAGTAAATAGCAGAACTGTTATTTCAACCTATCTCTATGTCTCCTGTCTATATCCAGTATTTTCCATTATACCACATTGTCTCTTATCAGAGCATATCTAGAATGGTCTGAAGCCATGGGAGCCTAGAGGACAAACAAGATCCATAGTTGTTTTATTTTGTTTTATCTTTTAAAGAACACAAACACCTAGATTAATGTAAAAATCCATTGAGAAGAAAAAATAAAACTGGCAGAAAGGTGTTGAATACTCTTACTACTTTGATTATGCCCTGAGATGCTCCAGGTAAATTCCTTCCTAGCTAGAGATTAAAGCCAACTCATGTGGTGTTCAATGCCTAGAACAAGTTTCCTTTATCTGGGCTCCTCTACCACCTATTTTCCCCAATTTGAAAATAGTTACTGCTACTGCATTTCAGCAAAGAAAGCCAAGAAATCCACTCATGACTATGACATTGAACCTACTGAATACAAAAGTATGAGAGCATTGTAATAAGGCATCATTAGAATGCCTAAGAAGAAAGTGTGGGTTGATAATAGCACCTCCCATGAATAGATGAATCTATGAATTGGAAACCTAGGAATGGTGATACCCTTCTGTTCAGTGACTCAACATCATCCAGAAAAAGCAAATAAAATAGGAAAAAGAAGGAGAAATGAGATAAGATACTGTCCAGATTGGGCAACCAGTCCCTTATTAACAAAAACCTGGAGATATGCATGTGATGACTGTCTTGAGCTGGACTTCTAGGAAGTGAGTCAGGAACTGCACTAAATAGGAAAGTTCCTTTTTTATAGATATTGCTTTGATGTATATTTTTAGTAAATATTTCCTATGACCTCCAGTACATGAGGACTAATCATCACAAATTCCCTTTTATTTGGCACAAGAAATGAAATTTATAAAAGTAGAACTTTTAAAAATGGTTCAAATTTGTACTTGAAAAGGGAATGAGTGAAATACAGGACTATATGTGCCTAATAGTTTACCACTCAAACACATTGAGTATCTTTAATTTATCAGGATAGATTAAAGGAGTCCCAAGAGACAGAGGAAAGAATACAATGTTCTTTTATCTTCAATCTCTTAATAACCCAGGTTCGTGCTTATTATCCCATTTAATCTTATTCATGAATATAAATAGCTACTCATGTCCTTTAACAGTTTTAGATCAGTCTCATGAATGTCCATGTTATCACTTTGCTCATCCACTAATTTTTATATTTGGATTTAACTAAGCTTCCTAACAAGACTTGGGAGTTTATTTGTCAAGGGATTTGAAAATAATGAGCTCTTTCACTTGCAATGAATTGAAAAGAAGCTCTCTTTAGGTGTTGGGTTTTGTTGTTGTTTTGCTTTTGGTCTGATGGTGAAAAATAAAACGGGAATACCAAGACATCTTATTCCTCTTACAAGTCCTGAATATCCATGTTTTCCTGGAAATAACATATATGAACATTTTTCCATTGCAAGGAAGATGTACATGCTTGATATGTCGAGATCCTTAATAGGACTCATGTTGGTCAACCCTTTCTTTGCTTGGCAGATTCAAAAGCCATTTGGGAGGAATCAGTAGTTTATTTTGATAAGAGATCACATCATCAGGTCATTAGGCTTCCCTCTTTCATCATTTATGAAGTCCTAGGCTAAGATTAATCTTTCCTTAGAGGTTTTGAATAAATTAATTAATGGATTCTAAAATCATCTCTATTCAAATAATCAGGGCAGTTAGGTGGTACAATGAATAGTGTGCTGATCTTGAACTCTGGAAGACTTAAATCTTCTTGAACTCAAAGCTCTTCTTGTATATTTATTAACTGTGTGACCCCAGGCAAGTCATTTAATCTTGATTGTCTCAGTTTTCTCATCTGTAAGATGAGCAGAAGAAGGAAATGGCAAATTCCATATTTTTGCCAAGAAAACTCTAAATGAGATCATGAAGAGTTGGTTACAATTGAGCAACAAGAAGCTATAGCTTAGAAGTTTAGGCTGCACTTTGAGTCCTATGGATCATCACTCTCACCAATTACTGGAAACATCTAGGTTGCTTTTTCTGTCTCTGTCTCCATCTCTCTCCCATCTCTGTGTCCCTATCTTTCTTAATGCTAGTGCCTTCCCTTGAGATTAACTCCAGCTTATCTTGTATCTAGTTTGTACATAATTGTTTTTATGTTATTTCTCCCAATAAACTATGAATTCCTTGGGAGCAGAGACTGTTTTGTTTCCTTTCTTTCATATCACTAGAATATAGCACTGTCACACATAGGAAGCTCTTAATAAATGGTTTGCTACATAGTGCATCTCTTGAGAAGGTTTTATGGTCTAAATAGAAAAAAAGAGTTCACTTTAAAAATTTTGTAACTTGAAATATTACCATCTTTGGACTCCCACTCAAATTCCAATGATGTGAAAGTACCCTAAGTTTGTCATTAATCCTTGCACAAAAATTTTCTAAATTCTTTAAACCTTTTTAAACCAAATAAACTTCTGTATAGTAAGGAAGTAGGGGGGTTTTCCTACTACATACTTTTTTTAAAAAATAAAAGCATTGGGCTCCAAGTGTTTTGTTGTCATAGGATAATAACTTAGAACTACAAGGGAAATTGGAGGTCATCTAGCCTAATCCTTTTATTTTTCAGATGATGAAGTTGAAGCCCAAAGAAATTTAGTGAGTTATTCAAGATCACACAGGTATTGTCAGACCTGAAAATCAAACTCAGATCCTTTGATCAGTTCATTCTCCTTTCTCCTCCCACTCCCCCCAAAATGTGGGGAATCTAGAAAAAAGCAAGGTTGAAACAGTTCAGCCAAGCAATATTAGATAAAAGAAAGAATATTTATTAAGTGCTTACTATATGCCAGGTACTGTGCTAAGTGTTAATATTTACAAATGTTATCTTATATGATCCTCAAAACAATCCTAGGAAGTAGATGCTACTAGTCTTCTCATTTTACAATTGAGGAAACTGAGATAAACAGATTAAGTGCCTTTTCTATGGTCAAACTGTTAGTATCTGATGTGGATTTGAATACAAGTCTTCCTGACTCCACCATCCTACTATCTATTATCCCATTTGTCTAGATAAGATACAAAAACATAATTTCTTGAATTTTTGGGACTTCACATGTGTAACACTTTCTCAATGGATAGGTAAAGGAAAGAATTTGAACCTCAATTTTTTTAATGAGTTTTGTTTTTTTTTTTAAGAATAGACAATTGAAAAGACACCCTCCCCCCAAAGTATAATTTCTTCATCAATCACTCAGTCCCCATACTAATACACATTGTGGGGGGGGGGGGGAGGAGGTTGGTTCTCAGTGGTATTATATGATACTAGACTTAGAGTTTTAAAAAGTTCACAGGTTGTCTTCATTTTATAAATGAGGATTTTCAGACCCAGATCGATTCCAATAATCATGAACAACTCCTACATACCACAATGAGCCAGAAGGACAGGAAACTTCAAGTCAGAGCCATCGGAATTGCCAATGGACAAAGTATCCAAGCTTCTCCATCTTAATAAATCACTCTTCAAAATGAATTTCTTTCTCTCACCACAATAGATACACTCTCACTAAATATTCCATCTCTTTTTTGCTTTCTAATCGCCACAGCATTTGTCAAAACACATTTATCAGCAGCCTTCCTATTTTCTGCCTCCTACCTCCAGCAAAGTACTAGGGTCACCTATGAGCCTCATTACCAGCTGCTCCCCCAGAATCAAGGAGAAACCTTGCCTTTATGTTGCAGACAGACCATCTATGAGCCTCTCTCCTCCCTCTCCCCCAGTATTATATATAGCATCTTCACCTCTTAAAAGGGAGAACAGTATTTGGCACATATAATTAAAGGGATTTTATTTATTTGAAGGTCTGCTTCAAAAGCAAAGTTTTAATCCCTTCTATCTCCTTGTCTGTTTTTTTTTTCATAGAAAATTCAATGATATTAGATCTCAATCATTTGTCATTGGTAACTGAAACTTTAAAAAAAATCAGATCTCTGAGCTTTTCTGTCAATTCAGATCTGCCCCTTAGATGGTCTTCTATAATTGCCTGAGGTTACTAAGAGACTAAAAGACTTGACCAGGGTTATATGTGCCAGATTCAGTACAGATCTTCCCTATTCTAAGGCTAGCTTTCTATTCATTATGCTATTCTGGCTCTCACACATAATACCAAATTGAAATTTTCTAAACTCCTACCCTAAAAATAATAACAGTTCAGTTTTTTGAAGTGTCTCTGTATACCCCATATCATAAAGGAATCCCAAATACAATAAAAATAACCAGAAAGAGCTATTGCTCTTGCCATGCCACATAAAATAATTTTAGAATTGTTGCTTTGTAAGCTTTCTGGATCATTTTTTTGAAGGCTTGAAAGGGGATGCTTTAGCTCAGAAATTGGAAAAGTAATGAAATATACATCTCCCATCCTCTGGAACCCCAGTTGGAAAATATCAAGAAATGCCCTTATACTATTCTTAATTTACTTCGCATTCCCAACCAACTCACTTGTTTCAGGCAAAAAGCAATTGGCCCCAGGAATGTAATTTTTCCAAAAGTGCCTAGCCAGCCTCAAAAGTTTCAGGCACAATTATGTGAAGCACTAAAGCATGATCTTGGCAATGGATGAAGGCATGTCATTAGTCTTAGAGAAAAACTATTATAACTTTTTTCTAATTTTTACATTAGATTTTTAAATGCAAAAACATTTTAATATAACTGAAATTATTTATTTTATCACATGTGATCCTCTCCCTTATTTAGTCAAAAGTTGCTCTACTAACTATAGATATGAAAGGTAATTTCATTCTTGTTCCTCTAACCTTTTAAATGTAGGTCATATATCCAATGGGAGCTTTTCTTGGTATGTGGTATGAGATGCTGGTCTAAACCTAACTTCTGCCTTTCTCCTGATTAGTCTTCCTAGCAGCTTTTTGTCAATTCAGGAGCTTTTCCTCCAATTAGAGGGTTCTTTGGATTTACTATCTCATTGTGTTCATTTGCTCCCATGTTCTGTATACTACATTTATATCAGTTATCCATTTTCCTCATCCCTCTTGCTCCTCCTCCTTCTCTTTTTTCTTTTGTCCCTCTCCCTCTTCCCCTTCCTTCCTCCCTTTCCCTCTCCCTTTTCTTATTCTTCTGCCTCTCTGTCTCCTTCTTTCTCACCAATATCAAATCATTTTAGTGCAATTTGCAATCTGGTACAAATAGACTCACTAGGAAAAACTGAATTCTTACTTATCCTTTAAACCCATTTTAAATGACACCTTTTCCTGGAAGTCTGCAATTCCTCTAACTAACCTTATCTCCTCTTGGACTTCACAAAACTGTCTTATTTTTTTTTTTGTCTAATATCTGATGTATAGTAGAATCTACGATGGGAAATGCCTGACATGGAAATCCCCTTCCCATCTATGCACGTTCACATGAGATTTACATCAACTCTATAACCGAGTTTCCTGGAAGACTGAAAGTTTCAATGAATTGACCAGAATGTATGTGTGTTTTTTTTTTAATAGTAATTTGAGATTCTGATTTCAATACCTGAAGGATCTGGAATCTAATTTGCATCTGAAAAATTCATCATCACAGCATGACCCTCTCTGACTTAGCAATGGTACTCTTTAGATAACAAACCTATTTTACCAAGCCTCCTCCATTAGGTAACACCTGTCAGAAGTCATGTTCTACTGGCATAAATTTCAAGAATTCAGGATTATCTCCATGACAGGATGACATATCAGAGCAAGACTTAGCAGAACTATCTTATACAGCCCTGACAGTTTCATATGTTGTCACATGTTTCTTATACATGCATATCAAAAATTTTTGATCCTTTATACTTTTAAAATCACTTTCACTCTTGAAAATATGATTAGATTCAATGATATACAATCAAAGACTCAAAAAAACTTAATTCAAATCTTGTCTCTACTATTACTATCTTGGTAAACTTGGGCATGTTGGTTAACCTCTCTAGACTTTGGTTTTCTCACATATAAATTAGGAGGCTGGACTTGATGACCAGTTTTAAATTCAGAATCCTGCAAGCTTTGTAATATCATGTTTGTGGTATATGGGTCAGATACAATCATCCTCACTTGTCAGACTGAGATCTGAGACTCAAAGAATTTACTTGTCTAAGTGTCATAGAATGAATTAGTAACTAGCTGAGGCTAAAACCAGATTTCCTGTTCTTTCCACTACTCCAAGCGATCTCCATCCAGTCATCCTTAAGATTCATGAACTACCCCCTGAAGAATATAAGCTCATTGATGACAAAGACTGTTTAATTAATTATTTAAATATAGTTATTATTATACACTGACTTCTAGCAAAATGTCAGACAAATAATAATCAATTTTAAAACTGCTTCTTGATTGGTTTCAGTTTTAGTTTCCTGTTCACCCAAACCCATTGGTATTTCAGACAAGAAAATAAGTATACCAAAAGCTATTTCAATCAAAATGCTGGTTTGACATTCCAAAAGATGGCTGGGAATGTTAAAGTTGGAAAAGACCATAACAATCATCTAGTCCATTTACTTCATTCAGTAGATAAAGAAAGTGACCCAAAGTGGGTAAAAGAATTGCTTAAGATTATATGGTTTTTGATAACAAAGCTCAGCCTACAACTCAGATCTCCTGACTTTCAATTCAGAGATACTTCCATTCTGCCCCAAATGCTATGGGAGGAGAATGGCCTGAGGATTGTCACCAGTCTTCCTAGAGCATTCAGTGAGAAGGGGAGAGAAGAACCTACTGAATTTTAAATATTAGAAGGTATCAACAGGTCCTTTGGCTCCCTGGCAGGGTTTCTTAGTCAGCAACACTTTTATACCTCATTCCCCCAAAATTCTCCATAATATGCTTTCATCCTCACAGTCTCTGACTGGCCAGTTGCTCCTTATAGCAAAAAGATTGGGAACTTAATTAGTTCCCATCTGCTTCAGTGTTATTTAGACTATGTATTATTATAGATATGAAAAGGGGTCTCTGTATATATTGTAGTTCCCTATCTCACTAAGGCTAAATATGCACTGGCTACATACAGGCATTCCCTTTACTAATGGTCAGAATCTCTTGTAGAGGGCCAGAACTCTGGAAAAGTACTCAATGGAATTGGTGAGATGATGGTTCTTTAGTATACATAAACTTAGTACTTAGCATGGTGATGTAATGGTTCTCTAGTTCACACATAATCAATATGATGTAATGATGTAATTGTAATAGGTATTTAAGAGTTGAGAAGGACTGGAAATTAGACATTTCATCTTTGACCAACCTCCTGGTGGCTGTCCTGCCTTCATCACTTCTCCACTAAGAACAAGGACTAGGCCTGATCCTGAGGACCTCCAAAAAGCTAGCCTGAACATTACAGTCTCTGACTCTTGTTTCTAGCCGGGGATAGTTAATCTACCTCTTATAGTCTTTGATAAATGCTCTCCACTCGCATCCCCAAGGATCATGATGTTTATGCCAAACTTAATGCATACACATAATCAGTTTAGCCCACTACAACCCAGAACTCCAGAACCTGAGATCTGTCAACCTTAGTTTCCCTTATAGCAGAAATTATAGGTATGAGCTAACATGCCAACCCAGATCTTAAGTCAACCTTGTATTTCCCCTATCACAATGCTTTGATCATACACAATAGGTGTTTAATATGTGTCAGTATATATTTGTTAAAAAATAATGCAACCACAATTATAAGGAAAGTAGAGAACCAGAAAAAAATTTGCAGTAGTATCTCAGATAAAGGTCTCATTTCTCAAACATATAAAGAACTGAGTCAAATTTATAAATTTATAAAATTTATAAAAAAAACTAGACATGAACAAGCAGTCTTCAGACAAAGAAGTCAAAGCTATCTATAATCATTTGAAAACATGCTCTAAATCACTGTTGATTAGAGAAATGCAAACTAAAACAAATGTGAGATACTAACTTTCATATTGAAAATATGAAAAAAGGAAAATAGAATATTCTTGTACAAAATAGCTAATATGGAATTTTACATAATTGCATATGTATAACTTATATCTTGATTGCTTACCATCTCAGGTGGGGAGGGAAAAAGAGTTTGGAACTTACAACTTTAAAGATGTTTAAAAATTGGAAAAATACATATGTGTGTGTGTGTGTATATATATATATATATATATATATATATATATATATATATACACACATATACATACACAGAGACAGAAAGAGAGAATTGAATAAAATAAGGAAGGCATATTTCTCTATGATACAGCTATGCTTGGTGATTTAGAGAAATGAAATAAAAAACAAAAATATTTTCTTTTATTTTTGTTTGGCTTTATTTTATTTGGGGAAGTGGGATTTGTCAATAAGGTAAATGATATTACCAATGGATTTCTGATGACTATTGCTACTACTTTTTTGTTGTTGTTATTCAGTCATTTTTCAGTCGTGTCTGACTCTTTGTGACACCATTTGGAGTTTGCTTGGCAAAGATACAGAAATGCTTTGCCAATTTTTTATTTAGCTTATTTTACACATGAGGAAACTGAAGCAAATAGGGTTAAGCAACTTGCCCACAATCATACAGCTATTAAATATCTGAGGCTAGATTTGAACTCAGCAAGATAAGTCTTTCTGGCTCCATTCACTGCATCATCTAGCCCTGCCCTACTACTACTTATAATAATACTAATAATAATTAATATTTATGTAGTTCTTATCAGGTACTGTGCTAAACACTTCAATCATTATCTCATTTGACTATTCAAAACTCTTGTAATTCACATTTTCGGTCATTTGGCAGCCCTTTTCATGTTACATTGCATTTTTAATGTTACACTAATATCATGATCTTTTGTGATTTCACTGTAAGTTGAGTGGAAGTGGGGTATCCCTAAAGGGGAAAATGACCTTTGATACATCATTAGTGTGAAAATAACAACTTAAAAATAAAAAAGAGACTATTCCTACTTACCTTTCCAATTCCAGAGCCAGGCACATTCAGAATCTCATAGTGTATTTTTGTTTTTCAGCTGTCAGGTAGAAAAATCACATCATAAACTTATGCTAATTCATTTCTGTGGTCAGGGAGGGAAGAGGCCAAACACCTCAGGGTTGCTTCAAATTAGCAAAAGTTGGACTGACATGTTAATTGCTACCTGATAAGATCAAACTTAAGATTTAAAAGCAGAGTCCATGGCTAATTATGCCTTTGAAGCCAGCAGACTTGGAGCCACTAAATTAGGTGGAAAATTGGTGCCGGAAAAATAGTGTTCCTAGAAACATGTGGGCCTACACCCTCTACAATGAGCTCATCAAAAGTACAGACTAAAATTACCTGAAGCAACTTCTAAAGTTGTTAATTGCTATAGAGCTGAAAATACCTGACTAGCCTCTCTTAATGGTATATTGCTCTTCAAATAATTAAAAAAGATTCCATAAGCTTCTCTTGTAAAGAATGTCTCATGATTTATTTCAGTGAAAAAAATACAAAGTAGTCACTCTTTAATCTCTGTCAAACATAAACTAATGTCTTCTCTTGGCTATTTGTCCCTGCCATTATCAAAGATACAAGAGACCACTATACTTCATCACCAGAACTTCAGGCATATATGGAAAAAAGAATATATTAGAATATATATGTGTGTGTGTATATATATATATATATATATTACATATACATATATGTATATATACACAAATATATTTATAAATACTTACATTACATATATTATGTGTATGTGTGTATGTATGTATATACATATATAGGCATACATATATACATAGATAGATAAACATATAAAAGAAAACAACCCAACTACTTTGAAAAGCTAATGAGTAAGGAGAAAGCCAAGAATATAAATTGGTGATAATAGTGAGATTATCTTGTCATGGAGGTACTGAATAAGTCTATCAAGAGCTGGATATTTAATCTCTCTTAAGTCTTGGTTCATGTCAGACTTCAGGCAAAAATTATAACTGTGATTCAGACAAAATGATAACTCTCTAAAAATAGAAATGCTTGCTACTTTTATCATATTTTCAGTTCTGAAAAGTTACTTATGTTCTTGGAGTCTGAAACAATTACACTCTTCTTGGCCTACCACTAGCTACTTATATAATTTTGGCCAACTGATTGAAATTCTCTGGGTTTCAGCCTCCATTATAAAATGAGGGAGTTGAATTAAATGACTTCTAAGGTGTCTCCCTAATTCTAAATCTATGACCTTGTGGATGCCATACTTCTAAGCTATTTCCATTCCTCCTCACTATGTGGGTAGATTGCATTTGAATATTCTAACTCCTTCTACTTCTCTGACCAGGTGAGTTCTCTTTGGTACTGTTTAGCAAAAGAAAATATGTTCACTATATCTCATCAGTGCTTTGCCCTAAATTTTGTTTTATTTTTTCTCTGGACAAAATTCACAATAGAGATGGGAACTGGACCTGTTATTTTATTACCATATGAATTCCTAGATGAGAGCAATTCCTCATTCAAAAAAATCACAAGAAATCATTTGTATATATTATTCTATTTGAGTTAAATTCTAACAGGGACATAGATTTGCCATCAATAGACATTGAGATCATCTCATCCTACTCACTCCATTTTACATATTTTTTTTAAAAAAACCTTTCATTTAACATATGAGGAAGCCAAGGTTCAGAGATGCGAAGTGATCTCTCCCAAATCACAGAGATAAACCAGAATTGGAATCCAAGTCTCCTTACACCAAATCCAATACTTTGAAGAGTTGGGTTTGGGTTACACTACTTATTACTTTCTTCACCCAGTAGTTCGCAGGAAAATTATCATCTGTTATTGCAAATCTGAATAATTCCAGAGAGAAAATAAGGGTTACATCATCTTGAGCAAAAAAAGACCATACCCATTTGTTTTCTTCCTTTCCTTTTCCTTCTCTTTTATCTTTGATGTCTTTGTCTTAATCTTTTATGCAATAAGAATTGGCCATGAGCATCTCCATGATCTTTTTCATCAGTATTGTTTCTGTTAATAGAAGCTTCACCTGGAGTGACTAAAAACAAAAAAACCCTCAAAGACCCTTTATAATGATGAGCCATTTGACACATCTGAGTTCTTACTGCAAAGAAGCAACACCAGGTCTTCACTCCTTGCCTTAAGGTTACAAACTCAGGTCTCCGTGGTTATCATCTATTCCCAGGATCCCCAAAGAGCCCATTACTTGATTATCTGCAGCTGAGTGAGTCTCCCTGGGGCTATTCCTCAGTGATGCTTCTTGGAGAGGACACAAAGAAAGTATGTTCAATTGCAATACCATAGATAGGTGAAAGTGGTGACCTATTTGTTTGTTTGTTTTAAAGGTAAAGGAAATCTTAAAATTCTGAATGAATTTCTTAACATATATAGAGTAAATCAGCCCTTTTCCAAATAATTTTTTTCTGTATTGCCCCAAAATTTCTAAGACATGGAGAAAACAGGAAAAAAAAAATTCACAATTTGCAATAGAAATAAAGAATTTAAAAAGCAGACTTAAAAAAAAAAAACTTTGCTGGGACTTATTTAAAGTTAATGGATCATTTTTATGATTTAAAGGGAGAAGGAATCATTGAGATCATCTCATCCTACTCACTCCATTTTACATATTTAAAAAAAAAAAACCTTATTGCTAAGGCTGAATAATTCCAGAGGGAAACAAGGAAAAATACTGCTATTATGTAATCTTGAGCAGATAGGACCAGAATCCTATTTGTTTTCTTTCTTTCCTTGTCTTTCTCTTTCAAATAGAAAACAAGAATTTGGAGTTTATTAGGTCATCTCCACTAATTCTTTCACTGATATTCTCCATAGTAATAAAAATCCAAATTAAGGTTGACTTGTCTATAACCATATGGATAATGCAAGCAGGACCAGGGATCGAACTAAAGCCATTTCATTCTAATTTCAAAGTTTCCCCTATATTTCATTCTTCTATTTGTATTGCCTTCAATGGAATTTATAGGTAACCCTAGTTTTTTGAAGATAGCGCCAGAAGAATTCGGCTTCCTTGTAAGCTGGAATATGTTTCAGTATTGCCAAAGAAATATATTTGTATTTCTGTTGTCTGACAACCCCAGCTAAATCCAGTCCAAAAGGTTCATTTCCAGGTTGGCCACAACTTTTGTTTTTTTCTTCTACAACTCTCAGGTACCAACTAACCAATCAACATTTATTAAGTGCTCACTATGCCAGGCACTTTGCTAAGAAGTAGAGATACAAAAATAGGCAAGACAGTCCTTTCCCTCAAGGAGTAAACAATCAAATGGGAGAAATGGCATTCAAACAAATCTATCCAAATAAGCAATATACATAATGAATAGGAAATAATAGAGAGAAGGCACTAGAATTGAAAGAAATTGGGAAAGGCCTTCTGTAAAAGATAGGGTTTTAAGTGGGACTTAAAGGAAGTCAGGAAACCCTGTAGGCAGAGTGGAGGACTGAAAATGTTCCACACATAGAGAATAAACAGAGAAAATGCCTAGAGCTGAGCGATGGAGTATCTTGTTCATGAAACAACCAGAAGGTCAATGTCACTAGATCAAAGAGTACTCAGTGAGGATGAAGATGTTGATGTTATTGTTCATCTGTCATTGTCAAAGAGGACCAATGACATCACAAGGATGATTCTTGATTTCTAAGGGAATTGAATGTGAGCTGCACAAAGTCAGCAACCTTACTCTGTTCTTAAAGATTGAAGACAGTTACAAGACAAAAGTTAGCATGACTGGCAATGCCCTGGGATGAAGTGGAAGATCTTGACTTGGAAAAATAGGAGGGGGCTAAATTCTGAAGGGCAAAGAACATTCAAAGACCCTCTCTGATGATTTCAATTGACACGTGATTCCTTAGCCATCCCTACAAAGAAGAAACATGAGTCTTTACTCCTTGACTTAAAGGTTCCATACTCACATCTCAGTGGTTATCATCTATTCCAACAAGCTTTGCAGACAGAGCATTTTGTATTTGATTTTGGAAATGATAGAGATCTAATAAGTTGTAGAGAAATCATGGTCTATATCAGTGGAGGAAATATCCACACTTATAAAATCATATGTTCTTAAAGAAATAAAATATGGAGTAAGGTAATTTTATCTGTAAGGAGAAAAGTGACTTAAGTAAACCTGCAGGAATACAGATCACACTCTCTAATCTTGCTAAAATGAAGCTGTAATATAATTCGCAAGGTTCAAGGGTGATATCCAGGAATCAAAAATACTTATCAAGTGCTAATGAAGTCACTAAGTAAAAGATTTACATAAAGAGAAAAGAAAAAAAAAATCTCAGCTCACTGAGAAACAAAGGACATAATATAAATGATCCATCCAATGAGACTGAGGAATGGCTAAACATGTAAGAAAAGCTCAAAATCTGCACAATGAACCAATATCTTTTCCCCAAACCCTCCTTTATTTCTCCCAGTCACTTGGGCTCAAAATCTGTTATTCTCTATTTCTTGCTCTTCCTCTCATCCCACAGTCAATATGTTTTCAAATCTCATCATTTTTACCTTAACATTTTGCATATTCATCAATCACAATCCTAGGTCAAGACTCTATTACCTTTTCCTTGGATCCTTTCCACAGCTTCTCTTCATTCCAAATGAACTCCCTACTCAATGAACTCCAGTGGCTTCTTATCATCTTTATCTAGATAGATAGGTGGATAGAACTTTGGGTCCAAAGTCAGAAAGACCTGAATGTAAATCTAGCTTTGGGTACTGCCTAACTGGGTGATCCTGGACAAATGATTTGACTTCTGTTTGCCTCAGTTTCCTCAACTGTAAATTACTTAGTGCCTGGTACAGTGCTAATAAATTCTTGTTCTTCCACTCCTTCCCCCTCACCCCACCCCAAAGTCTTCTGTTTGACATTTCAAGCTTTTCATATTGTGGCTCTTTCCTATTTTTCCAGCCTTCTTACACCTTCTTCACTGTTCTTTACTTACACTCATTTTACTTCCTCTTTACTCACTCTTTGATTCAGTTACACTTCAGGAAGTCCTTTCCAGTTTCTCTAGATACTGACATCTTCTCCTTGTTGTAATTGTATACAATGTGTTCTTGGTTTTGCTCCCTTCACTTAGCATCAGTTCATGTAAGTGTTTCCAGACTTAAAAAATGTTAGAGAGGAAGAAATGTCATAATTTGAAAATTCATTGAATATGTGGGGTGAGAAAAAATGGGGAATTTGGATAAAGACAAGGTTATGGACCTGGGAGACTGAAAGAAGAATGGAATCTTTGTCAGAAATGAGTAAGTTTGCAAGAAAAGTAAGTTTGAAGGGAAAGATAATAAAACTAGTTTTAAATATTTGTTTTAAAATTAGTTTTAAATAAGTGGAGCTTAAGACATCTTTGGACTATCAGTTTGAAATGTTTTGTGGGCAATTAGGATATGGGAGTAAATTGTAAACATAAACTATGAAAAGTAATTGGTAGTAAACTTCAATTTTCAAAGTCTTCTTCAGGAGGAATGACCAAAAAGTTAAAACATCATCTCAAATAAACCGTATAACATTCCATTTTTACTTTCCTCCCACCCAAAATGTGTTTTCCCCATCAGTTTAAGGAATAAGGTAAATACAATTTCAATTGTATTTGTTGGATTGTTGAACATTATGAATGAAATTGTTGGATTAAATGGCAAATGAAGTATTGGGCATGGGATATAAAGAGTCCTGATTATCTCAAAGGAAAAACAAGAAAGTTTAATTAGATTTAGGCCATTATTCTCTGTACAAAGATAGCAAGTAGCTTTAGGTCAAGCAGAGAAGGAGGTGGGACTGAGAAAACAAAAATAAAACTGATAGAAGTTAGGCCTTGGGCAAGACCAAAAAGCTTAAAATTATAAAATCACAGGTATGAAAAATCTCAGTTTGCCAAGCCCTTAAAGGCCTTCTAATATAAACTATACTTGAGTAAGGATCACCTTGGATAACATTACTAACAAATGGTCATCTGGATTCTGGTTTGAAAACCTCATATAAGGAAATCTGCAACAGTCCATTCCATCTTTAGATTATTCTTATAAGTTTTTCTTTATAAAAATACTCATTTTTTTCTTATGATTTATACCTATTTCTCCTAATTTGGCTTTTGACACTATCTTAGAAGTAACAGTTTTACCCAGATTTTAAACCAGACCTCATGAATAGCTTTAAGTCACAGAGCTAGAAAAGATGGATTTTATGCATTGATTAAGAACTACACTATTATGTTACCAATATACATCAGTGTTGAGAAGGGAATTCAATTCTTTGAACTGGCCAGATTAATGTATGTTATTATTAACTGCTATAATTAACCTAGGTACACTATCATGAGTAGAAATCAGGAAAGTGGCATCTGATAATGGATCTCCAGCCTGAATATTTGTATTTATTAAAATTGCTTGTTTATTTGCCCAATTGATTCAGTTTCTTCAGATCTTTATTCTGTACTTGGGACCAGCATATACCTGGCCAAAAACAGGGGTCAATCAGAACATTCTTCCTTCACTATGACAGTTCTTTTAAATATCTGAATATAGCTATCATGTACTCCAAAGTCTTCCCTTATCCAAGCTAAATACCTTAATTCCTTTCAAATAGCTCTCAAATGGAAAGAACTAGAGGCGCTTTGCTGTCCTGATTGCTACCTCTGGACAATGTCCTAAAAAGATAACTGAGCATAATACTACAGATACTATCTGACTAGAGTTCAGCAACTTTCATGTTTCTAATCATAGAGTCCACATCTCTTAATGCAGCCTAAGATGCTACAGCCCTATGGAGTTTGTAGTCTATAAAACAAGCCCAAACTTTTCTAAACACTATTATCTAATCATAGTCCTCCAATTTTATATTTATAAAATTAGTTTCTTTCTAAGCATAAGTTTTGCATTCGCACCAGTTATGTTTCATTTTATTAAATTCATGCTTTGAAATTACTTGTAACATCCTATCTTTTTTTAAATTTTAGTTGTTACCTAATATTAGGAAACTTTCCAGCTTTGTGCCATTTGCAAATTTAATCTATGACTTTCAAGTACATAATTAATTTTTTTAAAATGTTAAATAGCACAAGATTAAACAGCACTTCCAAAGTGATACTAAACCATTAATAATGATTATATTAACAACCATTAGCCTTTATTTAACATCTACTATACTTTGGGCACTATGATAAAGGCTTTACAAATAGGATCTCATTTTATCCATACTCTGGATAAAATACCACAAACATGGAAGATAAGTACTATTTTTATCCTCATTTTATAGTTGAGGAAACTGAGGCAAATAGTGGTTAAATGACTTGCCCAGAAGCCATTAAGTGCCTAAAGCTGAATTTGAACTCTGTTTTTCTTAATTCCAAACCCAGTGCATTTTCTACAATGCTATCTAGCTGTTTCCCAGCTAATAATTAATGATCCATTGAACCAGTTCACAATCTACTTAAATGTACTTTTACTGACAAGAGTCTCTACTCTATCCATTAGAATAGCATTAGAGATTTCTAAAGTTTAAGTCAAATATATCCTCCCAATTTACCAGTCCAGTAATTCTTTATGAAAAAGAAATGAGATATGACCTATCCTTGATGAAACTATAGTAGTTTTTTATGATTACCACTTCCTTTTCTAGATGTTCATTAACCATCCTTTTAATAATAGTTCTTACGATTTTGTCAGGAAGCAAAGTCAATTTTGCCAACTCCCTTTTTTGAAAGTTGAAATCCTGCTCTCCCAGTTTTACATTTGCCTTTTTTCAGTCCTATAGTGTCCTGCTGGCTTCTCTACAGCTGTAGAATAATCTTGGATAGATGCTAAATTGATATTTTTTCCTCATTGAGCAAATCAATTGTTTTGACATTATTGAAGGCCTATCTCTTTTTGTCACTATGTGTCACACTATGTGTGGTATGTCACTATAGTGTCACTTGGATAAATTGACTTATTTCAAGTTATATACTGAGTGTAGTCCAGAGGCTTAATAAATGTTACATAATAATAATTATTAAATGTTTCTTAAAATCTCACACTGCTTTTATGTTTTAGAATCCATGCTGAGATAATTACATACATCTTATTATAGCTATATATAACTCCCATCAAGAAGAAAGACTGGAAATTTGGTTTCCAACACTGCTAAGCTCTGGTAAAAGAGACTCAGATTTGAAGTGCTGCCTAAAGTACAGAAATACCATTCAATATCTAAATAACCAATCCCATGCATGGAAGTTCACATTCCCATTCAAATTTCTCAATACATTGATACTCATTTTGAGAGTCATACTTTTATAAAATATGTATTATTGGCTGTAATTGCCACTGGAGCTAATCCCTCCATTTGTATTAAAAAAGACAATTTTCCTTCTAGATCCCTCATAGTAAATAATTCACACCCAAGTCAGCCCAGCCAATTTGGAGCAGCCTGGAAGACATACAGAGCTGAGAATTGTCTCCAGGATTTGAAATAAGGACCACCACAATTCCAAACAGATCTCCCCTAAGAGCTCTTCAACCTTTTCTTAAATGACAACATTCATTCCCTTAACTAAAGGCAAATGTCAAAATGGTAGACAGGGTCATCACATTAAGACTTTGCCTGCCATTAACAAACACCTTGGCTTGCATTTGTTTCTACCAGATTAGCTAAACAAGCATATTAAGGTATAGAGTGTTGGACCTGAGAGTTCAAATCAAGTGTCAGTTACTAACCATGTATTTCTAGTTAAGTAACTGAACCACTTTGTTTCTCAGATTCCTCATCTGTGAAGCACCTACCTCTCAGAATTATGAGGATAGAATAGGTCAATATTTGCAAAGTAAATCTTAAAGCCTTGTAAACCTTAAATTGCCACACAAATAAATATTTATCATTCTGATATAGCATAAATATTAAGCAAATAAATATTCATATATACAAAATAGTTAAATACAAGCTAGTTTGGAAGGAAGAACAGTTGTAACTGAGGGATTCAAAAAAGATTTCATGCAGAATTACACTTAAGCTTTTTTGGAAAAGAAAAAAAGGATTCTGTGAAGAGATAAGGAACAAATGCATTCCAGATATATGGGGTGACCAATGCTAAGGCATGAAATTAAAACACGGGAAAAATGAGGTTAGTTATAGATCAGGAACATAAAACATTAAAAGAAAAAAAAAAGTCCACATGGACTGCTATGCCATTAGTGAGCTCTGGAGTACCATGTACCAGGTAGGAACATGACTCTTATTTATATATATTCTCCCTCTAGAGTGAAGCTTAAGTAGAGGTCCTCTAGGTTGCTACTGCTGTCTTTTATAATATTATCTTTCATTAATAACCTGAAATATTTTGATCTTGTGGAGTTCAAATATATGCAGCTTTCAAGATAATGGATTCCTCTGGGAAAGTTGTTCAGGAACCATTTCTTTCTTCCAGTCAATCCCACAGAGAAATAGATGATTTGTATTCCCTTCACTGAACCTGTTGTCATTAGTTGAAAAAGGTAGACTGGCTCAAGGTGAATCCCTGTAGAATTTCCCTGGAAGTCACTATAAAAGTTATCTCATGGTGTCCCCATGATCAGGAATGAGTAAAAGCACCAGCTTTTACCTAAAAAGTAAGGGGAAATCTAAGAGGTAGACAAAGTTTGCATTTAAAATTTATAGCTTCTTAGCTATGACTATTGAAAGGTGGTGATATCTATTCTCACTCATTACATTGACTTAAATTCTGCCAGTCAGATTGAAAGTTATGTGTTGAAAATTCTTTAATCTTTTTTTGTTATACAGCATGTTTTTCTTTTTCCTACATCATCCCTTCACCAATGGAAATGTGTGTGTGTTATGTGTGTACCTCTATAGTAAACAGAGTGATGCAAAACACATTTTCCATATGTCCAAAATATGTGTCCTATTGTGTATATTAGTTTATCAACTGTCATTAGGTGAGCATCATTCTTTATTATTGGTCCTCTGAAATCAATCTTCCAGAATGTTCATTTTTATATTGAGATTATACTATCAATTAATTTCCTGAGTTTTTTCACTTCTCTCTGTGTCAGTTCATAAAACTTTTTCCAGGGTTCTCTGGAACCATCCCTGTCATAATAAAAGGTACTACATTACATTCCTATTTGTTCCCAATTGTTGAGCATACTCTAAATTTCCAGTTCTTTGCTACTATTTAATTGAGTTGCTTTAATTTTTTTTTGCATATAGAATGTTTTTCTCTTACTTTTATTTCTTTTGGGGATAGGCCTGGTAGTGGTAATACTAAGTCAAAAGGCATGTAGAGTTTAGTTATTTTTTAGACAGTTCCAAATTGCTTAACAGAATGGATGGACCAGTTCCACAGACCATCTGTGGTCTGAATAGCACTATTCAGTGCTGAATAGCTGTATGCATGTTTTCTTACAGATCCTCTAACACTTATCACTATCTTTTTTTGGTCAAAGTTGACTTCCTATTGAAATCCTTTGACCATTTATCAATTGGGGAATTGATCTTATGCTTATAAATGTGTGTCAATTTTTAATGTATTACAAAAATAAGGGTTTTATCAAAGAAATGTGCTGCAAAGATTTCCTAATTAGTGTTTCCTTTCTAGTCTCATTTATGTTAGGTTTGTTGATACAAATATTTTAATTTATATAATCAAAATTTATTTATGTTAACTTATATCATCATCTATTAGCCTTCATTCAGTCATGAAGTTTGCTGTTTTCTATAGATATGAAAAGCTTTCTACTTTGTTCCTCAAATTTGCTTATGATGTGATCTTTTATATTTAGAGCATATATCCATTTGTGGATATGGAATTTATTTTGGTATATAGTGTGAGGTATTTGTTTAAACCTGGTTTTAACTTTTTAAACAGTTTTTATCAAATGGTAAATTCTACCACTGTAACCAGGTTCTTTAGATTCATCAAACAGTAGACCACAGATTTGTTTATTTCTATACCTAACTTGTTCCATTGAAAAATCTTTCTATTTTTTTTTAATAAATGCCAAACTATTTTGTGATTACTGCTTGGTAGCATAGATGGAGATGGGCTACTGCTCATCTTCCCCCCTTTCTACTTTTTTTCATTATCTCTCTTGAGATTATTAACTTTATTTTCCCCAAGTTCATTTTTGTGATTTTTTTCTACTTCTATAAAATAATCCTTACTTGTTTGGTATAGCTAAATAAATTAAATAAATTGAGGTAGTATTGGTATTTTTTATTATATCAGCAAAACATTACCCAAGAGTAATTAATAATTTCCAATTATGTGTCAGCCTTCATTAATGTAAACATTGTTTTGTACTTATATTTTATAATTTATTTGTATATACTGGTAGATAAACTCCTGAATATTTTATACATTCTGTTATTTTGAGGGAATTTCTCTATATTTTCCTGCTTGTTTTATTGTTAATATACAAAAATGTTTATGATTTATGTATGCTTATTTTATATTCGGCAATTGTGCTGAATTTATTGTCCCAATTAAATTTGGTTATCAAGAGTTTTTGAAGTATACTTACAATAAATTATAATTTTCTTATGCTTATCCTCTCATTTTTTTCTTACCTCATTGTTACAGATTAACATTTCTGGCTCTGTATTTAATAGAAAGTGTGATGTTGGATTCCGTTGCTTCGCCCTTGAACTTTTAGAAAGGATATCAGGTTGTCTGTTTTATGGATAATAATGGCTCTTTGGTTATAGGAAGATGCTGTTTACCATGTTAAAGCAAGAGTTGTTTATTCTATGTCTCTCTCTTTTTTTTTTTTTTAACATGTTTTGATGCTGTATTTTTACTACTGTAAAGTAGTAAAGTATAGTGTATACACTATATGTGTATATATGTATATATACATATATATATATAGTAGTAATGTGCATTTTATTTTTCTGTTATTACTATAGTCAATTATTCTTAGTTGTTTAGTGTTCCTAATATTAAGCCAACTATACTCCTAATATAAATCTAAACATAGATTATAATTTAAATTAGTCATAGTGTATAATTTTTCTTTTGTTGGTGTTACTTTTAGAATATTTTACTTAAATTTTTTGCTTCAATGTTCATTAGTGTAGAGGGCTGAAATTGAAAAAGGGCTGCTTGAATCAGACAACAGAGCACTTAAGACTACCTATTGGATGTGACTATTAGCATATGTTTGGATAAATGGTTCTTCTCACTGTTTAGTGCTTACTGAATGTTTGATGTTAAGATAATAGTAGACAAGGATTTGAGGGTGGGGTGAGAGAGGGCTGGAGAGTCACTTTGCAGCAAGATGAGGAGGAGAGAGGCTGGTGGCTCTGTACTGGAGAATCCAGGATTCTGCTTGGCTGCCTCTTTCATTTCTCCCCCTAAAAACCAAGAACTTTGATTTATCCTGACTTTGGCTGACCTTGAAGCCCTCCAGAGATCTAGCCTGTACTTCAACAATAAAGACCAAGGATTTTAATTTACCCTGACTTTGGCTGACCAAAGGAACTTATCCATACAATACATATTAGGGATATTATTTTATAATTTTCTTTTTTATCCATACAATACATATTAGGGATATTATTTTATAATTTTCTTTTTCTATTTTGATTCTTGTCTTAGCTATCAAAACCATTTTTGTATCACAGAAGGAATTTGGAAAAATCCCTTCTTCTGCCATCTTTGAAGTTTGATGAATACTGAATTTGTCATAGTGATCATACTTGGGCTCTGAGGCCATAGCTGTTAATATCTAAAAATCCTGAAGAGCCATTTTAATTAAATTATCATAGTTGATAATTAGTGTATCATTATTTACAAAGTACCATATATGTATATATGTATATATGTACATATATACGCAAATATAAAAATCTCATTTTATCTTCACAATCCTTTAACCTAGACAGTACAATTAGCATTATCCCCATTTTATAGTAGTTAACTGAGGTTTGTTGAGTGAGTAACATGCCCAAAGTGAAACCTCTAATGACAATAATAAAGAAAATAAGTTACACAAAAGCCTACTAACACTTATTCAAGTAGATTTTTCATGACAAAATACATACAAAGCTTAATTCATCCCATCATAGTTCTACTTGGGGCATTCCTAAAACTAGTCTGGCCACAAAGCATTTTGGTGTAGAAATATGTGTATGGAATTCACACAATACTATTTTGCACATGTTGGGAGGAAGGAGTATACCTCAGATGGTAGATCCCATAGCTCAGGAAAACTGTAGGGCCAAGAAATTAAGCTGACTTAATACTCCTGATCCCCAAAAGTTTCATCTATTTTTATGCATACAATAGTGCATGATTAATATTTTAGAGGGAAACATGCTCACAGGGGAGTTTTTAATGAATGTTTTTGTCCCATTATAAAAAACAAGAGGCTTTAAAGTAACTTTTTGAGGAGAATTGATTGCAAATTATTCAAGGATATTCCTATTGTAGTGAAATGCCAACCAGTCTTGATTTTCCAGGCCTTATTTCTACATTCACATTTGTTCAAACTACATAAGCCAGGGTTTCAAACACTTATTCATATACAACAAAAACTAACTTGCAATGGTTGTTATGACTATTAGGGTGCTCTCTGAATACAGAGAGAAATTCAACTTCACTGTTTGCAAATATATATTGTAGCAGCACAGTCCAGTGGAAAGAGAAATCGAGCCTGAAATCAGTAGGTTCGAATTCTGGTTCTGGCAAGTTAGTATAAATGTCCAGTTGCAGATAAAACTCTATGGCTCCTAACAGCTCTAAATTCTAACATGATATAGAAGTCATAATTTTGAATTCTGTTGCCCACAACTTTTTCAGTGGATCCACTTGGAAAAATTTAATGTGAAATTTTTAATTAACAGACTAATTACAAATAGATTGGTTCATAGGATCATACATTTAACGCTGGAAGTGACCTTAGAGGCCATCTAAGTCATTTTAGAAATGAGGAAACTGAGCCTCGGAAATGTGTGAGTAATGGCTTAATTAACTAGTAGAAATAGGAATTAAATCCCATCTCCCAAATTCAGTGTTGTTTGTTTAACTAGACCATGTTGTTTTACTATGTTTATACACATTATTTACAACTCCCTTTTTCATTCAATTAAGTTCAACAAGCATTTATTAAGCATTTATAATATGTGGTTAGGAATTCATTTTTGGAGAAAGACAAAATTATTATCTCCAACTTGAAGTATTTTATTCTACTTGGGGAAGGGGCACAGTTAAGATTGATGTGTGTACAGCTAATTATAATAGGAGATAGAGATTGACAGGAATCAAAGACTGTAGAAGAATTTCAAGAAGGAGAGAAAACTTTCAGCTGAGATGACAGAGGGAGAGAGGGCAAAGGAGAGGAGCAGAGGAGAAGGAGTCCATTATTCTTTGAGAGTTGGTGGTCATGATTAAGTTGAAAGCATGTTGACCACCCTAGAGACAGTAAAATGTAGATACAGGAGTGGTGATGTAGAATAATCTGAGTGAGGTGAAGCTGGACTTGTGGATAGGTTGAAACCTGGATACAGAATGTTTTGATTGCCAGAGTCAGAAACTTTGGATTTTCTTTTTATTTCTTTTTGAAAGGTGGTTGCTTCTCGCTTTGGAAGTATATCCTTACTAAAAAGTCCCAAGGACTCATACTAGGATATTTTATATATTTTTTAATAACTTAAAAAGGTATAAATAGAAAATATCTAATTTGCAGATATCACACTGTAAGCCGGCGTGGTGAATTTAAAGCAGTGTCTCCCCTTAAAATGTCATATAGGGGTTGCAATTGATTGGTAGTTAAACCTAATACTGGAAGCATCCATTGGATATCTCCTATTAATTTTTGGATATCATTTAAGGTATTCAACCTCTCTGTTCTTAAAGACAGTTTTTGTAGTGTAAGTGCCTTAGGATATATTTCATATCCTAAATATTGAAAAGGAGCATGCCTTTGAATTTTTTCTGTAGCGATATGAAGTTTGTAGTATCTTAGTGTTTCTATGGTTTTTCGTAGACATGCTTCTAGAATTTGTTCCTCAGGTGCACATCCCAATATATCATCCATATAATGTAATAGCATAACTTTTGGAAATGCTTTTCCTATTGGAGCAAGAGCAGCAGCAACATACATTTGACACATAGTGGGGCTGTTCTTCATTCCCTGTGGCAAAACCGTCCATTCATATCTTTTATAAGGCTCAGCTAAATTGACACTGGGCACCGAAAAGGCAAATCTCTTCATATCCTCCTTATCCAGAGGAATGGAATAGAAACAATCCTTGATGTCTATAACCCAAAGAAGCCATTCTCTAGGAAGCTGAGTAGGAGATGGAAGTCCAGGCTGAAGAGTTCCCATAGTTTCCATCTGTTCGTTCACTTTTCTTAAATCAGTGAGCATCCTCCATTTTCCCGATTTCTTTTTTACAACGAACACTGGTGAATTCCAAGGACTTAGAGAAGGTTGTAAATGCCCTTGTTCAAACTGCTCCTGTAGTATATCTAATAAGGCCTGAATTTTATCGCTACTTAAGGGCCACTGTTCTATCCACACTGGTGTATCAGTTTTCCATTGGATAGGAATAGGTGAAAGTGTTGGCAGGCCTTCAACAGCAGCCCTGCTTAAAAAACCGAAGTACTCATTTTTAACCCCAATTGTTGTAAAACGTCTCTTCCCCACAGATTGATGGGGATTTTTTCAACTATAAAAGGAGTAAAAACTCCTGTTTTGCCTTCAAAAGTCCATCTCATAGGGGCAGCACTAACTTCAGCTGCTATTGATCCTCCTACTCCAGACATATAGGTATCTGCTTTAATCTTTGGCCAGTGACTGGGCCAACTGGCACCTCTAATAACTGTACGATCCGCACCTGTGTCTACCAATCCTTCCAATGGTAGGCCATTTATATAGATAGTGAGCATAGGTCGGTCAGTCGTTACTGCTGCTGTCCAGTATATTCCTGGATTTTGTGGTCTGGAGTCAGAACCTGGGTGACTATCACGAGGCTGCTTATTAGGATTCTGTATGAGTAAACCTGATGCTACTACGTCTCCTGGGTGATAAGTCACACATTGTCTACCTGTATTAGTGACTGGGATATTATCTACACATTCCCCAGTTTCCCACATCAGTGTGTGGATGGACACTGTTTTGTACATACAAGGAGGTGAAATGGTCAAGCCTACTGTGCCTGGAGGTAGGGGATCCATAGGCTGGAGAGGAACAGATTTCACCTCTCCAGGGGGTATCTCAGTTGTCCCAGCTGCATACAGCTCTATTCTCCCCAATTGTAATTCCCTTCTGCCATCAGGTTGCTTCCTGGCTGGTTGACTGTGTAATCCCCTTCTCCCATCATATGGCTTTCTGGCTGATTGGTCATGTCTGGGTACTGGACTTCTAGGCACTCTCTGGGTGCACCATTGGCTGCCATCATGCCCCAAGTGTTTTTTGCCTTGGGCCCTGGGGCTGGGCCCCTCATCCCGTTTCCCTGAATCTGTCTGCATTCTGAGGCCCAATGGAAGCCTCTGTTGCATTTTGGACATGGGGTTTGGGGTCTTGTTCTCCCACCTTGTCTTCCCATTTTATCTCTATACCAACATTGAGCTTTCAGATGTTCTACTTTTCCACACTGAAAGCATCTACGAGTCTCTCTGGAAGTCCCTTGCCAAGAGGGACTCTGTCTTCTCATGTTTGGATTTTGGGAAGTCTGCATCATAGCCTGGCTATAAAAGGCATCTGTGCCCACTGTAGCACAGCGTCTTATGAGTTCCTCTAAAGGAGCATCCTTGCGCAGTCCTAGTATAATTCTTCTGCAAACCTCATTAGCATTTTCCTTAGCAAGTTGCCTTATCAAAATGTCTGTTATTGCATTTTCTCCATTTGTTCTTATGATAGCTGTCTGCAAGCGTCCCACAAAGTCAGCGAAGGGTTCATTTGGCCCTTGTGTTATTTTTGTGAAGGCCCCCCCCTTGTCATCTTTATTGTGAAGAGAAGCCCACACTTTGATAGCATTATCAGCAATTTGCTGATATGCTGCTACAGAATAACCAATTTGTGCTGCGACATCTGCATAAGGACCTGTACCTGTTAGTAGGTCACAGGTGATTGCCGTATGAACTCCACTTTGAATATTTTGTTGGGCTTGTATAAACAGGAGTTTTTACTGGGAGAAGGGGATTATGGGTTTTCTCCCATAGTGCTCTCTGGCCCAATGAGCTTTAAGGGAGGTGTGGACTCCCTTGAAGTTAGAAAGTGTACTTTGTGAAGCTAGCATACTTGTGGACTCCAATGAGTAAAGGTGTGAACACAAGCCTTAGTTCTACTTAGTACCTTGTTTCAGGTTCTGGCCAAAACATCTTCTTGTAAGATTAGATCAACTCTAATTAGTTAGCAGTTAGTAAGGATTCCAACATCACACCATCCTGGAAGGACAGCTAAGTAAGTTTCTACAGATACTATAGGGCAAGAATATTGGGTCAAATATAATGGGATGAAATTCCATATGAATAAATGTTAAGTTTTGTACTTGAATTCAAAGTACCAACTTGACAAGGATGACAAGGAAGAGGTAGATTAGATAGCAGATCATCTTAAAAAAAGTTCTGAAATTATTTGAAACAACTTTAGCAAAATAGCAGGATATAAAACAAATCCACATAAATCATGAGCACCTCTATATATAAAATTCTTTGATGAACTATAGCTCAAAATAAACAGTTTTGTTGTAAAATGATAAAACTAATATAATTTTAGGCCACATTGAGAGGCATAGTATCCCCAAATTATAATAATAGTACTGTCTTAATTTCATTGATCAAACCTTATTAAGAAGATGTATATAGTTCTAGGGACCTTTTAGGAAGGACATTGATAAACTTGCAACTCTAAAAGACAGTAACCAGATGACACTCAAGATCATGACTCAAACACCTGAAAGAATAATGGAAGATTCTGATGGGAAGAACACAAGACATTTCTTTAAAGATTTAGAAGACCAGGACATTGAAGAAGGATGAGACCTATTTTTCTTGACCCTCGGTAACACAATGGATGAAAGTTGAAGATAAAAAAACTTAGTTTTGCTCAATTTAAGGAAAAACTTCATAACTATTAGAGCTGCCTCAAAACAGAATGGTCTGACCCAAGAGGTAATGAGTTCTCCTGTTACTAGTATAGGCTGGTAGCTACATGTTGTGTATATCAAAGTTATTTTCCTGTATCTTTCATTGGGCCATGTTAACTCTGGGAGCAGGGAAGATATAATTGTTCAGTATAGTATCTCCAGTAATTAGCAAAATACCTGCCACATAGCATATGTTTAATAAATGTTGTTTGGGGGAATTTTTATATACTGCTTCACAGTGAGTGTTCATCTCATTCTGAATTATTTTAAGAACTGATAATACCAAAATGATCATTGTTAACATACAGTCAATTTTTGGAATCACATTTGAATAAAAATAAAACCCAAAGGAAACAAGTTTTACAATTAAACTCATAATTTAAAAAAAAGCAAAACTGAAGAAAAATTATTCAAGCAAAATGTGCCTACATCCAAGAATTTAATATTCAAAGGGTACTTAAGAGTCACTAAGTCCAACTCATACTCAAAAAGGGTATTATAATATATTATAATATTATCTGGCCTCTACTTGAAGATTTTCAACAAGAGGGAACTCATTCCTTCCCAACATATTGCTACCTACCATGACAAGGATGACTATCTTTTTAGTGTAAAAAAATTCTCACTCTTAAAAATAAAAAGTTAAACATTTATTTTTTTAGGTTGGGAGTCATCTTCACAATTGAAATAAGAATATGCACAGAACAACCATATGTATAAGATTCAAACTTTAAAACCAATAATTCAAGCTTTTCCACAAAAGTGAGTTTTAGGTGTAAAGGAAATCTCACTTCATCACAACGAACTGGCTCTAATAGAGATGGCCATCAAGGAAATGTCACTATTTTATCTGCAGTAAGAAACATGTGCTTTGAAGGTATGCTTTATTGTTACAAAATGGGAGTTTCCAGAGAAGTTAAAAGTGCAGAATTATGATTGTAAAATTCTCATGAGAACATGTTTTAATGCAGAACTTCTTCACATGTAGACTCAAAATCACAGTAGTATGAAAATGTCAGGCAAAGAGGAAGATAAGTTGATAAATATAATTTTCTTAGATATATACATAAACATTTCCATGTAAATTGTAAACAGCCAAAACAAAAGTCAATTATTATTATCATTAACATTACTAGCTTTTTACAAAAGACCATCATTGGCAAAAGATTTACATAGATTAAAAGTTATGATTGAAGTTCACTTTAATGCATGCTTTGATTGAATATAATTAGACTAAGAGCAATAAAAGTTGAGTTCATCTTGACCTGTTTTCATATACTTCCCATGAAATCACATGGAGTGAGCTAATATCTAATGATATTCTTCTAGGGAGAAAAAAAAAGATACAAAAATTATCCTTAATTAAACTTTAAAATAATGATGATTTTTAAATTTCAAATCACTATTTCTCCAAAAATAAATTTGGAGGTAAATAGGTCTGTAGATAAGGGAAACCTGATATATAGCCAAGGGCTTCAAATGTCAACAAATAAGATATAATAAGTTTGTAGATTTTATTCACCATGTATATTAGAAGCTAACATCAGTCTCAGTCATCATCCCCAACATAATTGGAAGCATTACTCAACAACAACAGAGAAAGAGAGAGAGAACTCTATGGTTGTGATTTTCTAGAAAATCAAGGGTAGAAGAGGATATAACTTAATTCACCAAAGAAACAATTCCGTTTAGTTTGTGACATAGACTTCTTTTCTTCTAGAATCTTTTAAAAATCAGTTTTAAATTCTGTGAATGGTAGTAAATAGTAGTAGTATATTCAGTTGTAGCCAACAAAAAATAAAAGTGGTAAATAATCAACAAATAAAAACTCTGCATCTGAACATACAAATCCTAATTAAATAAACCAGAAAATGTTAAATTTCTTTGCAGGTACTTCAGTGGAAAGAATATTGAACAGGACCTGAGATCAAATTCTGGAAATGCTTATTTTATTCCATAAATTAAAATTTAAATTTAATAATGTAAAAAAATTCTAGCTGTCACTATAATCTCCTCTTCTGTAAAATGAGGGAGATAGAATAGTTGATCTCTGAGATCTCTTTCCATCTCTAGATACAAGATCTAATGATTTTTAAACATATCCTAGGAATTCAAATACAGGATCAAGTGATTTTCCAGGGTTATTAGCATTGCTACAAGGTATCACTGCTGATCTTTCAGAAATCCTTTTAGCATTGCATGGCATCTCAACATATAATCTAGTCAAATGCTACATTGTTCATAAGTAGTACAATAGTACCTAAAAAGCACTTCTTTAAAAGTAAAATATAAAATTACAAGTACCTGACAGAAATTTTAAAACAAAAATATACATACAGTAAAAACAATCATATAGGAGAATGTAGATTATACTGATCATTAGCCTTAGAGGACTTATTATCCTCTCTTTTATTATACTACTTTAATACCTGTTTTTAAATCCAGTTAATGAAAAACTGGTTAAAGGTGAACAACACATTTCAACCCATGGCTAGTATAAACTATAGTGTTTATATTTTATGTGAGCAAATTTATTCACTAAATTAATTTGGCCACAGAGTAGTTTTGAACTTGAAATATATTAACAAAACTCATAAATGTTGGACTGGACATGAAAGTACCAACCAACTTCAGAATAAAAAGATGGTTAAAGAAATTCCAAAAAAAAAAATGTCACACAAGTACTACTGACACATGTTTCATTATTTCATCTTCTAGAAGGAAAAATATTGACTAACATCAAAAAATAGTTCTTTTGTGAGACCCCCTAATGACATCATAATGGCTCTGTGGAATAGTTTAGTAAATATTAACCTATTCTTGGTGAATACTGTCAAACTTCTAATGCTAGCAATTAATAATTTTATTTGTGAATAAGAAATTAGGAATTAGTGACCCCAAATCAATTAAAAAAAATTTTTTTAATGTAGGTGACTATCAGATGAAAATGGCATGTGGATCTACACAAAGGTATAAAAACCTTCAACACAATAGCAAATGAATACCTTAAAACCAGATCCCCTGAGTTTTTCATATTTCTTTTAACCCTCCAAATCCACAGATCTTCAGATAGTTGTTATGCATTATACCAATATTGAGAAAGAGGGAAGCAAAAAGTATCAAAAAAATGGAAAGCAATGTTATATTCTTTTGATTTGAATTATTCAATTATCTATTTCTATTTCTGCAAACACTCTTCTTTTAAGCTATTCAAATGATTATGATCCTGAAATTACTGGAATTCTTGAGCTATAGAGGTTGGGACTGAGGATAATGATACTACTTTAATTTGGTTACAACAGAGAAACCCAAAGTTCAATTCCTTATCCAAAAGTTCCATAATCCAAAAAAGATTTGCTCTTATATTGCTTTTGTCTCATCCCATCTGGATATTCTATACACATGCTTTAAATTACCAGCAAGAATCAATAAGAACTCGTAATCCCTAAAACCAGAGAGGCTGAGGCACAGGATCCCTTGAGCTCAGGAGTTCCGATTTAGGTTATGACATAAAATTTGTTGTGAATATGGTTAAGCCCCAGCAGCAGAAGTTTTACCAGGTTACATAAAGAGAATTAAATCAGTATAGATCAGAAATGGAGTAGGTCAAAATTCCCACATGCTGATCATAGTAGAATTGAGCCCATGAATAGTTCCTATGTTTTCTAGCCTAGTCAAGATGAAGACACTTAAATTTTTCAAAGAATCAATAAGCAAGTTTGAGAGGAAGGAGAGGAAAGGGAATGTGGATTCATCACTACTACTGGGGAAAAAAAAACAAAACAAAAAACTAAAGTACCATCCTCATTCAGTGGCTATGACTTTTTTTTTTTTTAAATCCATCCTGTTTTCACTTACTAAGGGGGAGATTTTCAATTTAGAGAATGCCTATGTCCCTAAATCTTGGCTTTGCTAGAAACTGGCATTCACATAAGTTGATTCACTGCCCCAACCCACATGTGTGCTCAGAACTGGAAGGAACTTATAGTCATAAACCAACAGGATCTTTGAACATGAGGGCGTGTACAAAAAGCTTTGGAAATGTTTCCCAACTGCTGATTTTCTCAGTCAATAAATCATCTCATAGCCTTGACATTTCACTTAAGTTTTGTATGTAGGTTTATTTCTAATTTTCAGTGCATGACCAATTCTACAATTCTATATTCCATAACTATGTACAAGTTCTGGTCTATAAAAAGTCAAGAAAACTCTGAACTTTTTAAAATTTCTTCTTGGTTGCTAAATGCAACATACCCTGTACCCGAATAGAATGAACAATTCTTTAGTAGACTAATTCTTTATTCAATAAAATTAATTGTTATGACCTAAGACAACTTTCTCCTCCTCTATTACTATTTCCTATTTTATTATAGACAGCATGGTGGCTAGAGATCTGGCTTTGGAGACAGAAGACTTGAGTCCAGATCTTGAATTCTGACATATACTGGTGGGTACCGCCTTGGCAAATCACTTATCCTCTCAGTAAGTCTAAACTCTCTAAGGTTATATGTGGAAGAAAAAAGATCAACTTGCATTGGGAGAAAAAAATTTCTTCATCTAAAATTTCTAATAAATCACAGACCCAGTCCCTATCTCTATGCCTATTTGATGTAAGATAAGAACTTTTGATTTTACAGTGCCTCAGTTCTGCTTTTTGGACCCCTACTATAACAAAAATACTGCTGTTTAATAATCTTTAATAGTTTCAGCCAATAAAACTGGGAATGCAGAGTAAAGATTAAAGAAATTATATGCCTAGAATGAAGAACATTTTTTTTCTAAGATACTAGATTTAAAATAAATGAGCCCTAGGTAAAAATAACTCTGAAAAAATGTGTGGCTCAAAACATCAATTTATAACTGTTTCATAAAGTGCACCAAAGTAAATATTAATGACTTTTCAAATATCACAATCCTAGAATTTTATTATTACCATTAATAACAACTTAGTTATTATTTTTAATAATAATAATTAGTTGACATTTTTCCACTGAGGAATGCAAGATTTTTGGCTCCAATGCAACAACAAAAAAAGCAGCAGTGTCTTCCTAGGGAGAAAAAAAAATATGCAAAACTCAACTAAGAATACCTTAGCAGCATAATACAATACAATACACCTAAAATTCAATGCAAAATAGAGGCTCAATGAGCACTGAGCACAAATCCAATCCATGTGGGAAGAAGACTCACAACTTCTTCCCCCAAAGTGTGAGTTTCCCTGGAATCCTGGAGGTAACACCGGTCATTGCTTCACTATTACACATCCCTGGTAGCAAACAATACAACCAATAAATAATTTCTCTCAACTTGTATATATATATATATCCATGCATACCCATCCATGTACCCACTCCAATACACTCACATACACCTATGTATGAATGAATATATATATGTATATATATATATACATATATATGCATATGTGTATATGTATATATGTGTGTGTGTAAGATAAGGAAATCATATTTTAAAAAAATCTGTCAAAAGGTGGAAAAAAACTACCACCCATATGTAAACATGCAATTGTTTTTGTTTCACACTACTGTTCGGTGCTCTGCACACACATAAACAGCACTGGGGCGAATGCGCCGTTTTGTATGGCCCGGGAGCTGTGGCAAAAATTTGAAGGACTTGGGCATTAAGTCTAGGCAGGCATCATGAAATTTCTTGATTCTCCAGTAGTAAATCAGTGGGTTTAAAGCAGATTTGAGGTAGCAGAGCCAGAGTAACCAGGTGCTGATCTCAAAGAAGTTGTGCTTGTAATAGAAGTGGCTATTAAAGGTGGCCACGAGACTATAGGTAGTGAATGGGGCCCAGCAGATGATGAAGACAACAAAAAGAATCAAGATGGTGGTGAAGGCACGTGTCTTAAAGCTCATGTCGATGCTCATCTGGAAGGGTCTTTGCAGACTCATGAGACCCAGCTTGCTGGCTTGACTGAGGCATATGCCCTCAGGATAACTATGAATTCGTACTGCATTGTGCCGAACAGTATTGAGGATGCCCATAAAAGAATACAGCATCATCAGGAAAGGAATAAAGAAAGAAATGAGAACGATCAATATGACGTAGGCTTGGTACCCAGGGTCGGTGGTGTAGCCAAACACACACTGAGGAGCTCTGGAAGGCATCTGCAGCTCGGGGTTGCCCACGGCCAAAGGGAATGCCACACAAAAAGAAGTGGCCCAAGAAATAGCAATAAGCATCTTGGCGCGATATGGGTTCAGCTTATCCTGCCTCTGAACTATAATCAGGAATCTGTCGATGCTGATTATAAGAAGGATAGCAACTCCCTCAATAACAAAGAGCCAGAAGAACATAGCCGACACCCTGCAGAAGACTTTCCCAAAAATCCAGTGAGTTGTGAGAATAGTCACCAAAGCAAAGGGCATATTCAGCACTGCGAGCAACATGTCCGCAAATGCCAAGCTGGCAAGAAGGATGTTAATTGCAGAACGCATGGCAGCCTTCTGGTACACCATAAGGCAGACAACAAAGTTTCCAAGAAAAGAAACCAGCAAAATAAATATCATTATAGCAGAAAGAATGATCTGCAGAGGCAAGCTCAGGCTCTTAAAAGCTTCTGACGTTGAAGAGGCTGATGTACTATTCACTGTCAGAGAATTGATCTCAGTTGTGGTCATGGTATCAGAACCATGTCTCAGGGGTGAATCTATGCCACCAGGAAGGGCAGTCTGAGGTGTGGTAAAATTAATATAGGCATTTTCATAGATAACAAAAGTTGTGTTTGCTGTCCCTCGACGGGCAGCTGTCAGCATTGCTGAGAAGACCATGATTTGATTCAGAAGGTTGGAATGTTCAACCCAAGACACAGGGATGCTTGAAATATTTCATCACAAATCAGCAGGTTCCATTTAGTCGGGTTGGAAATACACACTTGGAAACAGAGGCATTCCATCTTCCACAGCAGTTTGTCTAACTGAAAATAAAACACAAAGGATCAGAATTAAATCTGAAATAAACAAAGACATTTTTTCTTTAAATTTCTAACCTATTTTTTTTTTTATTTTTGAGACTTTGACTTGCTTTTTCCAATGTGTTCATTACCTCAGCAATGAAGATTACCACTTTCCCCTCTCATCCATTTTATTCTTAACTATTAAAAAAACTATCAAAAAATTAGCTATCAAAAAGTATTAAAAATGTAGTCATTTCTTTAACTTTATTAACAATGACTTATTAACCTTATTTTTATATATAAATTATGATGGAAAAGTTCAAATCATTTTGACTATTTTAAAGAAATAGAAAAAGTTTTAAACAAACATAAATCTCATAATCCAATTTTGAATATTACTTTTTACTTTATAATATATCGTAGCACACCGTGATATAGCATCAGGCTTGGAGTCAGGAAGAAGTTCAAATCTAGCCTCAGATATTTATGAGTTGTGTGACCTGAACAAGATATGTAGCTTCTGTTTGCCTCAGTTTCCTTATCTGTGAAATGAGGATAATAAAAATCACCTTCCATAGTTGTTGGGAGGGTCAGATTTGGTAATAACTACAAAGAAATTAGGCCAGTGCCGGACATATAATAAGCATTATACAAATATTAGCTATTATTATGATATTATTATTTAATCCATAAATATTAAGATTCTTGATTTTACTATTTTGCTCTTTTGAGTGCCCTGTCTATCTGATAAATAATTTTCCATCCCTAATCATCTATCATTCTTAATTTATTCATACCTTATTTGTCTTGAGTCTTTTCTTTAGTAACTCATCTTAGCTGAAATCAAGAGTGAAATACTGTTTGGTTATCTAAGAGAAGTTTTAAAGAAGGGTATGGCAAGTTGATGGGAGGGTAAAACAAAACAAAACAAATATTTAACAACCAAACTTATGGCTGACTCTTTGATTAAGAAGTGACTTTATTCATTTTTTATTCCTATTTCCAGAAAGGCTTGTGATCAAATCCCTCCTCTGACATATGTTGGCCTAGCAATCCTGGACAAGTCACTTGACTTTCTCAGTTCTCCAAACAACTCTCTGAAACTTGATGAAGTTGCAAGGAAAGTACTGCATTGGTAGAAGGTTTTTCTTTCCATGAAGTTCATTAATCTCAATTAAATTTAGCCTTTTCTTCAAGTGTTTAAAAATATTATTCTGGGAAGGGGATCACAGGCTTCAAAAAGAATGTCAAAAGGGTCTATGTCACATCCATACATCCACATACATGAAAGTTAAACCCCTGCCCTATACCAAACCACAAGTTTAATACCTGTCATTGTCACTGTAAAATATAAAATTAACTTATAGCAAATGTTTCCTAGACTTCCCTAGACAGAATGACAAAATGCTAACATCATGCTGTCATAACTACTATCAATTACTGTCACAATCCAAATATCTGCACTACCAAAAAATGCAACATGAAACAGTACTCAGTTCTAAATATAACTGGCTAATATACTTTTTATTAAATTATGATACTTTTGCTCACAATGCCAGTGGGGCAAGACATCTCTCATCAGTCCATTTTTAAACATTTTCTTCCTACAATATATTATATCTGAATCCTACATCATATATATATATATATATACATATATATACACACACATATATATGTATGTATGTGTGTGTGTATGAATTCTATATTATATCTGAAGGCATAATCACAAAGCAAATAACTTCTATTATAACCTGCTCTTGAAAATTCAAAGATTGAAAAATAAAAGAAGAAAGAACTCAAATAAATTAGTTGTCTCAAGTGCCTTAGAATCACTTCAGAATCATAGACTCATCAAGATTTGGCAGTCAGTATACAAAATGTTAAAAAATATATTCTTACAAATGGAGAATCTCTCTTTTCTTCTGATTTTTGTAAGGAAACACAAAATTCATTTGAATTTCCCTGTTTTGTATAAATTAAATACAACAGAATGTCTTGTGATATCTTTTCAGTCTTCAATTTTTTTTTAAACCTAAAATGTAAGATGTTCATTTCCTCTGCTGCAAAACAAGGTAGAAATTAGAGGATCCCCAAGATCCTTTCTGGACTGGTTGTACAATCACTTATTAAATGTAAGATCCTGGGCCTCAATTATAGGTTTTGTAAATTAAAAGACAGGTAGGAAGCTAAATGGATAGAATACTAGATCTGCAATCAGGAAGACCTAATTCAGCCTCAAAACCTTACTAGCTATATGGGGCTAGGCAAGTCATTTAACATATTTGCCTCAGTTTACTCATCTGCAAAACTGGCAAAATAATAATACCTATTCCCCAGGATTGTTTTGAAGATAGAATGAGTTGTCTATATATGCTCTGCAAACATTATAAGCACTGTAGAAATGCCATTATTATTATTATTTCATTAGTTCTAACATTCTGGTTCTATGTGAAGGCTAATCTTGCATATCCTTAAGTAAAAATGTTGTAAAATCACTGTAAAGATAATAAAACTGCTCTGCTAACAAGTAATCTTCACAATTTAGAAATATGTATCCATAAATGTGCTTTTTCAGAATGCATCAGAGAATGTCATCATTATATTTTTGAGGGGTCCAGTTCAATGAATTCATTTACTCAAAATAGTCCTGGTATGAAGAACGTTATCACTAATCATTAATATATCACTATATCTAGTGATATAGAGAGGGCTTGAACTCAGTTCTTTCTGATTCTGTGGCTATCCTTTTATTTACTATTTCCTCTCAATATTAAGTGGTGTTTCCATAGGACTTTAGAGTTTTGTAAAACACTTAAGATATATGAACTCATTTGTGCCTTACAATAATGAGATATGTACTGTGGGCATTATTATAACCAAATAAGGATGCAGGCGCAGAGTAATGATTAATTAACTAGTCTTAGGTCACCCAATGAATAAATATCAGAAAAATTATTCGAAGGCAGGTCTTTCCAACTCCAGGTTGGGAAGTGTTTTAGTGCTTTATGTTCTCTGTTACACTGCCTGGCAAGCCTTAGTCATATCTCAATAAATACTTTATGACCTTTGTTCATTCAGAATTAATTTTCTCTGCATTTACCCCCTTTCATTCCAGATCAATTTTTCCCTTATAGAACATCAGTGTAAGGGTAACTGGAAGTCTTGGTAAGGACCAGCTCAATTTCTAACTCGAAGCTAATCTAACAATTATTTGCTAAGCACTTGTTATGAGCAAGGCACAGGACTAGACAGTAGGGATATATAGACAAAAGGGAAAATGATAGTCTCTACCTTCAAGGAACTTACTTACCTTCTGCTGTGAGTTACAATATGTAAACGGACAAAAAAAATGTAAGAAAATTTAAGAAGGGAGATATGACTAATAACTCAAATGGGCAGAAAAGGTTTCCCCATAAGAAGTGGAGCCTAGGAAAAAGGGAAAAGGAATGGATACCCATCAATTGGGAAATGGCTAAACAAATTCATGGTACATAAGGTAAAGGAATTTATTATTCTTTAAAAAATGATGAACAAGCTGATTATAGAAAGACCTGGAAAGATTTACATGAACTGATGCTGAGCAAAACAAGCAGAAAAAGGAATACATTGTACACAATAGCATCAAGAATGTGCCATGATCAACTGTGAAAGGCTTGGTTCTTCTCAGTGGTTCAGTGATCCAAAGCACTCCCAATAGATTTTGGACAGAAAATGGCATCTGCATCCAGAAAAAGAACTAAGGAGACTGAATGTAAATCAACACATGCCATGTTCACTTCTTTTTTCTGTTTTTTTTTTCTCCCATGGTTTTTCCCTTTTGCTCTGATTTTTCTCTCCTAATATGATTCATAAAGCAATGTGTATTAAAAATAAATAAACTTACCACAATAAAAAAAGAAAAAAAAGTCAATTTGGCTAAAATGTAGAATGAATGAAAAGGTATAAAATAAACTTTAAAAGTAGCATGGAATCAAAATATGAACGATTTTAAATGCCAAGCTGAAGTATATGTACCGAGGGTTTCTTG
Source organism: Antechinus flavipes (assembly GCF_016432865.1). Classification (NCBI taxonomy): domain Eukaryota; kingdom Metazoa; phylum Chordata; class Mammalia; order Dasyuromorphia; family Dasyuridae; genus Antechinus; species Antechinus flavipes. Next base: position 271,133,026 of record NC_067401.1, read on the forward strand.
GCAAAGGAAATAACATGATCAGACTAGTTCATTAGGAAAATTATTCTGGCAGCTATGTGGAAGATGGTAAAGGGATAAAAGATGAAAAGAAGGAATCCAATAGGGGAAGGTTACAATAGGTTAGGCTAAAAGTATTCCATAAAGCCTTCTCCAACAACTCTAGCCCATCTTTTGTAAAAATGCAGGTCATGATATACCTTAAATTGAAACCATAATAAAATGTTTGTGCTGATGGCCTTGATTGCTTACTTCTTTCAATAACATTTTTTTTTTCATTAAAGGATAGTGGGGGGAATCATGGATATTCTTTTCTTTGTTCTTCTCTCCAATTCCTAGCTAAGAAGGACAAAGGAGAATCTCACATTACTGTCTTTCCTCCTTCTATTCTTAGAAAGCCCATCCTTGGTATATAATATGCTTATTGTCATACATACAACAGTTTTACTCAGGTGGGAAAATCAATAAGCAGCCTAGTGGCACCCTTCTGATCCAGCTCTTTTGTCTACTTTTACATATTTCTTTAGTGAAGTGAGATGTTAAAGAAAAAAAACATAGGTTATAAGAAAAAGGAAATCATAAATGGAGACATACAAGAGTATGAGCAAATGGGAGTAGGACATTTAAATATTATAAATGTACTAGGACTAATGGACATTTAAATGAAGAGACTAGGACTGATAAAAGGAAACAAAGATCAGGTTTCATGTGACCCCCTACTCTGGGACAGTTTGCATAGAACAGTGGAAAAAATAGTAGCTATCATTTGTATATCATAGAAAGATCTGCAAATCACTTTTTAGATGTAACATCATTTGACTGCTCTCTTTGGATATGAGTAATACAAATATTATTACTTCCATTTTGCAGATATACACAATGAAGCTCATATAAGTGAAATTTATATGCCCAAATTAAGCTATTTAATATGTATTATAACTTTAGGTCTTACACCTAAATTACTGTTAACTCTTAAGTCAGTGTTCCTTCAACTATGCCATGTGGTCTAAGCAGCAATCCTCCAGTCAGTCACTAAGATATCTTTTTTAAGGCACATGCCTAAACATGTTACTCCCCTGCTTGATAAGTTCCAATGGCTCCCAGTTACTTCTAAGATGAAATTCAAAGTTCTCTGCATGGTATTTAAAGTTTTATAACCTTTCCTCTTTCTAACTTCTCAGGTTTATTATATAATCCTCCCCTCTACACTCTACAATCCAGCAATGTGGTGCAGTAGAGATAGCTAGATCTGGGTCAAAAAAATCAAAGTTCAACTCTGACTTCATACATTTACTAGTTCTGTGACCCTTGGCAAGTGACTTAACCTCTGTCTTAGTTGCTTCCAATGTAAAATGGAGATAATAAGAGTACCTACCTCCCAGGATTATTGTAAGGCTCAAATGATATAATATTTATAAAATGCTTAGCTCAATCCCTGGCACATATTAAATGTTTAATAAATGATTTTTTCCTTCCCTTCCTCCAGCTATAGATATATCTACCTGCTGTTTCTCTAACAGGACAACTCCACGTCCTGTCTCTATACCTTGTACTGCATCTTTAATGTTCTGTTCTCTCACTTCTTCTTTTCATATCCTTAGCTTCCTTTAAGAATCAATTTAAATTTCACCTCCCATGGGGTTCTTTCCTTGTATTCCCACCTGCTCCTGACTTAATCTTTGAAATTATCTCCATTGGGGCAGCTAGATGATGCTGTGGATAAAGCCTTGGCCCTGAATTGGAGGACTTGAGTTCAAATTTGACTTCAGAGGCTTACTAGCTGTGTGATCCCAGGAAAATCACTTAACCCTAATTGCCTCAGGAAAAAAAAAAAGAAAAGAAAAGAAATGAAATTATCTGTCTCCCTCATATGCTTACATATTTATTTTTATTTAATTTTATCTTTTTTAAGTGACATCTCTTTTTAATAGTACATTAGGGAAAGAGGTATGTAGAATCCAAATCATTGCCTTTTTTTTTTTTGATAACAGATTGCTATGTCAATATTTAGCAAATATGTTTCATTTTGTATCTATGTGTTATCCTTTTTTCCATTCATAAATTCTCTGGGTATAAACAAGCTTAGTTGAGATTTGCTATTTGTTTTGTAAAATGATACTATAGTTTATAGTATTATTATGGAATTATATATTAAGGATACAGAGGAGACCATTGAGTTTAGCACAACTGCTATACCCACTATACAAAAAAAGAAAATGGGGCTCAGATGGCTTACTTACATTACCCAATTTGATAAATTTCTGAGAAAGGATTTAAAACTAGGGCTTCCTCACTTTAATCATTTTATCTACTATGATCTGATGCTTATTCATCCTTTTTTGTTTTTTTTTTTTAAATGAACTTGTATTCTGAACCAATATTGTCTTTGGCAAGAGGATTTTTAAAATTCTAGATTAAGCTATTTCTGGGCTTCTTTTACCACCTAATTGTGAAAAGAGTCTATCCTCAAGGTTAAATCATAAAATACTCTATTTACTGGTTAGGTCACTATTGGCAAAGAAATTATGGCTATTATAAAATTCACAAGCCAAAAAAGAAAGAAAAAGCATGTATGCACATTTAAAATAGTGTTCTATTTATAGTACTTATTCCTTTCTTAATATAATCCTAATTTCAATAGACATAATTGCCAAATGAAAAATGTGATTTTATCATAATTGTTTCGTTTGGCTGGTAATGTTCAAAAAGACAATAAAATCTTCCACAATCATAGTTAAAATTAGATTAAGCATGATTGCTATTAACTTGTACCCATGCTGTTTTCTTATTTCAAATTCAAAAAAAAATTCAAAGGAATATGTAAAATATAGATGTTGTACATAAAAGATCACTTTAATTTCAGAAAATATAAAGAACAGACCTTTAAGAGAAAGGAAATAGAAAACATGAAGACACATAAGAAGATGGAAGTTAGTGATGAGAATTCAACTCAACAAATATTTATTAAGCAACTATAATGACATACTGTTCTAGGCAATAAGGATACAAAGAAAAATCAAACAATATTTATCTTTAAGATTTTACATTCTACTGGAAATAAAAAGGGAGACATGTTCACAGATAATTATAAAACAAAAAAGTAATTGCGAGGGAAAAGGAAATATTAACAATTGTAATGCCGGAGAAACTGAGATAAGATAGAAATTAGAGAGTTTTAATATTTTATTTGAAAGGGAGAGATTGTGCTTGGGGCATGCTGCCCCCCGGACTGATGTCCAAAGCATCCAGCCCCCAATGTGTGCCTCCCATGAAGCTATGGGATAAACCAAGGCAGGTCCAGAGTCAGAACACTGAGAACAAGAAGGGACTATCAATCCAGTTCTGACAGGGTGGGAGGAGGCACTGCACATTCTAATTAACAGGGAAGGGCTGTGGTCATGATGTCTAAGATAGAAGGTCTTTCTCCTCATCTGGATCGTGATCATTAGGAGCAAGGAGTGGTGTTGCAGGACTGAGCAGAACAATTAGGAACTGAGGCCCAACAATTCAGGGAAAGGCAGGACAATTGAGGGAAACTGAGGCAGGACAATAAAAGGGAACTGTGGCACAACAACAATGGTGGTACACGAATCAAGAGTTCTAACAGGATCTGTAAATTCTTCAGTAATAGATAAGCAACCCAGTTTGCTTAAGAAATGAGTTGCTGAGCAGTATAAACACAAAGTTCAGTCAGAAGTAAGGAAAATTTATCCAATTAACTATTATTCACACATTTTCAGCGTTTTTTATCCTTAAGTCTTCAGACACTTTAAGTTGTAAATAAAATACCAGAGAGGAAATTGTTTTCTAAGCTATGACAGTACAGACAAAACAATGTTACCTTAGCCATCAAATTTCTACCAGGTATCCCAAGGACCCTAAAAATACTATGTATCTTGAAGCAGTATAACTCAAAGTATTATATATGAGATAAAATGAGATAGCCACCTCCAGCAACTCCTTGGCTATCTCATTTTATCTCATATGTAATGCTTTGAGTTATACTGAATATGTAAATGTAAATAGCGATGGAATTAAATCCTTTCTTCACGAATTAGAAAGAGATGACAGGAGGTGGGAGAATTGGGGGTGGTGCTGACAAAAGCTGGTAAGAAACACAAATGTAAGTTTAACTTGAGTGAGGTCAACAAGCATTTACTACATGTTCACAATGTGCCAGATAATATGCTAAGTGCTGGAAATCAAGGAATGCAGAAAAATTCGAGGAGATCCCATTTCTAATCCCATTCTAAGATGATGAGCAAACAACTATGTACAATGATACAGATAAAATATAAACACAGGAAAAATTAGAAATCACATTAGAGGAAAGTATTAAGTTTTAAGTATTAAGGAGATCTGGAAAAGTGTTTTTGTTTGTTTTTGCAGCTGGAATTTTAGCTGACATGAAGGAAGCCAGGGAAGCTTGGAGGTGGAAGAGAGGGCAGTTAATAATCCAGGAGTATGAGGCAGCTGGAGAAAATGCATGGGAACAACTTTTTTTTTTCAGTTTTATTTAAGCCCAAAGACTTACACGGTTCCATGTTCCCCTTTTGCTTCCCCCAAAAATAAAAAATAGGAAATGGCATCAAATCTTGGAAAACCTGGCAAGAGAGTTCTGTGATCCCTGCCAGCTATTTTTTCTATTTTAAAAAGAAAAGACAAAACAAGAAAGGCCTCTGTTTGCAATATAGGGTATCCATTAGATATTTCTTTCAAGTTAATTAGTATCTTTTTAAAAATGTAAATACCTTCTGGGAAACTTTATGCCTATCAACCACTCCCACTTTAGGGTGAACTACTTCAATCAGATTGTCTAAAACTTGACAAGTTGTGAGAAGGGAGTCAATACTCCTTTTATAAACAATAGACTTGTTTATATTGGTCCCATAAATGCTTCAATACAGGAGAAAACAGAACTTGGAATTTGGACGTAATAGAAAGGAACTCACACAGGGATCAGAAAAGCCAGGTTCGAGTCCTTGGCCTGACATTTATTAAATGTAATCTTTGGCAAGTCTTGACACCCTCCTCAGGAATTAAATTTCCCCTCTGTAAAGGGAAGGGGGAAAATCTGGGTATTTTCCAAGTTCTTTTCAGGTTAGATAGTTTATGATTCCAAGTCTAAATGGGGAAAAGGGCTCTAGAGACAAATTTTGCTTGTTTTGTTACTATGCTGTCTCTGGGGAAGTCATGGCACTTAAGATGCCCTTGAATTCATCCAATCCAATAAGCCTTTATTAAATGCTGACTATATTCAAAGTACTGTATCAGTATTGGAAATACATAGACAAAAATATAACTAGGTCCTGCCAGCAAGAAATTTATGCTACTGGAACGAAACAACATATATAACAGATAAATACAAAAGAAAGAGACTGCACATGTAATTTCACTTGTATAGTTTTTTCACCTAATGAAAAAACTCCCTTTATTAATCCTAATAGGCTTCTCAGAATTTATAGTCTTAGAGAACTATCTAGATAGAGAGAGTCCTGAGAGACTGGATAAAAATGTCTCAATATCACACAGTCAGTGAATGTGAGAGGTAATATTCAAACCCAGTTCTTCTAGGTTTAGAACCTAGCTCTCAAGGAAATATAAAATATGTAAATACAAAATAATTTCAATTCATAATGGTAAATACTAACAATTAGGTCCATCAGGAAAAAGCCTCCTTACGCTATTTTGAGGGCAGTGTCAGATAAAAACAAAGAAATGGGGGGCTATTATCATTATACAAAATGCAAAGTTTGCCAAATGGCAAGGTTTTTAAGAGCTATTCCAAAAGACAGGGGAAAACATGGAAAAACTTAAGAATGTGCACTACTCAAAGTAATATCAATGCTATGGGATGATCTGCTGTGAATGACTGCTATTCTCAGTAATATAATAAGGATCCACAATTACTCTGAAAGACTTAAGATGGCTATCATAAGAGAATGTGAGAAAAAAATGATTGTGTCTGAAGACAGATTGAAGCAAACTCTTTTTTTAACTTTATTTTTCTTAAGGGTTTTATTTTTTGGGGGGTATCTATATTTTCTTTCACAATATGACTTCTATGGAAATGTTTTATGTAACTTCATATGCACTTCTCAAAATAGATGGGGAGGAAGAAAGAGAAAAAAGAACTCAAAGTTTTAAAAACAAATATAAAAAACTGTTTGGCATGTAACTGGGGAAAATAAAAGTATTAGGCAAAATGAAGTCACATGAAAGCTAAAAAAAACTGAGATTTCAAATGTGAATAGTGATACAGAAAGTTCTCAATGAGAAATTTGCATCTGATAGAGGGTAGCTTGGGGATATTTTTTAAAAACATAAAAGTTTTCACAATATTAATTAAGAGTGGTGAAGCTGTCAGCTTCATAGACAATGCTAGAGGATCATAGGTTTAGAGCTGTCTCTAGAGATCCTACAGTACTTCAGTGGTAGGGGAGGGTAGAAAGGTAAACATATTAATATGACACTCATGTTGACAAATAAAAGTTTTATTGGAAATGTACATCAAGTAGAGAGTTCTATCTCCCTTTCCCCTTCCTCTCAGTAATGCTCCTGTACACCCTCTCTACTTACCTAAGTCCCCCTTATTGTTCCAAGTTCAGTTCAAATCCCATCACTTTAATAAAGCTGAAAACTATGGCTGTGGCTGGGAGGTTGCAATGCCTGGCATGCCTAATAAACATGGAGCAGGATAGGTATATTCTCAAATAATAACAATGCATTATATAAATCCTATCAACAACCTATCTAGATTTCAAAAAGTTCATCTCTGGCTCCAAAGCCCCATCAATTGAACTAGTACTTTTTTCCAGCAACAAGAATTTCAGCAATCCAACAGCTTGTATATCTATCTCCAAGGTGTGAGACCACTTCAGCAACACCTACATAATGTTGATAAGATGATCTCCTTATCACTCTGCAGACTAAAGTTTTTTGTGTCCATTAAAGCTTATGTTAATTTTTTTAAACAGTCCTCAGGATCTGAATATTTAACTAACTGAACTGAGCAATATTTAAAAACTGAATGGGAGAAATCCCCCATGGCATAATGTCATCAGCAATAACTAGACAACATAGTACATGAAGAAATGGCCAAGAGACAGATGGCAAGTGAAGTATCAAACTAACCAAACCTTCCTCAATAATAATGATGCTCTGGGAGACTGCAGACAACATACAAAAAAAGAAAAAAAAAAGAAAACTGTGTACATAGTACACAGTTAATACTCAACAAATATTAGCTGAGAATTATGATAAGAAGAAGAAATAATCACAAGAAGTCTTAGCTTGAGCAAAATTTCTGAATCAGTCCTTCATGCTATATGTATCAAAAGAAAGGGAAAAAAAAAACCTTGAGAAAATAGTATTGTCTATCAGATGTCATCTGACAATTGTTTTAAGCATAGTGGCTGCCAATGTAGTGCTAGAAAGATATTGCTCCTGGACCTTTCATTTAATTAGCATTTTACTGATGACATAGATGACAGAAACCAGGATTAACAAATTAAACTCATGAGTGAGTAAAATTTGGGGAAAAGTAATTTCCATATTTACTTCATTCATTCAGCAAACTTTAAGTATCTGCTATGGGGAAGCACTGAATATCAACTCAAGTAATAAACAATTAAATAGTACTGTCTTCAGGAAGCTTGCTTACAGTCTAAAAAAAAAAGGAAAGAAACAAATCATATAAACTGAATCCAAAGTCAGAAGATTTACTTTTTGAATCTTTGTTTTGTAACTAAGTAGGTAATTTTAGGTAAATGACTTATCTTCTTTAGGTTTCAACTTTTTAATCTTTAAAACGAAATGACTGGATTATAATCCCTTCCAGCTCTAAATCTATAATGTTATGAAAATTAAATATATAATACTTTGGGGAAATTCATTAGATAAAAAGCAAAATATTACATGAAGCCAATTGCTGATCTGATAATTCTAAAGGAGATTCTGTTTACCTGCATGAACATCAGGGAAGGTTTTGTAGAAAAGATGATTAAAACATAATATTAAAATTTATAAATAACTATGAAAAAATTAGAGAAGAGGTCAGAAATTAACAATTAATCTCAATGGACTAGCTGTTAAGAAAAACTGAATGCACAAGTTGAAGCTATACAATGCTATTATATAAGGTAGGAGACCAGACCACAAAATAATGATCTTAAAATTTTTCTTACCTTTTTAAAATACAGGATATAGGAAATACAAAACATTCTTTCCAGCATACTTAATATTCCTATATTCTGGAATTCAATGCTGAAATCTAAAATTTAAGGAGGGACATAGAGAACTTGTAAAGATATTCAAAGTGAGAAATTAGAGTAACTAATAACAGATGTGTGTGTGTGTGTGTGTGTGTGTGTATTTATATTTATATCACTTTGCAGTTTGTAAACTATCTTTACAACAATCCTTGGTAAGATAGATATAAGTATTATTCTTATTACGCCTTTTTACACATGGCAATTGAGACTAATGAGAAGCAGAGTGATTTGCCCAATGTCAAAGAGTTGTCTGTGAGGAAGTAAGATGTAAAACCAGATCTCTGGATTCAAAGTTCTGTGCTTTCCCCACTATTGAATATGAAGGAGCCAGTGCTTACAAAAAAAAAAAAAAAAAGAAAAGAAAAAGAAAAAAGAAATTTAGATGAGGGGTGATGAAGGAAGGAATAATGTTTTGGAGAAGGATTAGAGAAGATAGTGAGGGCTCAGTTAAAGTTAACTTTATAAATTTGGAGCAGTCACAGTAACTTACCCAGAGATGGATAACAAGTCACTTAATCAACCTGAAATGTCTTCTCTATTACAAGAGCCCTTCTAAAAGATCACAAAATATTTGGGATTATATCCTATCTTCTATGTCATCTAAATAAAAAAAGAACATCAAGAACTAAGGAAAGACAATATGAACTTAAAAATGCATTTTCCAGATTGTTTTCTATGTCAATTATATAATAATAATAGTTAACATTTATATAGCAATTACTATGTGCCAGGCATTCCCCACTTTAATCCATCAGAGATGCTATTATTTTATAGATATGGGAACTGAAGCAAATTGGACTTAAGGGAGTAATCCAAAATTACACCGCTAATCTGAGGTTAAATTTGAACTCAAATCTTCTTGATTCTAGGCCCAATACTCTATCCCCTGAGCCATCTAGCTACCCCAAAATATTTATTATTTAATAACATAACCCCAAGGTTTGTTACTTTAAAATTAAAAAAAAAGCATGACAAACATTTTGAAACAGCTGATAAATCACAAGTAATCAGCTAGTTCAGCAACATTAAAAGCCTTTTTTCATCTTGTCAATAATAGTATCTTCATTTTTATACCTTGATGCAAAGTTACTCTTTTCAGTATACACTGTAAAACCTATTATTTTATTTGGAATCTCAAGACTTCATCTTGAATAAAGCAGGAGCTACATTACAAGGCAATTATGAAGAAAGTGCTTTGCAAATTTTTGGTGATGAACAACTAAGATATGTACTACTTATCTCTCTTTCTCTGTCTTTGCCTTTTAAAACAATTTTTAGAGGAGCTAGAATTGGAGTTCTCAATCTAAAAGTTTTAGCAGACCAAGACTAATTAATACCAAACAGTAATTCTTGTGACCTTAATTGGAAAGCTCAATATACAAATATGAACACAGCTTAAGGCTCTCCTGAGCTCCAGTTCCCTGTCAAGTGTTTTTTATACATTTCAAACTGGATGTCCCATAGAAATATGAAATTCCACCTATCCAAACTGGAACTCACTTTCTCCCCAGATATCCTCCTCTACTGAATTAAACTAACTCATTACCATTTCTTCTCATATTCCAGGTTTCTAACTATTTTAGACTACTACCTCTTGACATACAAATCCAATGAGTTATTCTATCTCCATGACAATTCTCATATTTGAATCCTCCTCTTTACTCACTCAGACCACCTTGATTCAGCCCTTCATTTTCTCTGCCACTATTCTCTCCCCACTCTCATCAATCATATAATACACACTTGCTACAGAGATTTTTTTTTTTTAAGTAAAGGTCATTCCTTTACTCAAACTCCAGTAATACTGTACTACAGATAGGTTGCACAATGGACAGAGCATTGGAAGATCAATTGAGATAATAATTACAAAGTATTTAGCACACATTCATGGTATATAATAAAGATTATATAAATGTTAATTATTATGTATTATTATTATTACCATCATCAGGTATAAACAAATGCATTTTTGACTTTTGAGGTCCAACATAACCTAGCTCTGATGTTCTTTCAAACTTCATCATACATTAATTCCTTCCCATATTCTATAGTCTGGCTAAACTAGACCCCTCTGTTCCTCATACATGGCATTCCATTTCTAACTCCATATCATCCCCTAAGGCTACAATGCACTTTTTTCTTATCTCTTCCACACAGAATATCTAAATTTATGACAACTTCAGTTTGAGGATCACTTTGTATATAATGTCTTTCCTGATCCTTCCAACTGCTAGTGCTTTCCCTCACTAGCTACTTTTATTTAATTACCTCATATTCATTTTTATTACGCATATAAGTGTTATATATGTTATATGTATGTCTATGCACATGCACACATATATCCTCCAATAGAAAGACAAGCTCTACGAAAGTAGTCACTATGCCATTTCTGCCCTTGTATATCAGCACCTAGCACAGGGCCTGGCACATAGTAACTATTTAATAAGAGTTTTCTGATTGGCTGAAAGAAGCAAGAGCAATTACATCACAAATCTATTCCAAAATCAAGAAAATGCTTTCTTTGGGACCATTTTGTGACCATGAAGGGAAAAAGGAGCAGCAAGTAGCTTTGATTTCAGGCATTCCTAAGATATATTTTAGCTCTCTTTAGGGGAGCTATTTCTAGGCTTCTAGGGGGAACTATGACAATGACCCAGAGATCTGTTCAAAAGAGCAGAATGTAATGTCATTTCTTTTATTACAGAGTAACTGTACAAGTGCCCATTGCTGCATGCTATAAAAGTCTAAAGATTCCTTGCAATTTCTCCCTTGGTGCTGCTATTAAAAGAAAAGAGTCTCTGAGCCAAGTTCCTTTCTGATATGTCTTTGCTCCCATGGAGGATATGTTCCTAGGATATGTTATATCAGACAAGTCTGAGCTAGATTTTTGCATTTATAACTAAAAGCCCACAACTTGGTGAGCATCAAAGATAAAACAGGATGAAAGTAAAGCAATTAGTTATTTGTAAATGTCTAAATACTTGAAACCATCAAAATTTTAAATTGCAGAGTAGAAATAAAATGCATTTTTGCTTAATTTTCCATTCACAGCAGACTAGCACATCATTACCACCAATAATGGTGATTATTATTTATCAAGTGTATCAATCACATCCAAATAAAAGTGATTCCTTTGGCAACGTGGCTGCAAATGAAATATGGATTCCATTTGAAATCATGATCTTTAGTATCCCAAACCTTAGGCAGGCATCAATATCATAAAAGTTACTAATTACTGTAGTGTACGTATAGGGTTATATATGTCAGTATGCTATCAAAATTCAAGCTCAGGGCCCCAGAAATTTCTAATTCAGTTCTATTTCCAGAATACCATGTTGATTTTCCCCATGAAACTCAAGGAATCTTCCAACTCATCTCTCCAGGGTGATGGCAAATAGAGTCACTATATTTTCTTGTCCTTTACAAAACTAATACCATATCAAAATAAAGTTAATATAAATGTGTAGTTACCTCTAACGGCAATGTTTTGGTTGCCTTTTACTCTGGTCTTTGTGCAACCAATTAATTCTGTATTATTTCAGATTCTGGAGACCAACAGTTTAGTGGATCTTCTTAGAAAATCTGTCCCTGTCCTGTCTAGTTCTAGTGGCTGACCTGTAGTGAACCTAACGTGATTATAAGTTTTATGTACAAAGAATATTACTGAGAAGAATGACTCAATCAGAAACGCAATTATCCCATGGAGTTTTTTGTCATCAGATATTTCTCTTTGCCATGCTTTTAACTGTGAATGAAATCAATGCTTTCACTGACTAGTAACCCAAGTTTTAAACAGTGGTGGGTCTTTTTTTTCCTTTTCACAACATAAGTGAAATTTACTCTGTGTCCTTATTAGCATTGCATGTGACTTCAAATTATAGTAGTGGAAAAGATATGAGCCTTTTTCACTGCTCTGACAATCTCTTCATTCCATAAAAATTACAACTGTACATCTATTAGTATTAGTCAGGTGCAGGAAAAACTCTCACTATATTGGGAACAGAAAACTTATAAATGTGGTTTGCAGGGAGGGGCAGGGAATAAGTATATTATGTCCCAGGCACTTTGCAAAATGCCTTCGAAGAGTTATCTCATTTAATTCTCGAAATAATACTAGGAGGTAGATGTTATTATTATCATCCCTATTTTACAGATTAGGGAAATGAGGCAGAGATTAAGTAACTTGTCTGTGGTCATGAAACTAGTTAGTATGAAAACTGGATAAGACTGCAAGTGCCTCAATTCCAGACCTAGTACTCTATCCCAGCTGTCCGTAACAATAATAGAGAAGTTCTTCCACACAGCCAAGTAATAAAATTCAAAATTAAAAAAAACATTCTATCTATAAATAATAGCTACTAGCAAAAAAAAGCCAAAAAAACCCTTGATCTGAAAAAAGATGAAAAATATTTAAGATTTAATTTCTTTTTGAAGAGAAGAAAATTTTATTTAAAAAAAAATATTGGTTTACATAGAACAAAATTTCTTCATACTTGTTTTCAAGGAGGCAACGAGGAGAGTTGTTCAGCATTATTTTTCTTTTATGCTTAATTTGTGTATTTGTATATATGTATGTATACATACACACACTCCTCCCTCCAAAAGCATATTTCAATAAATATTTCAATATCTTAAAGCTACTTCAGTATTAGTGTTGACAGATTCCTGTTTCAAAGATCCTTTATAATGCTTTATAAAGAGTCCTAGACTAGGGAGTTAGTCCCAAAGCCACCATTTATTAGCTTTATTTTCATATTTGGGCAAATCATTTAATCTTTTAGTCTAAATAAATATATAAAATATTAGCCCTGCCTACCTCCTTGGAGGATCAAATAAAAAAAAAAAAACTGTGAAAAGAGTTTTACAAAACATAAATTGCTATGCAAATGTAAACTATTAATATTTGTAATCTATGGAAACAATTTACTGATTATTTATTACAGATCAAATTTCTTATCCAAAATTGTTTATATAAACATTGCTTTGTCATTATAGAATTCACTTAGCAAATAAAAGAGATGAAAAATTTGGATTTGTTTTTTTAAAAAAAGATCAACTCGGATTTTCAACAAGATTAACGTTGCTCAAGCCTTGTACTTACACTAGATTTATAAATTTTGATCACACATATTTTTTCATGAATATCTTACATAAAATAAGATCTATTTATATTAATTTCACAATAATCACATTATTCATATCTCGAAGATTGCAAGAACACTATTCTTTTTCATGGTAGTATAACAGAATGATTCTGGAATCATAGGGTTTGGGTTCAAATCTTTCCTCTGATATATACTAACTTTGTGAACTTATTCTCCATGGGTATCAATTTCATCTCTAAAATGGGGGAGAAAGTCAGAAGTTTGAAGAATTATAGAAATATTCAAGATTTTATATAATTAATTCCTTTCCTTTTGCTATACTTATAAAGTCAGACATCAACCTCATCTTAAAACCTATCAAAGGAAAACAGTTTATAATATCCTACTGTTTTCTTATGTCTTAAAATCACAAGTAAAAAAAGGGAAGGAAGGTTCTTCCTAACATAAAATAAAATTCATATTATTCAAAGCTTATATGACAACCTCATCCATACAGTTTTTCCTTCACTCAAATATTTCTGATTCTATTGGCTTTTCTTGATAGGGCCTCCTTCCCATATTTTAATCCTTTTATTTCACCCTTTTTCAAGGTCATTTCTTGCTTGGATCATGATGTACGAAATATAGAACTTCCAATGACTATGATCTCAATTTATAAAGGACAAAAATTTATTCAATCAAACAAAGACATCTACTTTATAGCAAAAGAAACCTGTTATTGAAAAGAAAGTGGTGATTATTTTAATTATAAGGGCTTATATAGTTAAAGTTTTGTAGTATGCACTCACAATTTCAGATAAAGAACTATATCCAAGATAAGTTTAAGAACTTATCTACTACATGAGACTTAATTTTATTTTTGAAAAAACCCCAGCAATTTTGCTAGCAATTCTGGCTGGGAGAGGGGAGACAAAATAAATAAATAAATAAATAAACAACTTCCTGCTATAAAAGGGTATATACCCTGAAGACAGCAAAAAAGATGTCTAAAAGTAACAACTATAATAACAATAGTATTTGTATGGCACTTTAAGATTTCCCAAACACTCTTCTTAAGATATTTCATTTGATCCTCAGGTAGTTACCACTATTATCCTTATTTTGCAGGATAATTAAAGGAAATTAAAGCTTTAAAAAAGTTAAATGCTTTGTTTAGGGTCTCACAAATAGCAAATGGGTGTGGCTGCATTTGAACTGAAGCTATTCTTCCATTGTCCAGTCCCTACACTATGTACTATAGGACATTACCTCAAAAACCAGTTAATTAAAATAAAATCAATTAAAATTGCTCTTCATCCACAAGAAGGCAATAGACCCAGATTTGGTTGAATTTCAACATTATAGCTATTTACACTAGCTTATATTTCTTTTTATCAATTTCCATTCATTTGTCCAATATTAGATAATTTAAAAAATAACTCTTAGAGTATATTTTGATAAGTGGCAGTTAATCCCTCTTTGCTAGATTACTTTTCATAATATTCTCTTTCTATTTCTTCTCTTTCTCTTTCTTTCAATATAATTTTATTATAACTAATTCTATAGCATAACCTATTGCTATTTTGATGATATTTCATTGAATCTCTAAGTCAGTTTGGAAAATACTGTCATTTTAAAACATTTTTTCAACCTATGAGCAAGGAATATTTCTTCATTTCTTCAGTTCTTCCTTGATTTCTAACTAAACATTTTATAACGCTTGTCAATGTCTTGATAAATTAATACCTAAATATTCTGCATAATTTATCTTTTTTTCCTGATTCCTAGTCATAGCAGAGCTCTTTATTTTCATATTTCATATTTCCCTTTATCCCTGAATTAATAGGTTCACATGATTTAGTCAAATGGGTTTAGCAGCCCATTAGATAAACAAATCAAAAAGCATTTGTTAGATGTTTACTATGTGCCAGACAATGTGATAAGTGGTAGAGATATAAAGGACACAAAAAAAAAAATAGTCTCTCCCTGCTCTGAAAAAGTTCTCAGTCTAATAAGAAAGACAGTATGCAAACAACTATAACCAACAAGAAAAAATACAGGATCAATTGGAGATAATTTAGGGAAGCCACTAACAATAAATTGACATGGACAAGAAAAAGCTTCTGGTAGAAGATAAGAGTGTAGATTTGAATGAAACCAGTACAGCATAGATGGAGTTGAAAAGGAAGAGAACTGGAGGTATAATGGATATCCAGTAGCTTGTGCCCTAAGATGGAGTACATTATATGAAAAACAGTAAGAAGGTCAGAGTCACCGATTGTAGCATGTAGAAGGCACAAAAGTATAAAAAGACTGGAAAGGTTGCAAGGGGCAGGTTATAAAAGGCCCTAAAAATCAAACACAGGTTTCCAGAGTTGATGTTGAAAGTAAGAGGGGGTCACTGGAATTTATTCAATAGAAAGGTGACATATGCTTTAAGAAGATTAATTTGACAGCTCAGTGGAGGATTGACTGGAGTGCAAAAAGATTAGATGCAATCAACAGGTATGAAGCAATAAGGGCCTGCACCAGTGATAGCAGGGTTCAGTGACAATGTGGGCTTAAATGATGATAGAATCTTTCTAATAAATCTAACTAAAGAGTCAAAGAGTTCCTCTTATTAGTAAATCTAAGTTGCTAGCACCTCATACACTTATTATTACAATCAATATTTACTTACTGCCATAAAGGACAACAATAGCATAAAAAATTAAAAACACAACTAGAAAGAACTATATGAGATATATAGTAACAGAATTTCTTTCCTAATTATGTTTTCTTACAGTTGCATTTCTTGAACATCTATTATCTGACAATGAAGGAAAGGAACCAATATCTTAAATTTGATATTTTGCCAAAAACAATCTCAAAGAGTGGATAACCCACAATTACTAAAGTGGAAGTTGAAAACTGTATTAAAGCCAAGGTAATTTCAATAGATTTTGGATAGAAAATGCCATCTGCATCCTGAAAAAGAACTATGGAAATTGAATATAAATCAATACATGCTATCTTCACTTCTTTTTTCTGTTTTTTTTTTCTCCCTCTAATGGGTTTTCCCTTTTGTTGTGATTTTTCTCTCCCAAAATGATTCATAAAGCAATGTGTATTAAAAATAAATACATTTTAAAGAAAGAAAACTATATTAAAAACTATTATTTAGAATAAACCTTTCCACATAGTACAATCGCCAGTATTGACTTGCCCCAACAATGTTTATGAAATGTATTGATTTTTTTTTTCAAAACTCCACCTGAAGCAAAGCAATTGAGAGAGAGAGAGAGAGAGAGAGAGAGAGAGAGAGAGAGAGAGAGAGAGAGAGAGAGAAAGAGAGAGAGAAAGAGAGAGAGAAGGAGAGAGGGAGAGAGAGGGGCATGGAAGTAGAGAAAGAAAGATAGAAAGGAAAATAAAGGAGGGATGTTAAACTGGGAATCAGAAGACAAGGGATTGTAACCCAGCTTCTTTACTTATTCATCATATGCTCTTGGGAAAATCATTTAATTTTGTCTGGGCCTCAGTTCCCTCATCTGTAAAAAAAATTTTGAGGGGAGGAGTTAGATAAGGTCTAGGCCAGGGATTACTAGTCTTTTTTGGATTATAGACCTGTTTGGCAGGCTGCCAAAGACTATGGACCTTCTTCACAGAATGATGATTTTAAATGCATAAAAAAGTATATATGATTGCAAAGGAGCCTAATTATGGTAAAATATTGTTATCAAAAAAAATTTAAATAAAAATTCCATATATACCAGGTTAAAAAAAATACTTCTACTCTAATGTCAATCTGGTTCTAAAAATATGATGTTGTCACTAGATGGAAAGGAAAAAAAAAAACATTCTTCCTTCAATTTTGCTATCATTGCGACACGTGTTACTTCAAATCTGATCAAAACTGCCTTATTCCATAGAAAAGTGCCAAAGCTTCTCCAGAGGGAATGTAACATCACCACTTACATTCAAGCAAGCAGAGATGGGTGTTAAGTAGAAGCCAGTTATCACTGAAGTACTATCCTCCATAAAGACAGAGAAACAAAGTATTAAGTCAGTCACACAATTTTTTAAAGTGCCAAAACATCCCCGGTGCTTAGTCTCAGAAGTATTAAGATGATAAAGTGTTAGTTTGCTTGCCTCCTCACCCTAAAATATGCCTTCAGATCACCTTTCAGAAAGAATTAGACATTTGGTTTCCAGGAACATCTTTATTTCCCACATAAACCTCACTATTCAATCCCTCAGAGTCAACATAATTTGATTTACCTCTTAGTCCATTCACTAGGGTTAAAAATATCACCTTCAAAACTGACTGACATTCCAGGGACAGCTCACCTGCCATGTTACTTATAATATTAACATGTTTTCTTGGCAACTTTGTACCCCCCCCATCTGGCAACACATGACTAAATTCTGGTATCACATTCCATATCCAGATACAAGATTATTTATTATTTCACTACTATCTTTCACCATCTCGGGAGGATCAGTTTCCAATCTCTTAAAATCAAGTGTACCTAATCATTGTGGTATGTAGGTATATAGTCTTCACTATCATGTTTCTGTTTTTCTCTTCCAAGAACTTTCTGGTTTAAGTAGTTCATTTCAACTAATTTAGCTATTGGCTTTTTCCTTTTGTACACTATTTTATAGAAGGTAGTTTGATATAGTTGGATATCAAGGGAAAGGAAGGGAACAAGCATTTATTAAGTACCTACTATATATAAATGGTGTGCTAAGCACTTTAGAAATACTATCTCATTTGATCCTCATAACAGGAGATAGATGTTGGATCTCCAATTAACAGTTGAGAAAACTGAAATAGAGTTTAGATGACAGGAGGATATTATACATAGTAACAGCAATATTGATCAACAAAGAATTGTAAATGGTTTGGTTATTCTCCATAATATAATGATCCAAGACAATCCCAATGAAGCACATTATCTGCCTCCAAAGAAAGAAGTGATATTGTCTGAATACAGACTGAAGCATGCTATTTTTCATGTTCTTTCATTCTTTTTTTTAAATTGGAATCATTATACAAAATTATTAATACAGAAACGTTTTATATGACTGCACATGTATAACCTATATCTGACTGCATATTATGTCATGGAGGAGAAGCAAAGGGAAGGAAGGAGAAGTAAGAATTTGGAATTCAATTTTTTTAAATATCAAAATTGTTTTAGCATATAATTGGGGAGAAATAAAATAGTACATATTAAAAAAACACATGTTCATTGACTAAATAGAATGCTTTCTCATTATCTCTACTTCTTGGTTCACTAGCTTTAAGACTCAATTCAAATCCCACTTTCTGTAAGAAGGCCTTTCCTCTTCTCTCTGCTGCTAGTGCCTCTGCCTGTGAGACTATCTTCTATCTTCTCTGTAGATATATTTATGTATCCAGTTATTTTCCTGTTTCTATCTTTCCATTAGAATGTAAGCTCCTTGAGAATAGGGATTTTTTTTTTTTTGCATTACCTGGCATACTGTAAATAAATGCATGTTGACTAAGCTATGTCAATACAGCTTAAATTCTGATAGATTTGACTATGCTGAAAAGGATGTGTGTATGGTCTTCACAACAGATTGCTTCTGCTTTCTGAGAGCCAACCTAATAAAAAACAAGGAGCCATCCTACAAGAGTGGATGCTACAAAGATGGAATCTTTGACCAAAGTAAAATAAGATGCAAAGAAAAATATGAAATGGTCCTTATTCCTAATCCCCTTGCTCTTCTTTAATGATCATGACAGAATGATAAACAAAATAATTCTCTGCCCCTTTTTATATTTTTATTTTTTAATTTATGGAATAAAGAATTCTCATACTCAGTACAATAAAAAAGATGATTGCACATGAAACCGCAAATCTACTATGCACAACTTGCTATCCCTTTCAAATATCCAATAGAATAATCATGCAAATTTTTTTTCCATTCTTCCTTCCTTCCCCCCCAATTCTAAGACTCACAAAAATTTTAGTCATTTAAAGATATTAACTTGCTTTTAGTAGTCTAAATGTCAATTAATAATCTAAATGACCATGAAGTAGACATATTCCTGGAGAAACTGAATCATAAGGATCTTAATATGTTTTGTTTTTTTTTTTTTTTTTTTATAATAAATTTTATTTTATTTAATAATAATTTCGCATTGACAGAATCCATGCCAGGATAATTTCTACACGACATTATCCCTTGCAATCACTTATGTTTCGTTTTTTCCCCCTCCCTCCCTCCTCCCCCCCCCCAGGATGGCAAGCAGTCCTATATATGCTAAACATGTTGCAGTATATCCTAGATACAATACATATTTGCAGAACCAAACAGTTCTCTTGTTGCACAGGGAGAATTGGATTCAGAAGGTAAAAATAACTCGGGAAGAAAATCAAAAATGCAAATAGTTCACATTCATTTCCCAGTATTCCTTCTTTGGGTGTAGCTGTTTCTGTCCATCATTTCTCCAATGAAACTCAGTTAAGTCTCTTTGTCAGGGAAATCCACTTCCATCAGAATACATCCTCATACAATATCGTTGTCGAAGTGTATAATGATCTCCTGGTTCTGCTCATCTCACTTAGCATCAGTCCATGTAGGTCTCTCCAAGCCTCTCTGTATTCATCCTGCTGGTCATTCCTTACAGAGCAATAATATTCCATAACATTCATATACCACAATTTACCCAGCCATTCTCCAATTGATGGGCATCCATTCATTTTCCAGTTTCTAGCCACTACAAACAGGGCTGCTACAAACATTTTGGCACATACAGGTCCCCTTCCCTTTTTTAGTATCTCTTTGGGTATAAGCCCAATAGAAACACTGTTGGATCAAAGGGTATGCACAGTTTGATAACTTTTTGGCATAATTCCAGATCGCTCTCCAGAATGGCTGGATTCGTTCACAACTCCACCAACAATGCATCAATGTCCCCGTTTTCCCGCATCCCCTCCAACATTCATCATTGTTTTTTCCTGTCATCTTAGCCAATCTGACAGGAGTGTAGTGATATCTCAGAGTTGTCTTAATTTGCATTTCTCTGATCAATAGTGATTTGGAACACTCTTTCATGTGAGTGGTAATAGTTTCAATTTCTTCATCTGAAAATTGTCTGTTCATATCCTTTGACCATTTATCAATTGGAGAATGGCTTGATTTTTTATAAATTTGAGTCAGTTCTCTATATATTTTGGAAATGAGGCCTTTATCAGAACCTTTAATTGTAAAGATGTTTTCCCAGTTAGTTACTTCCCTACTAATCTTGTTTGCATTCGTTCTGTTTGTACAAAGGCTTTTTAATTTGATATAATCAAAATTTTCTATTTTGTGATTGGTAATGGTCTCTAGTTCATCTTTGGTCACAAATTTCTTTCTCCTCCACAAGTCTGAGAGATAAACTATCCTATGTTCCTCTAATTTATTTATAATCTCGTTCTTTATGCCTAGGTCATGGACCCATTTTGATCTTATCTTGGTATGTGGTGTTAAGTGTGGGTCCTTGCCTAATTTCTGCCATACTAATTTCCAGTTATCCCAGCAGTTTTTATCAAATAATGAAATCTTATCCCAAAATTTAGAATCTTTGGGTTTGTCAAACACTAGATTGCTATAGTTGACTATTCTATCTTGTGAACCTAACCTTTTCCACTGATCAACTAATCTATTTCTAAGCCAATACCAGATGGTTTTGGTGACTGCTGCTTTATAATATAATTTTAGATCAGGTACAGCTAGACCACCTTCATTTGATTTTTTTTTCATTAATTCCCTTGAGATTCTCGACTTTTTATTGTTCCATATGAATTTTGTTGTTATTTTTTCTAAATCATTAAAATATTTTCTTGGAAGTCTGATTGGTATAGCACTAAATAAATAGATTAGTTTAGGGAGTATTGTCATCTTTATTATATTTGCTCGGCCTATCCAAGAGCACTTAATATTTTTCCAATTATTTAAGTCTGACTTTATTTGTGTGAAAACTTTTTTGTAATTTTGCTCATATAATTCCTGACTTTCCTTTGGTAGGTAGATTCCCAAATAAGAAAAAGTTCATGTAACAACTTACATTGTATTAGTTTGATGGATATAACATGAAACTGAGTAAATTCAACATATACATGAAGTAAACAAAGTAATTTCTAAAGGCAGAAAATTTTAACAACTGTGGTGAGGAGAGGGGAAAAGGAGGGACCTGGGAAATAGGAGGAAAAAAGGAGAATCAGCAATGATTTTGTTTAGATGATGGCTGAGAAGTGTGCTTTGAAAGAAGAAAGAAATTCTGAGATGAAAGTGATAAAGTACATTCCATTCATGATCTTAAATTAACTCCAAGGTCAAACTAAATGTGACAAAAACTGAGAGACTCCTTTTTATCTACATAATCTTTCTCATTTTCCCATCACAATGAACAATGCCTTCATAGCACTGATTCCAGAAGAAGAGGTGGAAGAGGAAGAATAAGAGGAAGAAGAGAAGTACAGGATCATTTTCAGCTCCCCTATCAAAAATATACAGTCTCTTATTCAATTCAAATTTTACCACTTGTTAATATTCTCATCAGCTCCAAAGTCCCAAGGTAACCTCATGGAAGACAATCCTTTTATGCAACCACAAAATTAGAATTTAAGGAAATAACTCAAAATGCTGCCCTACAGTATGCAAATAAAATTAAATGCCAGAATATATCTCAATAATGAGCATAAGGGAATCGACAGGAATATTAATATTCTTCCCAAGTGGGAATTTAGACAAACAGCACAGTTTGAAAGACCACTATGCTCTATTATATGCCATTTCAAAATTTTAATTTTGAAGAGCAGTACTGACTCATCCTCAGAGATAATAACAAACCTGTTTTGACCTCATAACATCTCTATGAAAGAGGGGAAATATCTGAGATATTTGAAAAGATGCTGGAAAATCTAAGTGTTTCTTGAAATAGGGTTTAAGAATTTGGTTCTGGAGTCCAAGTAATAACTGTGCAGAAGGTATGATTTAACATTATTTATCAACTATAATACTCTCCTTCCTCCTTTTCTTTCTTTTTAATATGAAGCATGAGTATTCAAGAATAAGTAGTTAGATTTGATAATAACATAAGCAAGTATAAGAAATGAAACATAAAATGAGAAAAAAATAAAATAAAAGCAAATGCTAACTTATTAGCTGTCTACGATGTGCCAGGTACTTTCCCAAGTGCTTAGGATACAAAGAAAGGCAAAAAAATAAAAATTCCTGCTCTCATTGGGAAAGCCATGCAAACAACTGTGACAAACATGTTATATGGAATAAATTGGAAATATTCATCTGAAAAAAGATATAAAGAGAGGGAATACTGCAGGCAAGGAGTGGAAAGCTAGTGGAAATGCAAAGGTCAAGGAGATTGAGTATCTTCTGCAAGGAACACAAGATATTATTACAACCTCTGACACTAGCTAAGGGACCTTGCACAAGTCATTACAACCCTGTGCACTTCAGCTTTTTTCATCTGAAATATGAGGACTACACTCAGAGTACCCACCTCATAGGATTACTGTGAAATTCAAATGAGATAATATATAAAGAAGTTTGCAAATATTAAAGTTGCTACATAAATATTAGTTTTTATTGTTTGATCCAATCTCCTCATTTCAAAATCAGGAAAATGAAACTCAGAAGAGAAAAATAATTTGTCTGAGGTCACAAAAGCATCAAAAGTTCTAAAGGCTTCAAGCCTTTAGATCTTATTTTCTGTAGCCCACTGAAAAAGTCTCAGTATCTCAACCATGACTTTTTCATCTGTGCCTGCACAGATGGCTTCCCCATCAGGATCCAGATAATGAAAGAGTTAGAGAAGTTGGGTTCAAATATTGACTTTCTTGCCTACTACTTGTATAATTGTGGGGAGTTTGCTCCAACTCTCTGTATCTCAGTTTCTTCATATGTAAAATGATGGAGGGAATGTTAAACTAGAAGAGCCCTAAGGTTCTCTCAAGGTCCTATGATCCTAGGACTGGAAAGGATAAACACTCCAATCCATAATAGGCATGGGACACTGACTGTATAAGCTGAAAGGATGGACGATCAGAGAAGAGAATAGGAAGAGAATCAAAATAGTGCAATGTGATAGAGCTAAAAGAGAAGAGAATACCCTGGTAAAGATGGACTGTAAGATAAGACGTTGAAAAGAGTGTGTAAAAGGACTAAAATAAGGACCTGAAACTTGGCCATCAGGACACTTACTGATCACCTTTTAGGAAACAGTTTCCATTAAATGACAGAGGAAAAATTCAGATTCTTTGGGTTGAAGAATAAGGAGGAAGGAGGCAGAACGTGTAAGCTCATCTTCCTAGAAGTTGGTCAGTGAAGGGGTAGAGAAAGAATGGGAAATGGTTTTAACATGATAAACAATATCAAGGGAATTTAAGCTAATGTAGGGCAGGGGGTCGTTTAATAACAACAACAACATCAATAATAATACTAATATCTAGCATTTATGTGATAGGCACTATAAGAACTTTACAAATGTCTTATTTGCTTCTAAAGCAAAGAGAGGTTAAATTATTTGCCCAGCATCATATAACTAGCAAGCACTGAAGGTCACATTTGAATTCAGGTTTTCTTGATTTCACCAAATCACTAGCTGCCTTTAGAGGAAGAGATTGTTGCACACTATAGTAGTAAAAGGAGGTCTTTTGGACTTGTTCTAGGCCTTGAAGGATGTACAGAATTTTCCTAAAAATATGTAGACTACTTTATGGTTAGAGAACATTTATGCATTTATTGGGACACTCATAACGATATTGGGAAATGAATGCCAATTTCATTTCCCCCATTTTTCCAAACTCTATCAGGGGACTTGCCCAAGGTCATAAAGGTATTAAGGGTCTGAGACTAAATTTGAACTCATTTTCCTGATGCCAGCCCAATGTTCTATGTGTTCAGAACATAGTAGGTACTTAATAAATGCTTGTTGAATTGAACTGAGGGGAAAGATTTTGTTTTGTTTTTTAATAACTTGTTTTGTTGGAAATGGAAAAACAAATAGATTTTATTTATACTAAGAATAAATGGGAATAGAAAAAATTTAAAAAGAGAAACAGAGTACAATTGATAGAATAAAGTCACTCTGGCTACAGGGAACACAATGAAAAAGATGGTAAAATTTCTTAGAGAGTAATGTAGGTAGGAGAGATCCAAAAAGGGAAAGCTAAATGCTATTACTGTTATTCAGGAGAGGATTTATGGATTTACTTTGTTGGAGTTTGAAGGGGAGGAAAAAGCAAGAAAACAAACCCCAAAACTTCTAGAAAGCAGAAGAAAAGTTCAATAAAGTCCACTTTATAGTTAAGGAAAAAGAGATTTGGTGTGGTAAAATGTCATCTATGGGACAGATTCAAATCTAGATTCTCTTACTGTAAATACAATTCTCTTTCCACTGCCAGCTAGATGCCCTACTTAGCTTTATACAAGGGATACACTCCTGAAAAGTTGAACAGAACCCTAATTTAATAAATTCAATAAAATAAAATGTACTCCTTGGGGGAAAAGAAGAAAAGAACTAAATCTTTTTTTATACAGCAAAAATTTCTTCTGCAAAAAAAGCCATCTTATAATTTCTTTTGCCTAATTCTGTTTTTTTATGTATTGTATCAACTTTGCTTATAGCATAGAACTATAACAATGGCTTCTACATTTTAATCAATCAATTAATCATTAAATATTTAATAAACACCTACTATGAGTCAGGTTCTATGCCAAGTGCTAGGGATATAAAAAGAAGTAAAAGATAGTCCCTGCTTCCAAGGAGTTCATAATCAAGGCAGGAGACAACAAATAAACAAATTATATGCAGGATAAATAGGAAATAATTAACCAAAGGAGGGCACTTAAAAAATTCACTGGTATAGCAGTTGGAGTATTAGATTTTAAATGAGGAAGACTTAGATCCAAATCCTGCCTCAAACACTAGTTGTATGTTCCAAGGCAGGTTACTTAACCTCTATTGATCTCAGTTTCCTCCTCTGTAAAATGAGAATGTTACATTTGATAACATCTGAGATCTCTTCTTAAATATAAAGTCATACAACTAAACTCTACCTATCATGTCCTAAATCTATACAGTATCTCTAAACATAAAACCCATCTCTTAATTCTTAAAAAGAAAAGCTAGTAGAAAGGAAGTAATATTTGTTTTCATGAAGAAATGCTGAATTTCTTTTTCTGAGGCACCAAAAAGAGCTTTTAAAACAAAAAGAAGGCAGGTGATGAAATGGCTTTGTATTCTAAAAGCTGGCTATGACTTTTCTCTTACAGCATGAAGTCACCAGGGAGAAAAAAAGTGTCCCAGTGGAGGCCTTTGAGTTTTGTTTGTTACTGGTTTCCCACTGATAGTGTCACAAGTGACACTACATTTTCAGTAAAATGGCTGCTTCCAAGTTCTAGTGGAAAAATGCCAAATATAATTAAAACCTTCAGATTATCACATGTGGCTGGCTCAACCAGACATGAAACTAGAGGGACCTGCCCTTGCAACTAAGTGCCCATGGCTAAATCTCCTAAACAAATTTTCTTAATCTTAAGTAATAACAATAAACCAAAAACAATTAGACAATGACTTGACTGTTAACTGAAGAATGGTCATTCTCCCTCCCAAAAGGCAATCTATTACTTACTAGATCTTCTACCCACTTTATTCCCTCATGAACATTTGACAATTTTATTATGCTCTGATAAGGTCTACTTTTCCATTTATTTCCACCAGTAGCAACAATGTATAAGGCAGTAACTGATACGCTATAGCCAAACATTAAATATATTTCCTTATTTTTTTCTCCATATAAATTGTAAATAATAGCAGGGATTATTGTACTTGACAGTTCAAATGCAAAATTTGACATACTGTCCAACAACTAATCAAAAAAACATTCTGAGAAAAAGAACATTGCAATTTCTCTATGAGAAAAGCATTTCTCACTGAATATTCATGATGCTAGAATTGAACAGAATAAGCAGAATTTTAAATTTATCTGAGAAATCATATGCCCAAGTCCCTGATATTGATCAGGAAGGAGAGATGACTGCCTCCTCCCCTACAAATCGCAGATATTAACATATCCCTAATGTACTGCAATAAGGAATTTTATATACAATAGGTTAGCTTTAGACACCTAACCTCTGATGGGATTTAGGATCAAAAGTCCTTCATTACAATACAGTTGTTTTTTTTTTTTTTTTAAAGCTCTAATAAGATCCTATAAAAGATCCCAAGACGATGTGTGTGTGTATGTGTGTGTGTGTGTATGTGCAAATAAAGTTCTCATATAAAACTCAAATTTCATTCACATCCTATTATTACTTTTAGATCAATATAAATCATTCATATGTGAAAATAAAGGAATACACTGGGGTTAAAATGCAGTTTTTTACTCCTTTGAAACCCATTCTCCACATCTGTCCACTAACATATTTCATTTTCTTCAAGATAAAGATCAATCAAAGGCTACTTCCTTGTAGTATGTGGATCTATCCAGCTAAAAACATACTCTCAATATCTGCAAGAGTTCTCACTCATTCTCATTCTCATATTCTTTCTCTCTCTCTCTCTCTCTCTCTCTCTCTCTCTCTCTCTCTCTCTCTCTCTCTCTCTCTCTCTCTCTCTCTCTCTCTCTCTCTTCCTCCTCCTCTTCCTCCTCCTCCTCCTCCTCCTCCTCCTCCTCCTCCTCCTCCTCCTCCTCCTCCTCCTCCTCCTCCTTCAACCCCTTTCTCTCTTTCCCCCTCAGAACATTATTCACTTGTATGGTAGATTTCTTTTCCCTATCCTCATCTCTTTCAATTATAAACTCTTGAGAGAAAAGACCGTGTCATTTTTTTCTCTTTGTATCCAGAATTTCTAAATTCAATACTTATATGTTGTAGACATTTAAGACATTATTATGGAACTAAGCTAAGAAAGTGAGAATAAATTCATTTTAATAAGAAAAAATATTGATGTGTTTAATTTACTAACATTAGAGATTAATTTTTCAAGTCCTAAAAATTGATGGCAACTGAAATTTATCTAAAATTTATTAAATCATTAATTCAAACTATTTCTCTTACCCCTTATTCTACTGTTGTGTTTTTATTTCTTATGTTTAATAATTAATTAAGAAAAACACAAAATTAGATTCTGATCTTCCCCTGATTCAGTTGTCAATTATTACCAATTTTTTGGGTCACATTCCTAACTATTAGCATTTAAATAGCACTTTAAGGCTTGCAAAATGCTTTTAAATGTTACCTCATTTTATCCTCACAACAACCCTGAGAGGTAGATGCTATTATTATCCTCAATCTATAGTTGATAAAATTGAGGCAGAAATGAATTGATTTGGAAGCAGAATCACACAGCTAGTTAGTATTTGGGGCTGCATTTAAACTCAGGTCTCCCTCAGCCTAGGTCCAGTAGTCTATTTACTGCTGCATCTAGTTTTCACTATTACAGCCTACTCACTTGAAAGAAATTTTAGGACCTTTTTATTCCACGAAGGGTGGGGGGAGGAAACAAAAACAAAAACCTTTAAAAAAAAAAGGTTTCAATGTCAGAATTATTTTAAAATAAACTTTGAAAAATGATACCCTCTTTTAAAAAATAAATTACCAAGACAAAAAAACACCAACTTTAGTTTGTCATCCAGGTTATTATAAACAAGAGAAAGAGAGGAACAGAGCTCAAAGACAGAGTATGTTGAACTTTTCCTACCAATGGTAAATCCCAGAAATCTGATGCAATAAAGAGTTTGATGTGGCTACAGAAATCTGAGAAGTTGGACTATGAAACTGAGCCCCTTAAAAATAATATGGCCCCTGTACTTTTCTAAAATATGTCTTATAAACTTAAACTCCTAATAGAACTGAAAAACACTGCCTAAAGACTAGTGTTTAGAGAAAGGAGCCACTGCCACAGAGATCCCATACAAGAATGAAAATCTACCTGCTAGGAAAAGTGACAGATTTTAAAATTGGAACCAAGAAGTGTGAAGAAGCAGTCTAAGCACCCTGCTATCATGTCTTGACACATAAAACTTCATTTTCTATTTTCAAAAACAAACCCTATCACTTTGCTTACTAACCTGAATCCAGAAGATGACTATTACACATAAGTGAAACAAATATATATATATATATATATATATATATATATATATATACATATATATATCATATATATATATATATATATATAGGCATATATGCGCATATGTATGTATATATACTGCCACTTATTATATGACATGTGGATTTCCCAGAACCTTTTTTCCTTTGCCTCCTAAGTACCCTCTTGCCCATTTTCACTACTCATTAGCAAATGCTATATAAAACACAACAGCATTTGGTAGAGAAAGAAGTTTTGATGACAGAAGTTAAAACTATTGGGTAACATGACCTTTGGGGAGTAGCCATAAATTTCAATCACATAAGATTATACTAGTGTAGGTCAATATTTTAAAAATCCATAATTTTACTTGTATGTGTAATTCCTCTACAAACCTAGATCATGTCCTCCAATAATTAGATAATAATGCATTAATGTTACGTCCACCCCACCCCTGCCAAAAAGAAAAGGAAAGAAAGGAAAGAAAGAAAAGGAAGGAAGGAAAAGAGGGAAGGAAGAAGAGAGGGAAGGAGAGAGAAAGGGAGGGAAGAAGGGATAGAGGAAGGGAAAGAGGGAGGGAGAAAGAAAGGAAGGAAGGGAGGGAGGAAGAAAAAAAAGAAATAAAGGAAGGGAGGAAGAAAGAGAGAGAGAAACCATCTGGTGTCCAACCTTCTGGCAATAAGCCTCTACTAACTTAGCTAGACTAATAATTAAGTGACAATTCACTTAAAAAACTTTTGAAGTTGGTAGACCTGACAGAAGGTTTGCTTCAGTGTCAGAGCTATTAGGCAACTTCATCTGTATGCTACATCAAGTCAATAGAGCAGGATGGTATCCAAGAGTTAATTAATACACAAATTTTGATAAATAAATTTAAATCAAATAACATTACAGAAAATGTGTTTTTACAAAGGAAATAATTCAAGGTTACACTAAGGCAGGTGTTAAGTCTCAAAGAATTTCCACTCTATTACTATGGAAAATAGAAATTTAACTGTACTCATTTCCTTCACAAAACTACCAGAAAAGTATGAGTTTTCTTTTTATTGTATCCTCACTTTTATATCTAAAGGAACTCTTGCTCCCTTTCAAGGCCAAGCCCAATCATTATTCTATTTTGAGATAAACTTCATGTTACCCTAAAAAATTTTCTATTCATGTTAAAAAAAATTTCTTCAAAAAGTTAGTACAGTAACCTGTTAAGTAAGTTCTGCATTCACTTGATACATTGTCAGAATCTAGAGTAAATATAACTGTATTTACATTGATGTAATATTTTCTTAACTAGCCTTTGTTTCTTTCCTCACATTTTTCCCACATGTAAAAATGGAATAATAATCTTTTTAATCCCCTTTAAATAGGTTGTTATATGTAAAGTATTTTGTCAACTTAAAGAGCTAAGTGACTTATTATTTTGATTTCTTTAAACTTCAATCTATCCAACAATTCTATTCTCTGAACCATGTTATTATGGTTCAGAAATAGAGTAATAATCTCATATGCTTTTGTTTTTTTAAACAAAACATAACACTACCAAAACCATTATGACTCCAAGAGAGCAAAATTATTTGCTAGATTGGCAGTAAAAGACACTAAAATAATAACATTTCATTTATATAGTATTTCAAGGTTGGCAAAGTACTTTTTCACAGAATAACCTTGTTATGTGAAAAGATATCTCAGTTATGTTACCATTAGTCATGAGTTTAGAAGGAGGACTGTGAGACATTAAAGACTAGGCTTCTCTAGACTTGTTTCCCCATCTATAAAATAAAAGCTGTTACATGATTTCTAAGGTTTGATATGTCACAAATGAATTACTAAAATAATCTAGTCTAACCCTCTATCATGACAAGTGAGAAAACTAAGGCTCATACAAACTAATCTATTTACAGAAGATCACAAAGCTATTTATTGTGAGAATCAGTCGTTTGTCTCCTTGCACAACATTCTTTCTAAATGATGCTTCCATGCATTCTAATCAATATGAAAAATGGTATTAACTCTTAACAATTCTCAAACATATACATTTATTTTTAGGCTTATGCTTTACAGGTACGAGTCTATTTTTTAAAAAAAAGATGAAAGTGCTACTTAATACCTTAGACATCCATTTACAACAAAGGAAGACAATACATTTTTGTTCTTGTGGAACAATAAAACACTAGTATTTCTAACATTGCAATTTTCAATTTAAAACGATTAAGTGTAATATACATATGTATAGTATATAATACATTATATATATAATAATATATGTAATATATGAACACATGTTTTATGTAATATATGCATGTTTTCATCATTTTTATATTAAAGTTCTTTAACAATAAGGAAACAAAAAAACAGACTAAAAAAATCCACAAAGCTAAATTGCTTTTATTTAATGTGACCCACTCTCATAGTTTACTAGAATTTGTTCATTAGAACCTTCACTTTGCAGATTCAGAAGACAGCTCACTTCTCAGCAATGGACACGAATGTTTTTTAAAAAATATATTGCAGAAGCTAGATGACACAGTAAATACAGCACTGGCCCTGGAATCAGGGGGGCCTGAGTTCAAATCTGACCTCAGATACTTAATATCAATTGTATGAGTCTGCGCAAGTCACTTAGGCTAATTGCCTCTCCAAAAAAAAAAAAAAAAAAAGTTATCATCACTCACTCAATAAGTATTTATTATGTACAATTATGTTAAAAGTACTATAAAAGATAGAAATAAATTAATAATTAAGCATTAAGTGCCTACTGTGTGCTAGATACTCTAAGTAGAAAAAAAGACAGGAAGGAAATAGCTCTTGCCTTCAAGAAGCTTATGTTCTATCAAAGGAGAAAGATTAAGCTGGGATAAAATATGTATATGTGTGTATATGTATATATATATATATATATGTATATATATATATAGTATTTATACACATGTGTATATATGCAAAATGCAAATATGAACTAAAGAAATGCATAAATACAAGAAGTGAGGTGGAGAGTGACTAGAAGTAAGCATTTGAAATATAGTAGAATCAAAGCTGGAAGTTATCTCAGGGTTCGTCTAGTTCAACTTCTTTATCTTAGAGATGAGAAAATAGACTCAAGAAGATTTGAGTAACCTAGCCAATGTGTCACAGATATTATCAGAACTGAGATACAAACCAAGATCCCCTAAGCCAGAGTTCCTTTCAGTGTTCCAAAGAGGAAATGTACAAGCTCAATTTTGAAGGAAATTGGGGACTAAACAAAATAGTTGAACAGAACACTGTAGTCATGAAAGATAGACAGCCTACACACAGAGAGATAAGTAACAAAGAGTGCCCTATGTAACAGCAAGAATGAAAGTGTAGCTGAACCATAATGTGTTAAAGGAAGTAATGTACCATTTGATGAAAAGGTACAATGAAGAAGAAAAAGTTTCTGACCTCATCTCTAATTTTATGCAAAATTTACATTGTACAAAATATACTCAAACTCACAGTTATGAAATACTCCAATTATTTCACTGTAGCACCATCTTCCCTCTATCTCCAGCCAGATCCTGTCAGACTAAAAATACATCCACTAGAGTTGCCAAAGGGATGTCTGGGTACCAAACTTCCTGCCATCTTCTATGTCTGCCAATTAACTTTTTTTCTTTCTTAAAAAAATAGCAATTTACTCTTTTAAAGGAAGAAAAACTGTTACCACCCCCACCCCCAATCATCATTGTGACTATACTAACAAGTTTCAGCAGATTAAATGGGTTGATGGTAGGAAACACCATATTTTAGAATATAAACATGAGAGGAAACAAAGAAGGGGATAATTGCCATTAGGTCTTCTGGTTTAATTGTTATTCACCAAGCAAGAGGGAGCCATTGAAGATGTTGGGACACAGGGACATGAATTAATTGTTTAGGCCAACCCCCTCATTTTACAAATTAAGAAACTGAGGCATAGAGAGTCTAAGTGACTTGTACAGTTACAGAAATAGGATTCCAATTCAAATCCCTTAACACCAGAGCCATTGTTTTTTTCTGCCTACAAAATGATACCACATTTGCACAGAAATGGTTTCTCTTTTTAGTCAAAAAGATTTGTCATTTTGGTTGAAGGTTTTATTATTGCTCCCAAATAACAAAATTTAAAGGTTATACAGATCCATTCATTTCCTATAAATGCACATATTATAGCTCCTTCCTTAACATGTCCACACAAATGCCAGTAAGCATAAGTAATAATGAAAGTGAAGGGAGAGAAAAAGCAGTTTGCTTACATGTGAAATTATGAATGTTAAGATACCTTGAGCAGTTGAATTTTTTAAAAATACATTAGCCAAATCACTAAAGTATTAGGATTTGTTCCCTCAACCAGAGTAAGAGTAAAAATATACATAGAAACAGAATGATAAGTAGAAAGATCATGGGAACCTGGAGTCAGAAGATCTCCAACAACTCTAACAATGACTATTTATACATGATGATCAACTGTGATAGACTTGGCTCTTTTCAACAATGAGGTGATTCAAGGAAATTTTAATAGGCTTGTGATGGAAAGTGTCATCCACATCCAGAGAAAGAATTACAGAGAATGAATGTGGATCAGAGCATAGGATTTTCACCTTTCTGTTGCGGTTGCTTTGGGGTGTGTGTGTGTGTGTGTGTGTGTGTGTGTGTGTGTGTGTGTGTGTAGCATAACGAATATGGAAATGTGCTTAGAAGAATTGCACAAGCTTAACCTATACTGGATTGCTTGGGAAAGGGGTGGGGAAGGGAGAGAGAGAAACATGGAACACAGCACTTTGCAAAGGCGAATGCTGAAAACAATTTTTGCACAAATTTGGAAAAATTTGGTAGTTTTTTTTTAATGTATGAAACAGAAAGCCAAAAAAAAAAAATTACTATCTATGTGACTTTGGGAAGGTTACTTACCTAATACTCAATTTTCTTTCCTATTAAATGGAGAGAATGCCCATGCTATCTAGCTCATGTGTTCAACCAATTCAATCCAACACACATTTATTAAATGCCTCCTATATATTAAGCAAGGTACTTGATACTGAGGATAGGGCTAGACTTGTGATTTTAATGACATAGATGCTGTACCAGTGCAAAGAAGAATCTTCATTCCAGTGTGGTATAATTATAGAGTCACCTACAACATGGATAAGTCAAGTGATTTGCCCAGAATCATACTGCCAGTATGTTTTAGGGGAGGGATACGAATACAATTCTTCCAACTGGCTATTACACACCATGATATAATATTGAAGTTATAAAAGCAGCATGAAAACAGTTTTATTTCCAAGAAGCTTAAATTCTATTGAGAGGTAACATGCATACACACAAATACAAAATTAATATGAAATAAATATAAAAATAATTTTGAGATAAATTGGGGGACTATGAACAATTTGGGAAATCAGGAAAAGATCCAAAAGGAGAGGATTCAGAAACATAAAGTACTATTTATAGGGATGATATTATCATCATGGAAAATTCCAATTTCTTCTACTAACCTAATTTGTAAGAGCTGTTCCAGTCAGATTGAAAATGTGGGAAAATGTTAAGTAGGAATTTATATTCAGGTGCTAAAGAGAATGAGAATTCCAAAGAAAGCAAAAGGTTATGGATTTTTCATGCTTATAATGGTGAATTCTCTCAAGTAGAAACTTATTCTGATATTCATATATTTAAAAGGTACCAACATATAATATTTTAGGAGAGTTGTAAGACAATTAGCTATTAAAAATGGCTAGAAAGTAAAATATTTGGAGCTCTCTTTGGGGACCTGAAATAATGGTGTTGGTGGGGTTAGGAAAGACACTTCAACAAGGTAATTATTCACTTCCCTCGAAGGAATGTCATGAGGATTAAATGAGATAAAATCTGTAAAGGATTTAGCAACCAGATACATGGTAGGCACTAGATAAATGCTTTTTTTCCTCCCTTTTCCTCTTCATATTAAGAAGACAGGCTTTTTATTGGTAAGCTCTTACTTTCCCCCAAAGGAAAATGTCATACCTGGAATGCTTTCTTTAATCCTTTCACTTTAAATTCATTTTTCACGCTAAGTTACTTTACCTGATTAAAGCTTTCCTTAAACACCTCAACCTGTAATGAGCCCCTCTTTCTCTGAACGCCTATAAAAAGGAAATTTGCATATATGGCCAACTGAATGCATTATCTTCTCAATATTTTGTAATCTGGGTTTTGGCAACAAGAAAAAGAATCACTCTTCTAGTATGGTATAGTTTTGAATATGACTATATCCCGTCTTCTCAATAAGTCTGTAAGTTATTTGTGGACATAACCTGAGTCTTTTAAAAAGTATAAAATAGTATCTGGAACACAGTAGGTACTCAAAAGTTTGCTAGGTGATTTTAAGTTGAGGCCCTTTTTACTGAAAATCATAAGAATTGCTCTGAATCCAAAGCACCTTGAGTTTGGCCAACAAGAGACTCCAATAAAAACTCTGGTTCTAAATTTATCTCTATTTTTTGTGGCCTTAAACCCCATCTCTTGGCCAACTAATGTTTATTGTCTTCTCTATTTTTTGATTTTAAGGATTTTTGAGATCCTTACAGACTTCTATCTTTAAAAATATTTTAATATTATTTTCAAAATATAAAAAAAAATCTTTTGGGATAAAAAATCTCAGATGAGAAACAAGGGCTCAAATTCTGGGGTGGGGGGGAACTTATCATTTACATTAAAGATGAATTCTTATATAGAAAATTAAAAAATTAGAGAATAGATTTAATAATCAGTTTGGGTTTTAACTACAGCTCAAAAATAAAAGTTTTCTTCAATAAAAAAAAAGTCTTATTATGAAGTCAACTCAACCAGGTTCCATTTGGATGA
Organism: Antechinus flavipes; assembly: GCF_016432865.1. Classification (NCBI taxonomy): domain Eukaryota; kingdom Metazoa; phylum Chordata; class Mammalia; order Dasyuromorphia; family Dasyuridae; genus Antechinus; species Antechinus flavipes. The sequence continues at coordinate 271,168,326 of NC_067401.1, forward strand.
CATCAGACACTATTACACTACTAGAATTGCTACTAAAAAATCACTTTTAGAGAGGGGTTGATTTAGGCTCAATATATGAAGTACTCTCTAACAATTACAACTGTCCAATGACAGAATGCCACTAAGTTTTCCATCACAGAAAATAGTAAAGCAGAGGAATAATAACAGAGTGTTGTAAAAAGGAAGGAGGTAATATAATGGGGAGGAAGTCATACTGGATGCCTTCTGGCATCTAGTTACTTCTAAATCTACAATTCTGTCATTTATTACAACCATGCAAAATTAAACACAGTAATGATGGGTCAAAAGTTACAATTTTAAAAATCATTTGCCTCATAAAAGTCTTATGCAAAAGATAAAGGAGTTTTATCATTCCCATTTACAGCTGAGGAAACTGAGAATCAGAAAAGTTAAGTGACCCTTCTACCCACAGCCACATAGCTAATAAATGGCAGAATTGGGACCTGAATGCAAGTTCAGGATTTTCTGTAGCATATCAAGCAGTATATGTGTCATATTTGGGAGTTCAAATCAAAATTCTTCTGTTTACTACTTATATGACCATTTAAATTCTCTGAGCCTCAATTTTTTCTGACAAGTGAAGGGATTAGAATAACTGATCTTAAGTTTGCTAAGATGTTTAAATCTATGATCCTGCATAAATGTTACCTAATAACCTTTTCCTTTCAAAAGAGTTTTTTTTTTTTTTGGTAGGTGAACCCTCAAAAGAATTTGGCTAGAAGTATGTTTGACAGCAATCAACAGGGAGCAAGGGGAGGAGGCAGATAAAAAATTAGTTTCAACAACTATTCAAATTTAACTTTTTAAAAGATTTATAGATATTTTAAGCTAGTCATAAAATTCAGAGATTGAAAACTGCTAGAAAACCATCAGTTTCTAAAATTATCTTTTCTAAGCATGGCTCAATGCTTGAAGCAAATCCTTCACTATAGTGTGTAAGCTTGTCCACACTACAAATTATTGGGAATGTTCTTCATGTTTTGTGGTTGCAAAATTACCTATACTTTGTAGTCAAATCCAGCTTAAATTAAAGTCACATCTGCCCAGTTCAAATTAAAGTCATATCTGGTTTAAAACAGAAATGTCAAGTCTAAAAAAAAACCCTATCAACTAGCAAAGACCCCATCTATTACTAAAATGCTATGGTTTTTGTTAAACAGCCAAAAAAAATATATATTCCTTTTTCTTCGATCATATAATTATATGGAAGGAAAAGAAAAAAAAATCAAACATGGTCAAATCCTCAAGAATAAATTTTAAAATGGGCATTTAGTTTCAAAACAAATTGCTCTTAAGAGTTTTTCTGCCATAGGTAATAAGAGAATAAGATCCCTAAAGGTAGGGAATTTTGTAGTTTTGTCTTTCTGTCTTCAGTGCCTATCTCAAGTGCCTGGAATATAGGCACTTACTGAATACACGTGGACTTGAACTGGAAAATACAAAAAATTCTTAGTTATAATTCTACAAAAGACACTTGTAGAAAACATATACATGTCTTACAATCACACTAGTAAATTAAAAAAAAGACTCTCAAAAGTTGGGCTGGGTAATCAAATAGGCAGTAGGATAATAGAACAGAAAGTTTGGAGGATTTGAAATTAGGGAATCTGGGTTCAAATCTCAGGTCTGCAACTAATTACTTTGGTGACTTCGGCATAAATTCTTTGTGAACAGAAACTAATTTTTTTATCAAGTATTTTTTCCAGTGCCAAGAAAGTGCCTAGGATATAAAAGATGTTCATTTAATGCTCAGTGAATTAGTCTCCTTTTCTATAAAATGTAAGGAACTGGGTTCAATGACTCTTAAAGGTTCCTTTCAGTTCAAAATCTAAGAATAGCTGTTTCAATAGACAGTTGATGACAGTGAATAGACACCCACATACATATATATTACAAATGCATGTGTATATATGTATATACACAGAGGTGTGTGTGTGTGTGTGTGTGTGTGTGTGTGTGTGTGTATTCCAGATTTGGCAATTACGTAACAATGATGTGCCACTAACAAAAGTCAGCCAGAGATTCTGGTTGTTGATCTGTCATTGAAATCACTATATTTTAAATATACTGCACACTTAAGCAATACATTTATTTGCCCTTCTTTCAATTCCAGTATCTAATACAAAATTTCCCAAATTTATCTATAGCTTGCCTCCTAGAGAGACGCCTTCAATCCTACCCAAGAAATCTTTAGATATTGATGGCTAAAGACAAAAGGGAAAAAGTCTCCAGCAAATTTAAGCAGCTGCCATAGGAAGAAAAACTTATCTTGGTGGACATAATTTTATGAAAAGTACTACTTTTCTAAAAGCAAATTAAAGCAAGAGCAATGTGAGCATAAAGAAACACTGTCAAGGTATAACTGCACTGTGGTGAGAAACAGTAGCTTTTAAGAGGCTAGAAACAAAAAACACTACTTGGTAGTGATTGTTTAAGCCTGTAGCCTCTGTCTACACCATGTTAAGACAGCATATGAACACAAAAGACAAAAACAATATTATTAAAATTAATTTATAGTAACTAACAAAAAAATGATAACCATTGGGAACTGCTTCTAATACCTACAGTTCTGCTTTCAGGCATATGTTTTAGCAAGTAAAGTGTAATCTTGTCTATGATGGCTAAATATGAATACATTTCATAACAAGATTTAAAATATTCAAAGAGAAGCACTCACAAAAAGCTATTATAATCCATCATAGAGAATAAACTCAATTCCAAAATTTCAGTGCAGAAGTATAATCGACAGAATCCTGGGAGGTAAATTAAAGAATTTTGTGAACCCATTATAGTGAACCTGGCAAACCCATGATAGTAAGTCTGGCTTCACTGTGATTCCTCCAGGATCAGGAAATTCTGAAACAAAGAGGTAACTAAAGTTTAGTGGGAATTTTTTGGTTTTTGATTTAACCCCAAATAATTGATTTTCAAATATTTTTTCAGTTCATTGAAAATTTTCAGGTATTGAAGATACTTTGTTTTGGGGGCAAAGGAGAAATGTCCTAATATTTTTGAAAAAATTGTGAAAGTATTATGATCAGAGAAGATCATCTATTGTCCAAACATAGTTTAAGACTATTAGAAGTTTATTCTGGAATGATATTCTGTAATTTTTTTTCCTATTACAACTAGAACTCTCCCACAATCCCTATCAATCCATTTTGCAAGCATGCACATTATACTCCCATGTAGATGTAATAGCATACCCAAGACAGATGCCAAAAGATTTTTTACCCCCATCCCCACACTTTAAAAAAATCGCATATTCCATTACTTTCTTCATTTGAATTTAAACAGCCTCTTCACCTAATAAAATAGTCTTGTTTCATTTTTTAAACAATAATATCAACAAAATTTTGCCTATTCCCTTATTTTAGAGATGATGGAACTGAAATTATAATCCTCATAAGCTTTTGGAATTAAAAAAAATGAAGGCCTTGGACTAGAATACCTTAAAAGTTTCCTTCCAATTCTAACCTTAATATCCTGTGCCCTATTCTATCTCCCAGATAAAGGATTCCAAGAGAACCTGTGATTTGAAGGTTACATGGTGAGTAGCAGTACCAAGGTGTGAGCCTGGGTTGTTATACTCCTAGACCAAAAAGCCTTTTCTACCACATTATGTTAAAAACTCATTAACTGTTTAGACACATCACTTTTGGATTTAGCATGACCTTTACTTTTAGCTAAGCAATATTCTCAGCAAAATCAGTTAAGTGAAACATCAGGTAATGCTTTCTAATTATCATTCCTGGATATAATGAGGTTTTCCCAGGATCTCTTAAACTAAGACTAAATGATGAGCAAATTCACCAAGTAAAATTAATAGAAAAACTGATAAATATAAAAAAAGAGGGAGTACCATTGCATTTTCATTGTACACTGCAGCATGATTACCGGAATTCCTAGATTTCCAATATGCATTAGTATGTAGTTTATATTTTACACCAAGTACTCATTTATAACTTGAATGGGGGGAAGGAGGGAAGAAAGACCAAATTTGTATAAAGGAATGTCCCTTCTACTACCTACAGTTATTCTTAATAAAAGCCTGAGTCCCGAAAAGAATAAAAAAAGGCTTTTTTTTCTGCAAAACTGCATAATTCCAAAATGGGGAAGGAGAGAGGAATCAGCTAAAGAAAATAATCTGAAAGGAAGACTACCTTGAGAATTTAATCAAGGAAACAATGAGAGACAGAGCTATACCTGCCTCCAATTCAATATCAAAAGACATTGTGTGTATCTGAATTTATCTCTTTCCGAAACCCCTTTCCCCTAAAACCAATTCTTCATCCAATTCAACAGACACTAGTTAATAAACCATTGTGACAAAGATGACGGGACGTTGCCTTAGCTTCAAAAGATTTCCAGATCTTTTCTAGTCTTCTCACTCCAATGAGCCACCTACTGAAGGTTTTTGGATGCTTAAAAGAGGTGGAATTATCTGCCAAACTGTGCTAAGTACAATTTCTGATTTCCAAGAAGGCCTAATTGCTTGGGGATCCCTCCGACTCTGGAGAAATCGGAAGGTAAGAGGAAAGGAGGGTTTGGGGTTAGTGACTAAAAGGACAAGTTTCAGAGAAGATGGGTGCCCACTCAGTCCACTGGGTGGCATTTCCTCTGGAAAGGCCACTGCTGCCAGGAATCTTCCTTTTGCTGAAGGGGGTTCTGCTGCAGAAAAAGATGTCTCCAACTGCAACTGGGTTCGCGGTGCCCCAAAATACCCACCCCCCAGCCCCAACTTCTTCATCTTCAGGCAGTCTGTTTGCCACTGGCTCCCACGTATCTAGGCGCACTCAGAAAAACGCCCCAGAACAGAAAATTCTCCAGCGCTTCCACCCCACAGCAGCCGCGATTCAAGGACCCTCCTCCACGATCCACCCTCACTCCCACCACCACCTAGGAAAACCTCACGCAAAGGGTCCAAAGTCTCACCTCGGACAAAGGACAAAGCCCGGGGAATCCCAGCGGAGCCCAAGTAGCGTGGCCTGAGCCGATCCCTCTGGGAACTTTCCGGACATAGCAGCTCTTTCCTCGGCGCCGGAAAACAAAAGCTCCGGAGCAAGCTGCAGGAGGAGGAGGAGAGGAGGAGGAGGAGAAGGAAGAGGAGGAGGAAGAGAAAGAAGAGGAGGAGGAAGAGGAGGAGGTGGGGAAAGAGAAGCAGCGGCGGCGGGAGCTGGAGCAGAAAGTGAAGAAGAGCATCGCTCGCGAGCCGCTTCTGCAGCTGTCTCAATTTGCACAGGGTGTCCCGCCCCTCAGGGTAACCCAGGGCTCCCTCCTTAAAGGAGACGTTCCCCTTTTGGAAAGGAAACTGAGCTGCGACTCTGTCAGTCTCTGTTACATACACGTATTTGGGCTGCGTGTCCTAGACACATCTTTCTAGGGAGAGCGAGTGCTGCACGGATACCTCTAGGCCGACGTCTTAGGCTTCGTTTGGGCAGATTGAGGGTCCCTCCATGCCTTCTCCTCCGCCTTCGCTCCGCCACCTTCAACAAACCCGGCTTTGCTTCCACCCCATGCAGAGATTTTAAAGACTCCGAGCTTTTCCCGTGCCGCAGCTGCCTGCGCGCAGGCTGGAGGAGCAAGACAGAAAAGAGGGTGGGGTGAGGGGGTAGGAATAGCAAATTCCAGGAGCTTGCACATGGCGCCGCCCCAGCCTCCGAGTTCAGCCCCAGAACGTCTCCCACCTCCAAAAGTCCCGAATTTGGCCTGGGTTAGGGTCGCACCAACCAGAACCTCCCCCGAATCCCCTGACAGCCCAATAGAAATGAGGGGTCCCCAGGCAAGCCTGCTGCACATGGCTCCAAGGCTCGCCTTCCCACTCGGCCCGCAGCTTCTTCCCTCATCCGCCCCTTCCTCCTCTTCCAGGTTTACTGGAGCCAGGCTCTTGAAGAAGGTAATTTAGCCTACCTAGAAAGCCAGCTTCTTAAACCTACCAGGAAACGGATCCTTGGAGGGGCTGGGTATTTAGGAAGTCCTTGATCAGAGCCAGGGACCCGAGGCAGACCTCACCCCATTGGACCTCTGCTAATTTCAGAAACCCTTAATTCCGGCAGGAATTGATTCCAAAAGTGTCACCAGCACAGGGTGACAGAGGGGATCAGGACCGCCAAGTCTTTAGACTCGATAGCCCATTTGAGATTACAGCATCTTCTTCTGGAGAAATACCACTTGGCAATATTTTCTTTTTCTTTTTTTTTTTTAAGTGACACTAGTGTTAAGTGTCAGAGATCAGATTTGAACTCAGGTCCTCCTGACTGCACCACTTAGCTGCCCCTACTTGGCAATATTTTTTTTTTCTCTACCTGGATTTCAGGATTAAAGATCTGCTCTACCAAGGATTGCTCTTTCCTTTCTTTCACTCACTACCTTAACCAAGGTTTACAGCCAATCATTACCTAAAGAGTTTTCTTGGGAGTAAGTTTTTTTTTCCATCTCTGGTTGCAATTGTTACCAGCACTTACCCATGCCTACAGCAAACAGAACTAGGGATGCACAAAAGAGGCAGTTTCCTAAAATGAGGGAGGACACAGGAGGTGTGCAATGAGAGATATCTTTTTTTATTATTTTGTAGAAACAAACTTTTTTTTTTTTAAATATCAGGACATTCCCATCATAGTGGCTCTTGGGTGTTTCTTCCGTGACTGGATCAAATCCTATTGTGTCTTACTTGCTCCTCCAGTACCTTACTAAGGTTCAGACCTTAGACAACACACAGGGGGCACAATTGTCATATTTTATTCAACAAGGAAGGGACTAAAGGACTCTCTTTCTAATTGAAGTATTAGGAATACCAGAGCTCAAGCTCTGCCTCTCAACACATTCAATTTAATAATAATAGCTAATGTATATATAGTGTTTAAGTTTGCAAAAGAACTTTATAAATAGTATCACATTTGTCTTTACAATAACCCCAGGGGAAAGTACCATTTTGTAGATGAGGAAAATGAAAGCAGATAGATGTAAGTGACTTGCCTAGGGTTACATAGCTGTTCTCTGAAGTTATATGAGTTTAGTGTTTTCCTGAGTTTCAGCAATCTGCCCAACCTACATTACTTCTAAGTACTCTTCTAACTGATCTATGATTTTTATGAACTATGAAGAAGGCTCTTAATCTCTCAGAAATCCAGGCTCTCAAAATCTATGCACTAAGATCAGAAATCAAGGAGAAAAAAACAAAGCAAAACAAATACAAGGTTCAAATAAAATATTTATGAACAAAAGCTACGTAGTTCAATGGAAAGAAGGGCTGAAGGTGAAGTCCAAAAATGTTTGACTTTTGGAATTGCTACTATACCCCTAGGCATGTTCACTTATTTGCATAGCCATTAGATAAAAGGAACATTTTCTCAAATCCCAATATAATCTGATATCTATGAACAAAATTTTTACTGTTTTGTCTCTTTTCTATTATTTCTGCCATCCTAATCATTGTTACTCTATCCACATGAAAACATTCTGTTTCTTGCAGTTAACTCAATCGAGCACCTTCTGGAGAAAAAGAAGGAAGATAAGAAGCTAGTTTTGTTTTGGGATGATGAGGAAGAAGCAAGGGAGCAAAGTATGATAGGAAGTATATTGCCTTTGAAGTCAGGAAACTCCAACTTTGCTATTTATTAGCCATGTATCCTTTTAAAATTCACTTAATCTCTCTGAACCTGTTTCTTCATCTGTAAAATGATTTGCTATTTTTCTCAGAAAGACTTTTTCACTACCTTATTTAAGTTATTTGAACATCATTTGAAGATAAAATATTATATATGAAGTATATTATTACAGGAAGTATACTGTAGGTTCACTCTGCCAGAGCTCATTTTTCTGATTTGTAAATTCTATGGAGCCATGTCAGCCTTAAAGAAGAAAAAGTCCAAGGCCACATTTTACAGCACCATCTTTCATTGCATGCCATTGTCAGAGGAGCCAAAGGCAAAAAAGTAGTTGAAGTGAAGGGGCAGCAAGTCTCTACCATTCTAAGTGCCTTTTGCAGACACCTTGAGTTCTATTTATAAAGCTAGTTGAAAAAGTTGAAAAAAACATCACTATGTATTTAGTAGAGCACAGTTAAAGAATGTCTATGCACACTCCAAAGTTTCTAGAAAGCATTTCCATTATGTCATTATGACTTCCCTGGAATTAAGCTCTTCAGCCTCTCCACATCTTCAGAGACACTCTATGTGAGGACCTGTTGCTCATTACTTTATATTATATGAATTCACTGGATTTTATTTGCCATTTTCTTATGTAAGGTAGAAATGGGAAGAAGTGGAGCTCTGATTTATTTACTCACTATTCAAGAGTCTTCCCAACCCCAAACCTGAGAAAATAAGTGAAGAGGAAACTCATTATGCCCTTTAATTCTTTAACATAGGACTACTTTTTTTACTTGGTATAGGTATACATGTCCTCAGAATTATTATACCAGTGGACTGCTAGTGTTATGAATACCCAACACTCTGTAAATAATTCTTCCTCAAAAGACATCACAGGAGACTTCCGGTTAAGATGGCAGAGAGGAGGCTCACAGCTGCATAAGCTCCACGCTTTCTCTCACTATCCACTTCATTACAAGCCTCTGAATCAATGCTTGACTGAAAAAAACCCACATATAGTTACCAAGAGAAGCCATCCTTGAGATCCGCCAAGAAAGGTCTGTCTTTACTTGAGGGCTGGGATGGTTTTGGATCGGGTGCAGGCTGAGGGCAGCGGCAGTGAGAGCACGGGAGCAGACTGGAGAGGGGGTGGGGAGTGATCGCAGCCGTCTCTGCAGGGAGAACTTCACTACAGGTTTGGATACTTTGCTCCAGTAGCAAGTCAGCAGCCCAGCAGAGAAGCTAAAAACACCGGGGATGAAGAATACAACCCCAAACAGCTGGAGTCTCTCGGGACCTGGCCGCCCCCCCAACCCCCACAGTGACTCAGCACGCTTTGGGATCTCAGAGCGCACGCGCAACACAGTCCTGCTAGTGCCTCACTGCTGCCTCCTGCAGTCTGTAGAGGAAGCTCGATAACATACCCAACCCCTCCCCCAAAGAAAGACTCCAGTTTTTTCTGTTTTTCTTTGGTAGTTTGTCTCTGATTAATAGACAGAATGAGCAAGAAGCTGAAGAGGACTTTAACCCTTGACAGCTTCTACACAGATAGAGAGCAGACTCTAAATCCTGAGGAGACTAAAAACAGGCAGTCCCCAGGTGAATCCCCAAAAGAGGAGATCATCTGTTCCTCAGCACAGATGAACCTCATAGAAGTGATTAAAAAGGCTCTCACAAGGGAGCTAGAAGAAAAATGGGGAAAGCAGAGTGAGGCTTGGCAAAAGGAGAGGGAGGCTTGGGAAAAGGAGAGGGAGGCTTGGCAAAAGAGTCTGGAGAAAGTTAAAGAGAGAGTGGATAAAGAAGTAAAATCCTTGAAAAATAGGATTGGTGAACTGGAAAACAAAATTGGCAAAATGGAAAAAAATTTCACAGAACAAAAGAACTCAATTGGACAATTAGAAAAAGATTTTAAAAAAGTGAGTGAAGAGAATACTTCACTGAAAATCAGACTTGAACAAGTGGAATTGAATGACTCGAGGAGACAAGAAGAATCAGTCAAGCAAATCCAAAAAAATCAAACAATGGAGAAAAATGTGAAATACCTTCTGGGGAAGACAACAGACCTGGAAAACAGATCCAGGAGAGACAATCTGAGAATCATTGGACTCCCAGAAAAACATGATGAAAAAAAGAGCCTAGACACTATTTTCCAGGAAATTATCAAAGAGAACTGCCCAGAAGTCAAAGACACAGAGGGTAAAATAGACATTGAAAGGATTCATCGATCACCCACTGAAAGGGATCCTAAAATCAAAACACCAAGGAATATAGTGGCCAAATGCCAGAACCCTCAGATGAAGGAAAAAATATTGCAAGTGGCTAGAAAAACCCAATTCAAGTATCAAGGAGCCACAATAAGGATCACCCAGGATCTGGCAGCATCCACATTAAAAGGTCGAAGGGCCTGGAATATGATATTCCGAAAGGCTAAGGAACTTGGTATGCAACCAAAAATAACTTACCCAGCGAGAATGAGCATCTTTTTCCAGGGAAGAAGATGGACATTCAACGAAGTAAGCGAATTTCATCTATTTCTGATGAAAAAACCAGAACTTAACAAAAAGTTTGATCTACAAATATAGAACTCAAGAGAAATCTAAAAAGGTAAAGATTAATCTTGGGAACTATATTTTGACTATATAGATGTATAAAGAATACATGTATACCTTGTTCTAGAAATTGATGTGGAAAGGACATTGTATCAGAAAAAGGGTAAAGTGGGCGTAGTACATCTCATGAAGAGGCATAGGAAACCTATTATATCTGAGAGAAAGAATGGAGGGGGATGAATATAGTGGGTATCTTACTGCCTTCAGAATTGGCTTTAAGTGAAAAATGTTAAGACATATTCAATCTATGGTGAAACTTCTCCCACCTCATTGAAAAGTGAGAAGGGAAAAGTGAAAAGGGAAGGAATAAGCTAAGTGGAAGGGAATACGGGAACTGAGAGGGAAAGGGGTAAGATAGGGGGAGGAACTCTAAGGCGGGGGGAGGGATACTAAAAAGGGAGGGCTGTGAGAAGCAAGTGGTGCTCACAAGCTTAATACTGGGAAGGGGGGGAAAGGGGAAAGAAGGGAGAAAAGCATAAACCGGGGTTAACAAGATGGCAAGTAATACAGAATTGGTCATTCTAACCATAAATGTGAATGGGGTAAACTCCCCCATAAAGAGGAAGCGGTTAGCAGAATGGATTAAAAGCCAGAATCCTACAATATGTTGTTTACAGGAAACACACCTGAAGCGGGGAGATACATGCAGGTTAAAGGTAAAAGGTTGGAGCAAAATCTACTATGCTTCAGGTGAAATCAAAAAAGCAGGGGTAGCCATCCTGATCTCAGATCAAGCTAAAGCAAAAATTGACCTAATTAAAAGAGATAAGGAAGGACACTATATCTTGCTAAAGGGTAGCATGGATAATGAAGCACTATCTATATTAAACATATATGCACCAAGTGGGGTAGCATCTAAATTCTTAAAAGAGAAACTAAGAGAGCTGCAAGAAGAAATAGACAGTAAAACTATAATAGTGGGAGATCTCAACCTTGCACTCTCAGAATTAGATAAATCAAACCACAAAATAAATAAGAAAGAAGTCAAAGAGGTAAATAGAATACTAGAAAAGTTAGGTATGATAGATCTCTGGAGAAAATGTAATGGAGACAGAAAGGAATACACTTTCTTTTCAGCAGTTCATGGAACCTATACAAAAATTGACCATATATTAGGACATAAAAACCTCAAACTCAAATGCAGTAAGGCAGAAATAGTAAATGCATCCTTTTCAGACCACGATGCAATGAAAATTACATTCAACAAAAAACCAGGGGGAAGTAGACCAAAAAATAATTGGAAACTAAATAATCTCATACTAAAGAATGATTGGGTGAAACAGCAAATCATAGACATAATTAATAACTTCACCCAAGAAAACGATAATAATGAGACATCATACCAAAATGTATGGGATGCAGCCAAAGCGGTAATAAGGGGAAATTTCATATCTCTAGAGGCCTATTTGTATAAAATAGAGAAAGAGAAGATCAATGAATTGGGTTTGCAATTAAAAATGCTAGAAAAGGAACAAATTAAAAACCCCCAGTCAAACACTAAACTTGAAATTCTAAAAATAAAAGGTGAGATCAATAAAATTGAAAGTAAAAAAACTATTGAATTGATTAATAAAACTAAGAGTTGGTTCTATGAAAAAACCAACAAAATAGACAAACCCTTAGTAAATCTGATTAAAAAAAGGAAAGAGGAAAATCAAATTGTTAGTCTTAAAAATGAAAAGGGAGAACTCGCCACTAACGAAGAGGAAATTAGAGCAATAATTAGGAGTTACTTTGCCCAACTTTATGCCAATAAATTCGACAACTTAAATGAAATAGAAAAATACCTCCAAAAATATAGCTTGCCCAAACTAACAGAGGAAGAAGTAAATATCCTAAACAGTCCCATCTCAGAAAAAGAAATAGAACAAACTATCAATCAACTCCCTAAGAAAAAATCCCCAGGACCAGATGGATTTACATGTGAATTCTACCAAACATTTAAAGAACAATTAACTCCAATGTTATATAAACTATTTGAAAAAATAGGGATTGAAGGAGTCCTACCAAACTCCTTTTATGACACAGACATGGTACTGATACCTAAACCAGGTAGGCTGAAAACAGAGAAAGAAAATTATAGACCAATCTCCCTAATGAATATTGATGCTAAAATCTTAAATAAAATATTAGCAAAAAGATTACAGAAAATCATCACCAGGATAATACACTATGACCAAGTAGGATTTATACCAGGAATGCAGGGCTGGTTCAATATTAGGAAAACTATTAGCATAATTGACTATATCAATAACCAAACAAACAAAAACCATATGATCATCTCAATAGATGCAGAAAAAGCATTTGATAAAATCCAACATCCATTCCTAATAAAAACACTTGAGAGCATAGGAATAAATGGACTTTTCCTTAAAATAGTCAGGAGCATATATTTAAAACCATCAGTAAGCATCATATGCAATGGGGAAAAACTGGAACCTTTCCCAGTAATATCTGGAGTGAAGCAAGGTTGCCCACTATCACCATTATTATTTAATATCGTATTAGAAACACTAGCCTCGGCAATAAGAGTCGAGAAAGAAATTAAAGGAATTAGAGTAGGCAATGAGGAAACCAAACTATCACTCTTTGCAGATGATATGATGGTATACCTAGAGAACCCCAGAGATTCTACTAAAAAGCTATTGGAAATAATTCATAATTTTAGCAAAGTAGCTGGCTACAAAATAAATCCCCATAAATCCTCAGCATTTTTATACATCACCAACAAAACCCAACAGCAAGAGATACAAAGAGAAATTCCATTCAGAATAACTGTTGATACCATAAAATATTTGGGAATCTATCTACCAAAGGAAAGTCAGGAATTATATGAGCAAAACTATAAAAAAGTCTCCACACAAATAAAGTCAGACTTAAATAATTGGAAAAATATTAAGTGCTCTTGGATCGGCCAAGCGAACATAATAAAGATGACAATACTCCCTAAACTAATCTATTTATTTAGTGCTATACCAATCAGACTTCCAAGAAAATATTTTAATGATCTAGAAAAAATAACAACAAAATTCATATGGAACAATAAAAAGTCGAGAATCTCAAGGGAATTAATGAAAAAAAAAATCAAATGAAGGTGGCCTAGCTGTACCTGATCTAAAATTATATTATAAAGCAGCAGTCACCAAAACCATTTGGTATTGGCTAAGAAATAGATTAGTGGATCAGTGGAAAAGGCTAGGTTCACAAGACAGAATAGTCAATTATAGCAATCTAGTGTTTGACAAACCCAAAGCCCCTAACTTCTGGGAAAAGAATTCATTATTTGATAAAAACTGCTGGGATAATTGGAAATTAGTATGGCAGAAATTAGGCATGGACCCACACTTAACACCATATACCAAGATAAGATCAAAATGGGTCTATGACCTAGGCATAAAGAACGAGATTATAAATAAATTAGAGGAACATAGAATAGTTTATCTCTCAGACTTGTGGAGGAGAAAGAAATTTGTGACCAAAGATGAACTAGAGACCATTACTGATCACAAAATAGAAAATTTCGATTACATCAAATTAAAAAGCCTTTGTACAAATAAAACTAATGCAAACAAAATTAGAAGGGAAGCAACAAACTGGGAAAACATTTTCACAGTTAAAGGTTCTGATAAAGGCCTCATTTCCAAAATATATAGAGAACTGACTCAAATTTATAAGAAATCAAGCCATTCTCCAATTGATAAATGGTCAAAGGATATGAACAGACAATTTTCAGAGGATGAAATTGAAACTATTACCACTCATATGAAAGAGTGTTCCAAATCATTATTGATCAGAGAAATGCAAATTAAGACAACTCTGAGATACCACTACACACCTGTCAGATTGGCTAAGATGACAGGAAAAAATAATGATGAATGTTGGAGGGGATGCGGGAAAACTGGGACACTACTGCATTGTTGGTGGAGTTGTGAACGAATCCAACCATTCTGGAGAGCAATCTGGAATTATGCCCAAAAAATTATCAAATTGTGCATACCCTTTGATCCAGCAGTGTTTCTATTGGGCTTATATCCCAAAGAAATACTAAAGAAGGGAAAGGGACCTGTATGTGCCAAAATGTTTGTAGCAGCCCTGTTTGTAGTGGCTAGAAACTGGAAAATGAATGGATGCCCATCAATTGGAGAATGGCTGGGTAAATTATGGTATATGAATGTTATGGAATATTATTGTTCTGTAAGAAATGACCAGCAGGATGAATACAGAGAGGACTGGCGAGACTTACATGAACTGATGCTAAGTGAGATGAGCAGAACCAGGAGATCATTATACACTTCGACAGCGATATTGTATGAGGACATATTTTGATGGAAGTGGATTTCTTTGACAAAGAGACCTGAGTTTCAATTGATAAATGACGGACAAAAGCAGCTACACCCAAAGAAAGAACACTGGGAAACGAATGTGAACTATCTGCATTTTTGTTTTTCTTCCCGGGTTATTTATACCTTCTGAATCCAATTCTCCCTATGCAACAAGAGAACTGTTCTGTTCTGCAAACATGTATTGTATCTAGGATATACTGCAACATATCCAACATATAAAGGACTGCTTGCTATCTAGGGGAGGGGGTGGAGGGAGGAAGGGAAAAAAAATTGGAACAGAAACGAGTGTCAATATAAAGTAATTATTAAATAAAAATTTAAAAAAAAAGACATCACAGGAATAGGATTTCTTTGATATTTAACAAATCATTTGTGAAAATATAATGCATAAAACTGAATTATAAGCAAGTTAGAATAGGTTATCTCTAAGAAGTACCTTACAACTCAAAAATACAGCCCCATGATTCTCAAATTATTTCTTTCTGAAAGTGTTTAAAATAATGGAACTTTTTGGGACTAGAAAGAAACTTGTTATTGTTATTCAGTCATTCAGTCCTGTCCAACCTTTCATGACCCCATAGACCATAGCATGTCAGGTCCTTCTATTCTCCACTATCTCCAGAAGGTTGTCCAAGTTCATGTCCATTGTTTTCATGACATCACTATGTGTCTATCTCATCTTCTGTTGTCCCCTTTTCCTTTTCCTTTAATCTTTCCCAACATCAGGATCTTTTCCAATAAATCCCATCTACTCATTACATGATCAAAGTATTTATGCTTCAACGTCAGTATTTTACCTTTCAATGAATAGCCTGAATTAATTTCTTTAAGTATTGAATAATTTGCTCTTTGTATTGTCCAAAAGGATCCTCAAAACTCTTCTCCAACAATACATTTTGAAAGTGTCAATTCTTTGCCATTTAGCTTTCCTTATAGTACAACTCTCAAAGCCGTACATTGCTACTGGAAAAACCATAGCTTTGACTTTTGACTTTGATCTTTGTCAGCAAAGTGATTTTAATCTGCTTTTTAAATTTGCTGTCTAATTTTGGCATACCTTTTCTTCCAAGGAGCAAGTATCTTTTAACTTCATGGCTACAATTGTTATCTGCAGTGATCTTTGAGTCCAAGAATGTAAAATGTGATACTGCTTGCATTTCTTCTGCTATTTGCAAGTGGTTCTATGCCAAGATCTTAAGTTTTTTTTTTAATATTAAGCTTCAAATCAGACTTTATACTCCTCTTTTATCCTCATCAAAAAGCTACTTAATTCTTCTCTACTTTCTCCCATGAGAAAAATATCATCTGCATATCTGAGAATGTTGATCTTTCTCCTGGCAACCTTTTTCCAGGTTTTAATTCTTTCAGCCTGACATTTCACATGATATACTCTGCATGTGTTGAATAAATTGACAACATACAGTCTCTTTGTACTCATTTTCCTATTTTAAATCAGTCAGTTTTTCTGTATTCTATTCTAAAAATTGTTTCTTGGGCAGCATACAGTTCCACAGGAGACAAGTGAAATGATCTGGTATTCCAATCTCTTTTAGGACCTGACATATTTTATTATGATCTATATAGTCAAAGACTTAAGGAAACCTGTAATAGGTAGCATTTTATATATGGTTTTAAGATTCACAAAACACTTTAGACATATCATCTCATTTGATCCTCAAACAAGCCTTTGAGGTAGGGGCAAATATTATTCCCATTTTACACATTAGGAAGTCAAAACCTTAAGTTTCTAATATAGGGTCATACAGCTAATTATTGTCTTAAGCAATATTTGAATTAAGATCTTCCTAGATCTAAGCCCAGTGCTCCATCCACTAGGCCATCTAGAAAAAACCTAGGCTAAATGTTTCTTTTGTAGATAAGAAAATAAGACTTGAGAGATCAATTGACTTGCCCTAGGTCATTTTGTCAATTTCATCAGGTCATTCAATAGCTCATACCTATGAAGATGCAATTTCTTTTTTTAAAATTTTTTAATAGTATTTTCTTTTTTCCAAATACATGAAAAAATAGTTATCAACATTCATCCTTGAAAACCTTGCATTCCAATTTTTTTCCTCTCTTTTCCCAACCTTCTCCCTAAGATAACAAGCAATCCAATATAGGTTAAATATGTCTAATTCTTCTAAACACATCTTCAAATTCATTGTGCTGTGTAAGAAAAATCAGATCAAAAGAGAAAAAAGTGAGAAAGAAAAAACAAACAACAACAAAAAAGATGAAAATACTATGCTTTTATCCATATTCATAGTTCTTTCTCTGGATGCAGCTGGCACTTTTCATCACAAATCTATTGGAATTGCCTTGAATCACCTCATTTTTGAGAAGAGCCAACTCTATCACAATTGATCAAGATGTAATTATTCTGACTTCTCATGGATCCAGTTGCAGGTTTCTATTCATAATATAATCTACCAATGTACAATCTACCAGTAGCTTTCAATCCTCTAATTTTTATTATTACTATTGTTCTCTCCTTTGCATTCCATTACAATAGACTTTGTAAATACATGCATCACTGTATAGTTTTTGTTAAATATTATTTTATTTATTTGATGTAACTGGAGATGAAACTGGAGAAATTCATTAGGCAGTCATCATCTTCCTTTAAAAACTGTGTAAACAATTTAATGTATTATATATCAGCTATATAATTATACAATTAATCTATAATTTATTAATCTTAATAACACATGCTAAGTTGAATTTTCATATTTTGTAATTCTCCTTTATCAGTTCTAATAAGAGGCAAAGCATGGAGAATTATTTTCATTTAGCTCAAATGCCTGTGATGTTTACTCATGGGTCTGTTTCAAAAGATAATATTTCAATCTAAGAATATAATTATTATTTTCAGGTCCTATCTCACACAGTCATGATTTACCTGTACAAAATTGCATAGTTAGAGAATGCCCCATAAGCCTCGTAGGCTAGTTCATATTTAAATAGAATCCATTTGACATACATACATACCTCAGAAATAATCAGCTGTCATAGTATGACCCAGTCTTATCCAGCAGTCTGACAGTCTGACAGTCTCAACCAGTCTCCCCTCAGGTCTGACTTTGTCCCCAATTTAAATGCCTTATTACAATTACATCATTATAGTATACTGAGTATGTGTGAACTTGAGAACCATTACATCACCCTGCTAAGTACGGAGTATATATGTGAACTAGAGAACCATCATCTTATCAATTCCATTGTTTCTTGTTCAAGTACAAGTACAAGTACAAGTACAAGTATACTTCTCTGCCTTCTACAACCAGCCAACATTTTTCCTGAAGACATACAATGAGGAGGAATCCCCTAGCTCCTGAGACAATTCATCTTGCTTTAGGACAGCTCTAGTGGTTAATAACAATTCACATTTATATAGCATTTATTAGATATCAAGAACTGTGCTAGGTACTTTTCAAGTATCATCCATTTGATCCTCTCAACAGCTCTATGAGATGGGTGATATGATTAACATTTCCAGTTTACAGATGAGAAAACTGAGACAACAAGAAGATAAATAATTTACCCTGGGTCACACAGCTAATAAGTTTCTGAGGTTGGATTTCATTTGATATTCATCTTCTACTACTTGATTTTGTTCCCACCTTGGATACATGTCTTTTTTTAATTTTTAAAGCTTTTTATTTTCAAAACATATGCAATGTACATTGCCAGTAAGTTTCTTCACAGCAGGCATAAATTTTTTACTTTACAATTTCTCTCTATCTCTCTTAGTTCTATTTTATAGAGCAGGAATTTGCCTGCCATTTGTGAATTTTAAAAATATTTTGATAACTGCATTTCAAAGTAATTTTTAATCCAATGCATTTTATATTTTATGCATTTTTCCAATGCATTACATTTTATATTTGCATTATAAATTTGCAATTTATGCTTTTAAAAATATTATCCTGAGGCGTCCATAGGTTTCACCAGATTTCCAAAGGAGCCAATGTTACAAAAAAAGAGAAAAGAAATCACTCTCTAGGGCAAAATAGAACAAGTCTACCCCTTCTTCCACATGAAAGCCTTTCAAATACTTGAAAACAGCTGTCATTTTCCCTCCCCCTGACCATTGCCCAACTAAGCTCTCTGATCTTCAAGTTAACTATTCCCAGTTCCTTTGACAAATACTCATATGACATGATCTCAAATCTCCTTATCCTGCTCATCAAAACCATTCCAAAAATTGGTTCTCAGAGCTGTATACAGTACAGTAAGCTGTACACGTTAAACACAACAGCTTTGCCCAGTGCAGTGTACAATGAGACTATCATCTTCCTTGTCCTGAATGCTATGCCTCTCTAATTGTAGCCCGAGATTATATTTAACAAATATTTGATCCTCTTAGCAGTTGTGGTTAATATAACACATTGTTGACTCCTATGAAGCCTGTAGTCCAGTAAAATGCCAGACATTTTAAAAATCTCTGTCTAGCCAAATTTCCTTATACCTTATTCTAGGGAAGTTGATTTTTCAAAACCAATTTTATACGTATTAAATTTAGTCTTATTCAATTCAGTCCATTGTTCAAGCCTGATAATTTTTGTTGTTGGTGTTCCTGATTGCCCTCCACAACTATCTTTCCTAGCTTTGTGTCCTCTGCAAATGTGATAGTATGCTTTCTGTGTATTTTCCTAGTCATTGATAAATATAATGAATAGCATAGCAACAAGTACAAATCCCTTAAGCATTCTGTCTATGAACTTCTTACAAGTAATGCTTTGTTAACTATTAATGCTTATTACTTGGGACTAACCATTTAAAAAAAATTAGTATCTACCTAACTGTACTTTTTTCTAATTACATCTCTATATCTCCTCCTCAAGAGGAGATATTTTGTCAAATGCTTTGCTAGAATCGAGGAGAAAGGCATGTTCTTCTGGGATATCCCAAAACTCTGTATGAAAAGGAAATAAGGTAAATCAGGCATGATTTGTCCCTAATGGCTTCATTAGGGCTCTTTGTGTTTTCTCCTTTCTTTTCTAGATATATATTAATGATCAGCCATATTTTCAATGAATTCTTTCAGTATCATAGGTTGTAGTTCACCTGGGCCTAATGACTTATTTTTATCACACACAAATGTTCTCTTACAAAGTTCATATTTAGTTTCATTCTTCAGTTATGTGAGTTATTTTATTTTTGACCTTACCTATGCAAAGATTAGTCTCCTTGGTAGAGAAAACTAGCAAAACAAGTGATGAGCAATTCTGCCTTCATTCTGACATTAGTTATTGTGCCATCCTCTCCAAGCAGTAGTCCTACCTCTCCTTTGTTCCTCTCTGTTCCTAGCTAAGAATACCATTTTTTGTTGACCTTGGATTTTTCTCTTCATCCTCATTCTCGATTTTGATATTCCTGGCACTATTCTTAAAAGATTATGCAACATTTTCTATTCATCTTCTACTACTTGACTTTGTTCCCACCTTGGACACATGTCTTTTTTTAATCTTTAAAGCTTTTTATTTTCAAAACATATGCATGGATGATTTGCCAACATTGACCCTTGCATAGCCTGGTGTTTCAGATTTTCTCCTCCTCCTGCCCATCCCCTCCCCTAGATGGCAAGCAATCCAATATATGTTAAATGTGTTAAAATATATGTTAAATCCAATATGGGATACATGTCTTTTAAAAAATTAAGTTGATCAATGGATCTATGACCCCACAAAAAGGTAAAAAAAAAAACCTTTATATTAAACATGTCCATATTGATCAGTTCACAGCAAATATATTTACTAAGAAATCCAGGAATGATAATGAAGAGTATCTGAGTGAAGATCAGTGAAGATAAATACAAACAATAGTCACAAGAATGTATTACAGACAACCTAACAAAGAAAGGTATTAGAGGAGGCATTTGGCAAACAGATCACAAGCTTAGCATGGAGTATGTATAGTGGTAATAAGATAAATAAATTCTCTGTACAGCCTAATACAGAGAACATGATTAAAAAAGAAAAGTCTATGAGGAAACTAGTTTGTGGAAGATTCCATGAAGAACTTGAACAGATAGAATTTACATAAACAATGGGAAAGTATGAGTGTTTTGCAAATAAGAAAGCAATACAAAACAAACTTATAGATGAAAAAAATAAATGATTTATGATTGAGTCATTTCATTCATGTCCAGCTCCTCATGACCCCATTTGGGGTTTTCCTAGGAAAGAAACTATTTGCCCTTTTCTTCTTCAGCTCATTTTACAGATCAGGGACTAAGGCAAACAGAGTTAAGTGGCTTTCCCAGGGTCACATAGCTAGTAAATGTATGAGAGTGGGTTTGTACTCAGGTTCTTTTGACTCCAGATCTCTATTCACTGTACCACCTAGCCATATAATTTTGGCAGGGCAATTAAAAAAAAAAACTTTTTAAGATAATGACGAATGTTGGAGGGATATAGGAAAACTGGGACACTGATACATTGTTGGTGGAATTGTGAATGGATCCAAACATTCTGGAGAGCAATTTGGAAGTATGCCCAAAGAGTTATCAAATCCTTTGATCCAGCACTTTTTTTTACTCATGTGCAAAAAATGTTTTTGGCAGCCCTTTTTTGTAGTTGCTAGAAATTGGAAATTGAGTAGATATCCATCAGTGAAGAATAGCTGAATAAGTTATGGTACATGAACATTATGGTATATTATTGTTCTTTAAGAAATTATTTTCAGGATGATTTCAGAGAAGCCTGGAGAGACTTAGATGGAATGATGCTAAGTGAAATGAGCAGAACCAGTAGATCATTGTACATGGCAACAAGAAGACTATATGATGATCAATTCTGATGGACGTGGTTCTCTTTTACAGTGAGATGATTGAGAACAGTTCCAAAGTTCTTGTGATGAAGAGAGCCATCTACATCCAGAGAAAGAACGGTGGGAACTGAGTGTGGTTCACAACATAGCATTTTTCACTCTTTTTGTTGTTGTTGGTTTGCATTTTATTTTCTTTCCCATTTTTTCTGGTTTGATTTGATTTTTCTTGTGCAGAAAGATAATTGTATAAATATGTATGCACATATTGGATTTAACATATATTTCTATTATGTTTAACATATACTGGACTAATCATTTAGGGGAGGAAGTGAGGGAAGGGGGAAAAATTGGAACACAAGATTTTGCAAGGGTTAATGTCACAGAATTGTCCATGCATAGTTTTGAAAAATAAAAAGCTTTAATAAAGAAAAAAATGTAAAAAACTCTTCTTAACTGTCAAATATGACAATATCAGGAAATTAAATTTCCCTGCCTTTGTAAATGTTCAAGCAGAAACTGCATAACCACTTATTGGAGATAAAATCAAGTAAATTCAAATTTCAGGTATTTTAAGGTTCTCAAAACACCCTACATCTGTTATCTTATTTGAGTCTCATAACAACCTTGTGAGGTAGAGTTTATTATTATCCTCATTTTGCAAATAAGAAAATAGAGGCTAAAAGGTAAAGTGATATTCAGTATCAGTAGAACTTAAACTCATGTCTTCCTGATTTCAAATCCAATTCTACCACTTGCACTATCAAGCTATATACCTAGTTTCTCAGGTCCCATATAACTCTAAGTCTGAATCTAAAAGCTAGGGCATTGCTGCTGATTAGTAGACCAACTTTCTATGGAGTTCAGTAATATATTGATATTATTATGTGGCCTAGCTTTTCTGGTTATTTTCCTGATTATTTTTCTACTTCTTCATCAATCATTGAGTCATTAAGTTACAGCATTCTGGGACTGCAGACTCTAGTCCTGAAAATTTTAGCTGTTGTACCAGATCTAAAATTATATTATAAAGCAGCAGTTACTAAAACCATCTGG
The DNA here is from genome assembly GCF_016432865.1 of Antechinus flavipes. NCBI lineage: Eukaryota > Metazoa > Chordata > Mammalia > Dasyuromorphia > Dasyuridae > Antechinus > Antechinus flavipes. Next base: position 271,190,715 of record NC_067401.1, read on the forward strand.
TATTGGCTAAGAAATAGACTAGTTGATCAATGGAATAGGTTAGGTTCAAAGGACAAAACAGCCAATAACTTTAATAATATAGTGTTTGACAAACCCAAAGACACCAGTTTCTGGGATAAGAATGCATTATTTGACAAAAATTGCTGGGAAAATTGGAAATCAGTATGGCAGAAACTAGGCATTGACCCACACTTAACACCATACACCAAGATAAGGTCAAAATGGGTTCATGACCTAGGCATAAAGAATGAGATTATAAATAAATTGGAAGAGCATAAGATAGTTTACCTGTCAGACCTGTGGAAGAGGGAGGAATTTATGACCAAAGAAGAACTAGAGATCACTATTGACCACAACATAGAAAATTTTGATTATATCAAATTGAAAAGTTTTTGTACAAATAAAACAAATGCAAACAAGATTAGAAGGGAAACAATAAACTGGGAAAACATTTTTACAATCAAAGGTTCTGATAAAGGCCTCATTTCCAAAATATATAGAGAACTGACCCTAATCTATAAGAAATCAAACCATTCTCCAATTGATAAATGGTCAAAGGACATGAACAGACAATTCTCAGACGAAGAAATTGAAACTATTTATAGACATATGAAAATATGCTCCAAATCATTATTAATCAGAGAAATGCAAATTAAGACAACTCTGAGATACTACTACACACCTGTCAGATTGGCTAGAATGACAGGGAAAGATAATGGGGAATGTTGGAGGGGATGTGGGAAAACAGGGACACTGATACATTGTTGGTGGAGTTGTGAACACATCCAGCCATTCTGGAGAGCAATCTGGAATTATGCCCAAAAAGTTATCAAACTGTGCATACCCTTTGATCCAGCACTGTTTCTACTGGGCTTATACCCCAAAGAGATACTAAAGAAAGGAAAGGGACCTGTATGTGCCAAAATGTTTGTGGCAGCCCTGTTTGTAGTGGCTAGAAGCTGGAAAATGAAAGGATGTCCATCAATAGGAGAATGGTTGAGTAAATTGTGGTATATGAACGTTATGGAATATTATTGTTCTGTAAGGAACGACCAGCAGGATGAATACAGAAAGGACTGGTGAGACTTGCATGAACTGATGCTGAGTGAAATGAGCAGAACCAGGAGATCATTAGATACCTCAACAATGATACTGTTTGAAGATGTATTCTGATGGAAGTGGACCTCTTTGATAAAGAGAGCCTTAATTGATCAAAGATGGACAGAAGCAGCTACACCCAGAAAAAGAACACTGGAAATGAATATAAACTGCTTGCATTTATGTTTTTCCTCCCGGGTTATTTATACCTTCTGAATTCAATTCTCCCTGTGCAACAAGAAAACTGTTTGGTTCTGCACACATATATTGTATCTAGGATAAACTGCAACCCATTCAACATGTAAAGGACTCTTGCCATCTGGGGGAAGGGGTGGAGGGAGGGAGGGGAAAAATCGGAACAGAAATGAATGCAAGGGATAATGCTGTAAAAAATTACCCTGGCATGCGTTCTATCAATAAAAAGTTATTAAAAAAAAAAAAAAAGAAAATTTTAGCTATGTGGAAAGTTTCCCTCCTTCAGAATTATATATGCCCTGGTTTCTTTTTAAGATTTCTTACTAAGTAACAGTACTAACACTAAGGCCAAACATTCTAGCATGATCTTACTGAAAATTGCAGCACTGAGCATTTTTCCTATGTGTATATGAAATGGCTTGTATTTGTGGCATTCAAATAAGAAGTGTCCATAGAGATTCCAAACAAGAAATGTTCATAGAGATCAACTTATATTATTTTGCAGATAAGAATAATTAAGATTACAAATATCACAAAGTCACAAAGTGAGTTAAAAGAGTGGAATTATAATTCCAGTATCCAAAATACCAGCACAATTTTCTTTTTTCTATTTTCTGACTGACATAAGATGGTTAAGCTGGGCTTCTTCTCCCAAAGAAATAAAAGGGATAAGTAGACAGAAACATCTGGAATTTTAGATAAGTCCATGAGTGCATCTTCTCTAAAACTAAAAAAATTCTATCAATTCTATGTTTCCTTTTTTCTCACCTACTCAGGATTTCTGTGTATCTTAGACTAATGCACTTGTAATTCAGAGGTGTCAAACATGTAGCAAATACTTCTAAGTCCACCAGAACCAGATTGGAATATAATTGGGGAATATTTAACAAAATAAAATTATAATAAAACATAGATAATTTTAATATGTGGTTTTCTAACTCAAGATGTCCATTGGAATTCTTAGATATGGTTTGGGGGCATTATTTCTACTTGAGTTTGACATTGCTGCCTTAAACTACTTCTAAATAAGAACGCAAAGACCTTAACAACTTCGGGCCACTCAGAATGGACCCAAAGTCTAGAAAAAAAGTTATTTCCTAGATTGTAATCACATATGCAGCTTCATAGAAACAGAACAACACTAGGACCCAAGGATGCAGGAAAGGTGGATATATATATCATTGAATTTGCCCATATGTGTGTATATGAGTGATTGTTTTGCCAATGATTTGTATAGTATTTATAAACTTTCTAGTTTATAGATACAAGATATTATACAAGTTCTTAAACTTGTAGTTAGATTAGTTGTGGCTATATTTCTGTTCTTTGAGATCTAGAAAAGCTCTAAGAGAGAGTTTTTCTGTAGATTTCATGGAAATACTTTTGATTATACTTACAGGATAATTTGCAAGTATATGTTGACTTTTTGAGCATCTGTAATAGAGAAAATATTTAAATATCAACAGCCATAACCTTCTCAGATTTATATTAAACTGATAATTTTCACTACCCATAACTTTTTTTTTATTCTTAAGCTAATATATATGCAAGATTTTGTCATCAGCAGAATAATTTTTTCACAATTGCAATTAGGCTCTAGAGATTTCAGTCTAGTCAGTTTTATAAGAGATTTTTTCACACAATTCCTTATTTATTATTTTGCACAGATTTGTTATTAAAGAGCAACCACAGTTGAGGGAGAAAAATATAGGACTTAGACTAAGAAGCATTAGACTTGAACTTCAGCTATGCCACTTAACATCTTTTAATCTTGGTAAATCACTATATCTCTCTGAGTTTAGTTTCTTCATCTATAAAATGGAAATAAAATATATGTAGTACCTATCTCATGGAAATTCTGGGAGGATTAATTAAGCTGATGTATATTAAAAGCATTTAGTAAATGTGAAATTTGTACATAAAGGTTGGCTATTATTGTATTTAAATGATTATTGTTAAACTCTTATGATTATCTCTTGCTTTTAGAATAAAAAAACAAATTTCACTAACTTTTTTTAGAATAATTTGTGGTCTTTGGCACTTGAAAGTATTACTAATCCTTTTATCAATAAAATTATAGCATTATTTTAAAAATTATTAATTACCCCCAAATAAAAAAGTAATACAGATTGGAATTGTATGAAGAAGGTAATGAAAATGCCTGTACCATTTGACCAAGGAGATCCACAGGTAAGTCAATATCCTAAGGAGATTAATGACAAAAAGAAAAGCTTCAGATATATCAAAATATTTATTAACTGTATTTTTGCCATAGCAAAAAAAGGATGTCAATTATTAGGAAGAGAAGTTATAGTACACTAATATAATGGAATATTATTGTAGTATAAGAGACAATGCCGATGGATTTTATTCTATTGGTATGGCCTTTGCATGGATAGTTAATACTTTTTTCAATTATGTTTCCATTCTATTAAGATTGTTTTATGGAACAATTAGAAATACATATCTATTTCTGCATGTTTGTTAGCATTGTGAGTCTTTAAAGCTTATTCTGGTTTCCGGTGGTTTTAGGAGTAAGGAGTAAATCATAACATTGTTATTTATCATTTAGGTATTGAGCACTAGATTGCATGGTTGAATATATCTTATAGTTCACTACAAAATGCTTCTTGAATTGGTAAGATTATGTTGTTAACTGGTATATTTTTCAGAACTGATGTTTTAAAATGTTGAAACCAAAAGAGTATAGAATTATGGATATGTTTTAAATGGAAATTATTAGAAATATTTGTTATAATGTTTGAGATATTAAAGAGAGGTATTGGTGCAAATATAAAGAATGATATTAATATAAAACAAAGGTTGTTTTGTAATGATGTTTTATAAATTTCATATATGTCTTGATAGCTTAATTCCAAAGTATTTAATGCATTCTGCAGTTATTTTGAATGAAATTTCTTTTATTATTTCTTTCTGTTTTTATTAACATTATATTAAAATGCTGATGATTTTTGTGCTTCAGTTTTATGTCCTTCAAATTTCCTATAATTATCTGTCTTCTCCATTCATTTGTCTTCTGGAATTTCCTAAGTATTTCTAAATATTAGATAATTTACAAAAAAGAAAGTTTTGTTTCTTCTTTACTGATATTTATATCTTTTGTTCTAGCTGGTTTTTTAAACTTATTTTATTGCTACTGTTGAAATTTTTAGAACAATTTCAAATAATATTAAAAGAGGGAAGTATCATTGCTTACCCCTATTTGTATTAGTAAACTTTCTAGTGTTTCTTTTACAAACTCACTTGAACATTTAAATCACTTCACAATCTATTCAGCCTCTCTTTGCAATCATTTTGACAGAAATAAAGGGAGACAAATATTTGGAGAAGTATTACTTGTTCATGTAAGAGACATTCCAATAAAATAAAATTAGAAATAACTACTAAATTGATTGTCTATTTAATGCTACAGAAGGGGTTTCACATTACTATCCTTTATATACAAGTAATAAAAGTAAGGGTCAGAAATTTTCTGATTCCAAATCTAGCTCTCTTTCTATGGTACCATGCTAGTTATTTGAAATATTGAAAGAGAAAGTGATAGATGAATTGATGTACAAAATGAACTCCATATGAATGGTTTAATCTTTGGAATTTTGTTATATGTTAGCATTTCATAAAATTTGAAACCCTTTAATTATATACCAAGGGAAATCTAAATTATAAGTCAAATTCAAGTCTTATTCATTGTCATAACTTAGTCCAAAGAAAGGTATTTTTAAAATGTAGATGTGAATCCCTGCAAACAAATTTGAGGAGAAGCTCAATTATCCCCAAATCAATTATTAACTTTAAAGAAAATATGCCATGATCTAGAATAGACAGAGCTAATGAAGTTGAAGAGTAGAGATCCACCTATGAGTGACTGAGGTTATAGCTAAAAGGATTTTCCACTTTTAGTGGTTCAAGTGATTTCCTCATTTAATTGGCTGCTTTTTAATTGAATTTTCCAAAGTGACCAATTATCTTGGTGTCATAAAATAGACTTCACAATAAGACTCTGTATTCTAGATAAACCTGTGTTGTGCAATAACTACATTCCTTCCCAGTTATGCTGGATAATGAAGTTTATTATATTCCAAGGAAACATTTTTTCATCATGATAAAACTGTGATGCTCTTAAAAAGCCTTTGAAGAATATACTTTTTTAGTTATGCCACCAGAAAAACATTTTGCTTCTCAAAATTTAAGAAATACAATAAAATTGGCAGGTACTAATATGTTCATAATCCTGCAAGAAAGGATGATGTTCTATAAAGCTAGCAATTAAGTCCATGAGTATTCTTAAAGTATCTAGTCAATGTTTTTTTCACTAGCTCCTCTTTTATAGATTTACTATACAAGATTATGTTATTACCAATAATCTAGGGAATTAAACATTCCCATTGCAAGCTGCACTTATTCAGCTGATTGTATACACAGCTTGTAAGAAGAGCATTAATTAGTATTGGCTTCAGTTGAAAATACTACAACTATTAACTACTTGTCAATCTAATATGATTTTTCTTGTTGGATCCAGAATACTAGAAAGAGTAAAGACAAAAGAGAAACTGAGAAGGAATTGTAAGTCTTGAAAAGTTAAAAATATTAGTTGAGGGAAAAATCTAGCCTATTAAATTTTCACAGTTATCCTCTACCAGTTCTATGACTCTATGACATGACTATTAGTGAAAGTTCATTTTTCCATTTAGTGAGACTGCAGTAGACTTAGAAATCCCAGGATGGTTCATGTTTGTCTTCTTTGTGTATTGTTCCAATGCCTTCTTTTTGATTCATTGATGCAATCAGTAAACAGAAAATTTCCAGGAATTTTTAGTTTCTGTCAAGTGGAGATGGAAATGCTGTAGAAAGAAAAAAAACTGTGTTCAGTATTGGGGAAAAAAGGCTACAATAATGTTTTAGCTTACTTGCACCAATTCTGCTACCATAACTAAATTACTTATGCTGTGTATCCCATTTTCAAGAATTGATGCTTATGGGATTATCAATTTATCCTGAATTTATAATGAGAAAATATTTTATTCTTAGAATCTTTGGCATACAAAAATGTATGTAAAAATTTCCAATCTCAATACGTTATTATAACCAAAGGACCAATAAAATTTTGTGTTATCTATATGAAATGATATAACAGATGATGAAGTGAAAAGAAAACTGCTCATCTCCTATTGCCTTCTGCTCTCTCTCCCAATCATGATAGTTTTTGGATTGTTTTGGATTTGAGAAGAATCTGAGTCATCTCATCACATTCAACATTCAAACCATACATACAATAAACTCCAGAGTAGTAATATCCTCTGCTTAAAGACTTTCAGTGAAGACTTTTTGCATAATGTTAACAGGGAGTTTTTAATTACTGTTGTTAAAAAAAACAGTCAATAAGGAATTGGAACTCAAAATAAGTAAGAAGATTCATTAAGCGATTGATTGTTCTCTGTCTCTCTCCTCCTGCCCATGAGTTCAGGTCAAAAGTTCGATCCCAATTTAAAGTATGATTTTGCAGTCACAGAAATCAGACTTTAGACTACTGAGAGATATAGTGTCCACATCTAGGTAAACATCAGTCCTGCTGCCTTATTCTACCCTGATCAAATGTCTGGAGTAATGTGTTCAGTGCTGGGGACCACATTTTTGGAAGGACATTGATAAATTAGAGAACATCCAAAGCAGGAAAGTCAGGGTAGTAAAAGGAGTGACAAAAAGGAAGAGAATTATTTATATAGGATATACTTATATAATATCTATATAGTATCCACTATGCTCAGGTTTTTTTTGTTTGTTTGTTTTTTGTTTTTATTTATTTATTTATTTTACAAATAATTATGTTATTTTATCCTTATAACAAGCCTATGAGGTAGATGCTATTATTCTCATTTTACAGTTGAGGAAACTGAAACAGAGGTCACAGTCACAGACCTAGTAAATATCTAAGGTTAAATTTGAACTCAGATCTTTCTGACTCTATCCAGTATACTATCTGAATGGTCTCCATTTCCTGCAACATGAACATAGTTTGAAAGAACTGGGAATTTTTGGTCTGGAGAAGATAAAACTTAAGAGGAATGTAACAGCTGTTGTCAAGTATTTGAAGAACTATTATGTGGAAGAGAAAGATGTATGGGGTATGTAAGGAGAACTAGAACTTCTGGTGTGAAGATTTGCTAAGCCTTTTTCAAAGTTGCTTATCCACCTTAGGTGTCCCAGCTAAAAGTTTGTTGGTCTAACAGGGAAACTTCTTCCCCTAGAAGACTTACCCCAGCAGAATGAGCAGATGAGAGCAATTTGTTCCACTGTCCATGAAGACAGATGAAGAAGGTGATAAAGAGAAATTAGAGCATCAGGGATATCTTGGTCATCCACTATATCCTGGTCCATCTCCAGTCATTTTGATTTTTATCTTGCCACTGGACTTTGATGACCCTGAAAGAGAAAGTGAAACTGATTATTTTAAGCAACTCTACTTCATTTAAACACAATTCATTTGCAAGTCAAGACTGCTATGTCATTGATTCTTTTCAAAAATGAAGGATGAATAACAAAATGTGGAAGAGAGACTAGATTTATTCTTGGACCCGGAGAGCAGAAATAGAAGTAAAGGTAACTAATTGCAGAATTAATATTCAGGAAAACAAAAAACAAAAGTAATAATAAACTCCCTGTTAACATTATGCAAAAAGTAAAATGGATTGACTTGGAAGGTAGTAGATTGTCCTTCACTGAAAATCTTCAAGCCAAGGATATTACTATTCTGGAGTGTGTTGCATGTATGGTTTGAATGTGATGACTCAGATTCTTTCCAAATGCAAGATCCTATGACTTTATGAATTAGACCATTTCTCAAGTCACATTTAAAGTCATGCCCTTGTGTTTTGTCCTTGGTCCTATTCTTCTCAATATTTTTACCAGTGACTCTGTATCAGAAAGATACTGGACTTAGAGAGGGGAGCCTGGGGTTCTTGCCCCACCTCTACTACTCTTTAGCTATGTGAGTTTGGGCAGTAACTTCCCTCAAAAAGCCTCCATTTTCCCTCAAAATCTGGAAAAGGAGGGAAGACTGGTCCCTTAGAGCATTATTTCCAACATTCTTTGGTTTTCTGATATATATATATATATATATATATATATATATATATATATATATATATATATATATATATATATATATTATGTGGATTATGTGTTCCGGTAGGCATGTATAAAGCAGGATCCCCTAATATGTCTGGTGGATTATGTGTTCCGGTAGGCATGTATAAAGCAGGATCCCCTAATATGTCTGTGCTTGGTCTGGCTTCATATTTCTACTTCTGAAACTCTCACATGTAATTAACAATCATATTTGAAATCTAAATGAAGGCAAAGAAAATCACAAAATTCTTTTGATTGGATTCACTTCAACTTTATGTTATACAACCACAACTGGGCTCTCACTCCTCCTGGGTAATCCTTCTATGCTTCTATTACCAATTCATTATCTCATTTCCCATACTGGTTCTTCCTCATCTTTTCATCTCTCCCAAAATTTCTTATGGTATCCCTCTTCTTTGTTCTCTAAATTGAGAACCTTGCCTCATATTTTACTGAAAAAATTGAGCCATTCACTATAAGATTCTTCTTCATTTCTCATCTCAAACCACTATAGATCTTCTACTCTTATATTCTCCAGCACCCCTGTCTCACCTGAAGAAGTGGTCCTATTGTTTGCCAAGGCAAAACCCTCAAAGCCATTTCATTCTATCTCTTGAGAAAATTGCCCCCCTTTGTCAGCCCAGCTCTCACCAATTTTTAATCTCTCTCTGTTCCCTGACTGCTTCCTCACTATGGGCAAACATGCTCCTATTTCCCCTACCTTCAAAAAATTCTAATCTGACATATCTATCCCTACTAATTGCCATCCTTTATCACTATCACATCCTATATTACTATCATTTATCCTCTTTTTCTTAATATTCCCTTCTTCATAGGTTTTTGAGCTATTACTCCTGCCTGATTCTCCTCCTACCAATCTGAAAGCTCTTTTTCAATCTCTTTGGTGGATCTTCATCCAAGTCATGCCCACTAACAGTGGACAACCCACAAATCTTCGTGGGCCCTTTTCTTCTTCTATGCTATTTCACTTAATTATCTCATGGATTTAATTATGCTCTCTTTCTAATATGTCCCCTTCTCTCCCCTGATATGATCCTTCCTAGCTGATATAGGCTTTTATTACCTCATCTCTAGATTATTATAGCTGGTTGGTCAGCCTGCCACAAGTCTCTCTCTTTTCTCCAGTCTATCTTCCACTTAACCATGAAAATGATTTTCTAAAGCACCTCTATGACCATGTCATACTCAATATATTTCAGTTGTTCCCATTACCTCCAGAATCAATATAAAATTTTCTGATGTTCAAAGTCATTTGTAACCTAGCTCCCTCCTGCTTTTTCAGTCTTCTTATACTTTGTTCCCACTACCCACCCACAAACTCTTTGATTCAGTGACACTGTGTTCCTTACAGTTTCACAAACAAGACATTCCATCTTTCAATTACAGGTATTTTCACTGGATATCTCCTATACTTGGAATGTTCTTCTTCTTATCTCTTTCACCTGACTTAACCTAGCTTCCAACTAAAAGACCACCTTCTAGATACATATATCTATATATCTTGTTTACAATTTTTTTTTGCATATTGTCTTCCCTGCTTTAGATTATGAGCTCCTCAAGGAAAGGGATTATCTTTTACCTTTCCTTGTAAGCTGTTGTTCAGGCCTTTCAATTGTGTCTAATTTCATGGCCCAATTTAGGTTTTCTTGGCAAAAATATTGGCATGGTTTTCCATTTCTTTCTCTGGCTCATTTTACAGATGAGGAACTGGGGCAAGCAGGGTTAAGCAATATATCTAGGGACACACAACTAGTTAAGTATCTTATACTGGATTTGAACTCAGGAAAATGAGTCTTCTTGAATCCAGACTTAGTACTCTATTTATTGTGCCACCTAGTTAACCTACTGGGAATTACCCACACCAATGCAATAGCAGATCCAGAACTAAATCTTCAAAATATCACTTAATGAGTGCATTTTCAGTACACCTGTTATCAAATTGCATTATATTAACTGGGTAAACTAATTCCCTAAAATATCTTTATGCAATTGAGAATTATAAGTTCAAAATAAAGAAATTTATAAAAATTACAAGGCAAACAATAGAGAAAATATGGAAAATAGTTTTTTCTAAACTAAAAAATTCAAATCTGAGGAGGAATTGTATGTCAAAATAGATTTAAATGCAGTAAAAAAAAAAGTATAGTCATAAAGTACAGTAAAAGTATAGGAAAAAAAAGGAGAAGCACTGGATGAGGAGTCATAAGACCTGTATTCTAATCTAGATATATTAATTTGTATCCTTAGGCAAGTCACTTATTGCTCCTGGGTCTCTGGGGTTTTGCCTGCAAAATGAGGAGATTTAACTTGCTCAGTACTTTACTGACTTTAAGAAATATGAAGATTCTTTCTGAACATCAAGAAATTTTTCAGAATCTCCTCTACATATAATAACTGTTTGTTTTTACAATTGATTGAATATTAATGTTATTATCAACTAAAGAAATACTCCATAACAAAATACATTAGCTTTAAATAAATGTGTGTTTTATTCATCATAACAAATCTACATGCATTTGAAAAATAATAACATGTAAAATTTTTTTATCCAGAAAAACATCTGATAAACAGAAGTATGTATAAAATAATTTTATATGTATATAACTATTTGTATCTAATGGTAATTATCTCTAGGGCAGAGAAAGAAGGGAGAGAAAAAAATTACATAACCTTATTATATATTTCAAAGGAATGGCAAGTTGTACATAATAGATTTTCAATTTCATGTGCAATCATTGTTTTTATTATATTCTGCTATAGAAATGATTGTTTTATTTCATAAGTTAAAAATAAATTTAAAAATATTTCTTTAATCTAAAAAAATTTGCTTATTAAGTAGAGTCATTTAATAAGATGGGTTGACTCCTTGCAATAACTTTGTGGTCCCCTTATGTTTTATAGTTCATGAATTGCAAGTCAGTATAGTTTAATTGCTAATGTCCCTTCTCCCTCCAATTTCCTATGATTACATATTTTTCTCCCAGAGAACAGTTAAGCTTCTAAGGCCCATCATTTAAAAACCTTTCTTTTGGGAGTATAACAAGATTTTAAAATTATCATCATTATTACTGAAGAAGTGAAATAATACATGTAATTGATGTCATCCTTGGGGAAGACTATCAAGTAGATCAATATTTATTTTTATAGCCAAATTATTGAAAACAAAAATGAAATCCTTATCTTTCAAAAAGGGAGAGAAATTCATTTCAATATCCTCTTCTAATGCAGTAGCGATGTCTTTAGAGAGGGAATCTAATCATAGGGGAGAATAAAGCTTTTTATTTATTTGTTTCTATATCCCTGGTCAAATGTCTGCCACTATTCTGTCACACTATTTACTGTTGTGTTTATCCCCATGTTCTACATCCATTAAGATCCCCTGATATTAATAAAGCAAAATTATACTATTCAGAATCACTCTTGGCAGGTATAGCTCAATACTCATTTTTTCATATCCCTATTCTCATCAGAAGATGTGACCATTTCAGTCTAGTTCTTACATTTCTTGCATGGGGGTGGGAGAAATGTTGGAAAGCAACTATTTGCTTTTGCTTCATCAACTTAAGAAAATCTCAAGGAAATAATTTTCAGGAAAGTTCATATGAGGACTCAATTCTGAGACCAACTGTGACCAACAGCAATCCTAGAAGAACTCTGCTAAAAGTACCTTGAAGCACAGGTGGAGCAAGGACTTGGAAGGTACATCCACTTGATTTTCTGAAGCTATTGTCCTAGATGATAGTATAGATCAATAGTTTTGACGGGTTTTTCTGATTGAAGGGAATCATGAAATCATCAAATTAATAGAATTTTGCAGTTGGAAAGATCCTGGAAAGCCATCCAGTACCCAAATAGGAATCCCTTGCACAACATTTCTAGTAAGTAGTCATGAAAATGTTAACTAGTGGAAGAATAAGTTTTCTTTTGTTTGGTTTTTCATGGTTGAGCTTTTTGGCTGCCATATTGTATTGATTCATATACTGAACCTGTAATATATTTAGTTGTCAAGTTTGGGGGATCTTGTTCTCTTTTTTCCCCCACATGAACCATTGTCTAGCTACATCTTTCCCATCTCTACTTCTATAGGTGATTTATTTAACATAAGCATAAGACCCTAGAGCTGCTAGGTGGTGCAATGGATACTTGGCCTAATGTTATGAAGAACTATCTTCCTGAATTAAAATCTAGACTTTATTTCTCTATACAAATATTATATATTTGAGAAATGAGACCATTGTCTGAGAAACTGTCTATGAATTCTCTCCCCCACCAATTTTCTGCTTTCTTTCTGATCTTAGTTATATTTATTTTATTTGTATAAAATCTTTAAATTTAAGGTAATTTTATATATCACACTACTCTCTCTTATTTATTCATAAGTAGATTTGCCTATCCAGGAAATATATTATACACTCTCAAATTTTCTTTTATCTGTCTTTATATCCATTTTGACCTTATCTTGGTAAATGGTGTAAGTTATTGGTCTATGCTCACTTTTAGCCAAACTACTTTTTAGTTTTCTGAACAATTTTTTTAGACAAAATAATGAATTCTTATTCCCAAAACTTAAATCTTTACACTTGTCACCTGTAAGGTTACTATATTAATTTTCTGTTGTAAATTGTATATCTACTCTGTTCCACTGATTTATCTTTCTATTTCTTATGCTGTATCAAATAATTTTGATAATTACTGCCTTATTACATAGTTTAAGATCGGGAATTGCTAAAACATCTTTCTTTTTCATTAGTTCTTTTGATATTTTTGTCCTTTAATAGAGAAAGAGAAGACCAATGAATTGGTATATAATTTTTAAAAACTAGAAAAAGAACAAATTTAAAATTTCCAATTAAAAACTAAAAGCAATTCTAAAAATTAAAGTAGAAATTAACAAATTTGAGACAAAAAAGACCATTGAGTTAATAAATAAAAGTAGGAGTTGGTTTTACAGAGGAAAAAGCAATAAAATAGACAAAGCATTGGTTAATTTGATTTTTAAAAGATACAAGAAAACCAAATTATGGTATTAAAAATGAAAAGGGTAATATAACAAATATGCCATTAACAAAGATGAAATTAAACCAATTATAAAAAGTTATTTTGTCCAACTATATGCCGATAAATTGTTTTTTAAAAAGTCTAAGTTTATAGATTCCATGTATGTTTATGTCTGTTTCTTCAGACAAATAGCTATTTTATTCTCTATCGGACTTATTTTTGTTTGTATCATCAGAATCTCATTCTTCTTATAATTGGTTTAATTTCATCTTTGTGGATGCTATATTTGTTGTATTACCCTTTTCATTTTTAATTTAATGGCATATAAACCAATGCAAGATTTGAGTTTTGTTCAAACTGTTCTCTAATACTTCAATTTTCTTAAGAACAAATATTCATCTTCAAAACAAGCATTATAGGAGAACTCACTCTACTTCTTTTTTTTTTCCTTTGATCTTCCCCAAAATGGTTTTTATCATTCCCTTTTGTGTTTACAACAAAATTAATCAGTAATATAATGGGCTATCAATGCTACTTTACTGCCTCATTTTTCTAATCTGTTTCTTAGTATAGATAATATTTTTGAATGTGAATTTACCTCCTTGCAATAAGATCTCTATTTCACCTTATTGCCCATAATATAGGACTGAGAGCATGAATTTTATTACAGCACTTTGTAGGTATTATATTAATAAATTACTGGCCATTTCCACTTATATCTTCCTTCTTATGTCCCATTTAATACTCTCAATGAAATTGTCTTGATGGATATATGTGAGCACACCTTTTCCTTAACATCTATTTTTAGTCTTAAGCCTTTCTGACCTGATTTGCAAATCCCCAGGCAAATTAAAAAGCCTACACTTTTTAATATAGACTATATTCCTGGCAAAGATTTCAACATTCCTGTATATTAAATACTAGTCCAACAATCCAAATATTATTCCAATGAGTTTTGCACTCACAATTCTCAAAAATTCACCTAATAATTTAACTACTTTCTTAAACAACTTTACAATTTGTTTCCCACATGATTTTTTCACCTAAAAAACTACACCCTGTAAATGTATTCTAGATTTTTACGAAGAATTTATTTACACATTATTGCTAAATGTAGCTATCTTATCAAAGATTAGCAAAGTTTGCCATATAGAAAACCAAAGTATTCTATAAGATAGAAATTAAGTGAATACTTTCCAAAAATGAGGAACAAAATAAATGAAGGCATGGAGAAGGGAGAAGGGGTGACATGTATAGAGAATAGCAAAAATGACAATTTACCTAGAACATAGAATAACTGCAGTAAAGTAATGCACAGTAAATCTGGAGAGGTATGCTAGACTTAGTTTCTGAAAGGTTTTAAATGTCCAATATGTTTGTATTTATCATAGAAGCAAGATGAAACCATGGGAATTTCTTGAGCACAGAAGTGACATGGTCAGCCCTACATCTTAAAAGTATTTGTAACTTTGGCTCTTCTGTGTAGCAAAGATTAAAGAAGGGAGAGATTGGAGACAAAGAGACTAATTAATTATGAGACTATTGCAAGGAGTAATGATCATCTAAACTACAGTTTGTAGTGTTCTATGTTCAAAGAACATAGTTCTTTGTTCATAAAAAGAGAGAAAGGAACAAATTTGAGAGATTGTTGTGGAGTAAGATCAATAAAATCCTGTAATTAATTTAGAAAGAAAAAAGAGTCAAGACTGATTATTCAAGTTCAGAATTTTGGTGGCTAGCAAAAAAAAAATAGCATAATTAGAAAGAAGAATGAATTCTGAGGAAAAAGAATTAATTTCATATTGGATATGTTGAATTTCAGATGCTTATGGGACATCCAGGTAGGGATGATAGATTTAGATAGATTGGATAGATAAATTTAGAGCTGAAAGGAGCCACTGAATCTAGTGTCCTCATTTTTCAGATGAGAAAACTGAAACATATAGAGATTATCCATAATCACACAGCTAATTTCCACTATTGCTTCTCCAATAGAGAATTGGTTGTACAGGATTAGAGCTAATGAGAAATATAGGAACTGCGAATGTAGATTCTGGAGTTCTCTAAATTAAGATAATAGTTGAATCCATAAGAGTTGATAAAATCATTGAGAAAATGAAAAAAAAAAGAGAGAAAGAGAGAACAGGATGGCCCTGGGATATACCCAGACATTGAAGGTAGAATATTGATTTTGAACAAAGGAATGTATTTATTAAAAGATGTTGGAGGAATTGTAATAGTATGGCACCTATTTCATTGTAACAAATTTGCTCTGGCCCCATTCTCTTAGATCTATGCTTTATATATCTTTTCTTTTGGGTTCAAGAGATACTCTGGTAGGTTGAGATGTTTTTTCTTTACTTTTCTTAGCTCAAACTCCAACCAACTGTATTACCTTCACTGAGGGTAGCTAGCACCCACTTCAATTTAGCCATTTAATATCAATTAGATCTTATAAAGAAATACATTACATATATATATTTAACATATGTAGATATGCACATATACATATTTCAAAGAGATACTAATTTTTAAAAAGTACAAACCTCTCATGAACACACTTTCTTCTATCTCAGTTCCTGGGGAGAGTAGGTTCATTCAGTACAGCTTTTAAATATTATTGTTATCAACAGGTTTATCTTCAGATGACACATGACTTCTAGCTGAGTATTTGTCTTGGTTGGGCTTTATTTCAAAGGTCTCTCTGAAAGTAATATCTCTTTGCCTCTCTGGACATCAAAGCCAAACTAGCAACAAAAATCCAGTAGATACTTGGGAAACCTTTAAAAACTTACAAGATCAGATTCTCCAATCCCTTCACCTAAAACAGAATAAAAGAAACATGGAGCCAAAGTCCTGACAATCATTTCATGGGGCTACATAGCTTCCTCAGAAAGGAGAAAGCCCAAGACCTCTCCCCTTACAGCACTGTTCCTTAAGTACAAAGTCAGTGAAGGAATCAAAATGAGAGAAGGCAGCTGAAGAGAAGGTGGAAGTTCAACTAGTACATCTTGAAGGCCATCTCAATTTCTGCCTGCAACTGTAGCTTATCAGAGCTTACTATATACCACTTGGATAATGACCCAAATCAGTTACTATCTGTGCATGTTCTATCCCATATGGCCGAAGCTCTCCATATCCTCTCTCAAGTGAGAAGTACCAACAGAAGTATTCTGCACATAAATAGGTTATTATATTATATAGATTGTTCAGTTGTTTTTTATTTGTGTCTTGTGCTTTTGTAGAGTTGGCCACATTGTTCAAATGCCAAAAAAAATTTAAGGAACAAAATAATCCCATCCACAATCTTAGCCCCATAGGTGTGATGCTGACCTAGTCAGACATAGACCCAGACAACCATGACATCCTGATAGCTTATTACTGCTAACTACATTTTGGCCCAAAGAAAATTTGAAATTTTCTTTATAAATATACAGCCTCACCACTCAATATTCTCTATCTTATCTGACAGATTAATTTTTTCCTTTGCTTTAATTTTATTGGCGTTATAATTAAATTTTGCTTCCAACTACATTCAACAGGCCTTTCTCTCTTGTCAGTATTTACAGACTAAAATGGGCCTTTGGAGGTATTTACAGAGTAAAAAGTCACAGATGTTATGAGCTGAATGAAATCTTAGGGTGAGGCCCCTTTTAAATCGAATTTATTTTAAGATCCCATTTCTGCTGACTTCTTAAGATCACTATTGGAAAAAATGTTTCACAGCCTAATGCTAACAATGCTGACTGATAAACACTCCAATAGAACATTCAGTTGAACAACACAAACACATAATGACTCAGTATGTTTTGATTTTCAAAAAGTATTTAGTTCTCTATTTCTTTCCAGAGTTTAAGTCTTGGTAAATGGCACAGAGCTTGCAGATCTTTATGTTTTATATCCTGAGCCTTTAAGTTAGTCCCCATTTTTAAAATATTTCTTTGGAGGCAATCTCAGCTTCTTAAATCTTTGACAATTTCTACCTATTGAAAAAGTCTTTTAGTATGTGGACATGGTGGTGAATTTTCATTCAAAGGCTAGCCCTATTAAGTTGGTATAGGCTCACCACCAGACATTTGGCCATCTGGTGATTAATCTTTTTGGCCACAGCAACGCATAAAACTATCTGCTAAAGAAGCAAGGTCAATCCTTGGCTTTATCATCTGAACTGACAGAATATTTTCCTGCTCTCTATATAAAAATATTGAAATTAGAGAAGTCTTTCTGTCTTATCATACCCTTTCCTGATACAGAATGCTCTCTTCAACATCCCAGATAAATGGCCACCTCTGATTTGTGGCACTCTAAGATTCTGCACTTGTACCTTGGGCTTCTGATTGGTGATTGTTCACATATGTAGCTAGGATACAGATCCACCTCACTACTCCTCATGCATCTTTGTGCTTTCCTGCTCTTATATTCCAGCCTCTACCTCCAACTCAGCACTCCAATCTCTTGCTCTGGGGCTTTAGGCTCATCAATTATTCAACCAACATTTATTGAACCTCTACTTTTTGCCAGATATCATGGTAAGCACTGATCCCACAAAAAAAGCCAAACAAGTATTGAATCTTAAGGAATATTCACCCCATATGCATCCTGGATTCATATGTACCATGTTACTTCCTAGTCATTTTTATGCAATGTACCCATCACCCCTGTTTCATATTCTGGTTCTGAAAACAGTAGTTAAATCAATACAAACAAAAATATTCCTCCTGGACTCTACTCTATAAATGTTGCCTTATCCAAAGAGAATATAAGTCAAGTCCCCTCAACAAGCATTTATTAAATGCCTACAGGTGTGCTATGCCAGACACTATGCTAAGCACTGGGAATACAAAGAAAGGCAAAAGGCAGTTCCTGTTCTCAAGGAACTCACAGTCTAATGAGAAAGATGACATTAAAATAATTATATGCAAACAAGATATGTACAAGATAAAGTGAATATTATCCTCAAGGGAAAACACTATCATTATAGGAGTTCAGGGACAGTTTTCTGCCATAAGGTAGGACAAACTCATAAATCTGAGAAACTATGAGATAGTTGAGGAAAGAGAGAATTCCAACGTGGGGAACAGCTTTTTAAGTCCCTGCAAAAGAGTGAAACTCGATGCCCATAAAACTCCTGAGTGCAGCCTGAACTAAATTAAAACAAAACTGGGAAATGTGGAACAAAATAAATAAAAATACAATTAAAAATAATGCTAATTTGTGGAGTTTCTAAGTCCACATGTGGGTCCAGAGATCTATTTTTATTTGATTTGACATTGCAAGGACAATAACTGGCTTGCTAATTGATTATATTTACAAACATCATAGTGTCTAGCACATAATAAAGACTTAATAAATGTTTTCTCATTCCATTCCATCCATCTTCTGATTGAACACAGAGCTTACTAGCTTACCTTCTCTTTTCTTCCCTTCCCTTCTTTTCCACACTTCCTCCATAATAATTGTAATTTTCCCTAGGCACACTATCCACATTTATATAGCCATTTAAGATTTGCACAGCACTTTACAAATATAATCTCATTTTATCTTCACAACAACCCTGAGAAGTAAATGCTATTGTTATTCTCATTTTCAAGATAAAAATACTGAGACAGAATGGTTGTATGATTTGCCCAAAGTCACACAGTAGCAAGGTGTTTGAGGATTTGAACTCAAGTCTTCTTGACTCCATGTCTAGCATGCTATCTTTTCCCTGTGCCATCAAATTGTCATTCAATTGTGTTTTATCACCTATGGCAAGGCATCAGTACTCTTGCAATTACTTTCTGAATTATTCCAAGGCAATTAAAGGCAAAAAATGCTGTAATTTGGGATTTGTTAATTTATTGCATAAATAAGGATATAGAATGTGAGTGCTTCCTCTCATAATTAGAAATACCATATATATGTGTGAATATACATATATACATATATGTGTGTATGCATGTATGTACATGTATACACTGAAACTTATTAAGAGGATTTCTATTTTTAAAATATACAATTTATACACCAACCAACATGGCCTATTTGGCATGAGGACAGATTGCTATGTATACCTCTATTAGCATAAGCAATCTATTAAGGTTAAAAAAGAAAAGGAAAAAAAAAAAGCCTTTGTGCTAGTTAGCCCATTTGGATCATGATGTTAATTAGGCCAAGGTCTTAGGTTTAATCAGTCTGCAAGTTATTTCATTTTTCTTTTTCATGCTACAGATTAATTCCAGCCTCACAGAGGCAAGCAACCGATTGCATTTAGAGGGCAAATCAACCACTGTTATTTGTAGAAACAACTCAGAAAGCATCAGTAAAAACAGGTTTTAAAATTATATAGAAGAAAATAAAAGGTTTAAATGGAACACAAGGCAATTTTATTACCATTTGTTCAATTTAATGCTTATTTAAAATGTCACAGAATTTTTCAGTTTCACAATCTTCCTTTGCATATTATAATATTTGTGTTTGTCGGTGATTGTTGAGTCTATAAAAATATTTTTAGAAGAAAAGAAATACTTTTAAAAAGAGAAATAGGCAATATGATATTAACTTACCTTCATAGATGAAGAAGGGCCAACAAAGCCTTTTTTTTTTTTTTTTGAGCTGAGTAGTTAACATACTTAACAAAACAGTAACAAAACTGCCCTTTTTGTGTACCCTTCTGAACTTCCATTTGTTTTTTCTTTTCTTTTTTTTTTTTTGTGGTTTTGAGTTTTCATGGAAGAGGAGTGCTATTTATTTTTAAATTCTAAACTTAACAAATACCAAATAAAATGGATATTTCTATCCAAAAATTGAATATGGAAAAATGATTGTACATAAAAATACATTTCTCTTAAGTATAGCTTGTTTTTCTTTTTTTCTGCTTTCCTTCTAATCTTTTCTTCCTAGTATATTTATTTTTAATACATATTGCTTTGTGAATCATGTTGGAAGAGAAAAATAAGAGCAAAAGGGAAAAAAAAACCATAGGAGAGAGACAAAAACCTGAAAAAAGAAGTGAATATAGCATGTGTTGATTTACCTTCAATCACCTTAGTTCTTTTTCTAGACACAAGTGGAATTTTCTGTCCAAAGTCTATTGGGATTGCTTTGGATCACTGAACCATTGATAAGAATCAAGTCTTTCATAGGTGATCATCACATATTCTTGCTGCTATTGTGTTAGTTCTCCTTATTTCACTCAGCATCAGTTCATATAAATCTTTCCAGGCCTTAAAATCAGTTTGTCCATTATTTTTTCTAGAACAATAATAGTCCATTATCTTCATGTACTACAACTTGTCCCGCCATTTCCCAATTGATGAGCATCTATTTATTTTCCAATTCTTTGCTACCACAAAAAGAGCTGCTACAAACATTTTTACACATGTACGTACAGCTTGTTTTTATTTTAAAATATATAATAAATTCAACATGTAAACTTCAAAACTATCCTACTTCTCTGTGATTCTTTCTGGCTTCCTTCTGTTATGTGAATTTTAAAAAATACTTTAGTGACCCTTTATCATGGTTTTCTTTTTCTTTTTTGAAAGGAAGATCTACCCTATTCCCCTCTACCCACCTGTGGCTCCAAGAAGCTATGGGATGTATGGACCCTAGAGTACAGCTTTATCCCAATAAAACCATCTCAGCAGATGGGATAAATAAGATTGAGCTTGACCTCAAATCCATTGATGAGTTGGGGGGGGGGATGTCTATTCCAACCATGAGAAGACTTCTTCCAGCAGAATAGGTAGATGAGAACAATTTGTTCCAATAGCCATAAAGGAAGCAGGTGCTGTGGGAATTGTTAAAGCTTGGTCAGACATCAAAGATGTAGGCTATTGCCAGTCATAATGATTATTGCCCTGCTGCTGGACTTAGAAAAGTGAAAAAGAAAAAGAGATTGACACCTAGCTCTCCCTCACTTAAATCTAATTCCCTCACAAGTCTCTCTGCTTATCCCATAAACAGAACCTAAACTAAATTGGTTCTCACTACCAGGAATTACCAAAAGCCACTCATGTGACTTTGATCCTTTCATTACAGTTTTGGGCAACCAAGTTTATAAAAGAGAAATAAAGTCAGAAAAATTTGCATATGGAGGGTATCTTTGCCTGGATTGATGGAAGCAATCAAAACCCATGGTTAGACCTCATTTCTCAACTGAACTCCCTCCATTAATGATGAAATAATCAATAGAGCTGAGGGATTTTAGCCTATCTTAAATATCCACCAATCAGGATTGCCATCCTCTTCTTAGGGAAAGGCCCTATCAGGGAGCTTTAAGATGATCCAACTTCCCTACATCTTTTACTTTGGTTACTAAGAGAGACCTCTGACCATCAATTTATTGATTATTGACTAGCCTAATTAATAAATTGATTCTTAATACTTGGAAACTTAAGTCTCTTTGAATTATTTTTGCCACTTTATTATGGCACACAATAGAAAGGATTCAGTGAATCCTGAGAAAACTGGTATGTATAATAATCAATACCTACGATTGCTCTAGCTATGGAGATCAGCCACAATGAATAGTACTTACTAGGGTTTTTGTTCTGCATTAAAGACACAGTGGATTGGCTCAAACATAGAAATGCAACATGAGCCCCTAATAGGTAGACCCTAATACAACAACCTATAGTGGTATCAGGAGTCCACCCATCCCCAAATCTTTGTGTTGTATAGAGTGCCCAATGAATAATACCAATGAAAAATGCTATGAAAATACAGGAGTGACTGTTTCAGAGTAGAGGTTGATAGGAATAGATTTTATTAACAGTGGTATTGTTGATGATCATTATCCAAGTGGTCAGTTTCCCGACAATCTCAACTCTTCAGAAAACAATCCCAAATTACAAATGAAAAAGGAATCCAAATAGCTTATCACCAAGCTTTGGCACTAAATTTATGTTCCTTGTCAGAACATCATCACCCTTTATTTAATATGCAGGGTTTTTTTAAACAATCTACAATTTTCAACTCACTAGTGAGTAGAAAGCAAAATGTAAGAGGGCTGTTAGAAGCAGGTGAGTTGATAGAAGAATGACAACTGGCATCAAGAGAGGAGGCAGAAAAGAAAAAAAAAAAAGAAGTAGATCTGGATTACTGCAAAGTACGTAATGTTCAGAATACCAAACTAAGTCATAAAGGAAAGGCTAAGCTAGGTTCATGATTATCCATCAAAAAAGGCTAGGATGCTGTAGTCTAGGTTTACAAAGATTCCTGTCAAAACCTTTTTAAAGTGTCAGCATTTAAAGACATAAAGCTTTATTAATCTTGAAATCCTTCCTGACAAGGCTAGATCAATGAAGTAATGACTGTTTCTTAATTGTGATAAAATTAGGTCATTACAAATCCCTAAATTATTTTAATTATAAAAGGGATATGTGAGTTATTATCAAAAATAATAAAAATGTTTTTTTTAAACAAATACATCAAAAACTCATTCATTCTCAAAGCTATCCCCTTCAAAGTGTTCACCTTGGGAGATGTTACACTTACTCCAATATTACTATTATTTTGGAACATCTCTTTTGGAATTATTTTGAGAACAGAACATTTTTATGTGTTTTTAATGGTACAAAATCTTCATTCTTTACAGACATATTTATTTTGGAAATTGCCAAAAGACTTTCAAAGTCAAATTTAATTATCTCCAATCTTAACTAAACTTCATCTCAAATGATTTTTGATAATTTCCAAAATCAAATCTGTCTTCAAAGAATGATACTACTAAAAATAATCAAAAGATTGAGCCCCAAACATTGAAAGCAATATGGAAAAAGAATTTCAAAAATGTTATGAATAAAGAATGGCAACATCTTTGAATTAAATGTATGGTCTTCCAAAATATATATTTTGAAGAGGATAATTTGGATGTGTATGCACTTTTGAGATAGTAAATCTAGAAATAAAATATATACTCAGTTGGGAAATGGCTAAAAATTGTGATACATGAATATAATGAAACACTGTTGTGAAACCACAAAATGATTTACATGTAAACATTGTATAGCGAAGAAAAATATGTAGAATTACTACAACAATATCAATGGAAAGAAAATATCATTTAACATAGTTTCATAATGATATAATTTAAAACTAAAAGCTTTCATTAAAATTCTATTCGGATACCTCATTTTGGTATGAAAGTGTAGAATGCATATCCATTGTCCTAGGAAAGGACTGTTTGGAAAGGCTAAGTACCAGTAATTGAGTAATGAATATTTTACTATGAGATCTAGGACTTTTGATTTTCATCAGTAGAGGGAACATCCAACCAATGAACTTATAGATCCCTGGATTAATGAAATGTAAAAAATTAATATTAATAATATACTCACAGCTGTCAAGCAGCCTTGATATGGTCCACAATAATGTCAAGATTAAAATGTAATTGGGAGTAGGATGAATACAGAAAGCCTTGGAGAGACTTACATGAACTGATGCTGAGTGAAATGAGCAGAACCAGGAGATCTTTATATACTTCAACAATAATACTATATGATGATCAATTCTGATGGACATGGCTTTCTTCAACAATGAGAAGATCCTAATCAGTTCCAATTGATTTGTAATGAACAGAACCAGTTACACCCAGAGAAATGACACTGGGAAATGAATATGGACTAAACATTTCCACTCTTTCTGTTGTTGTTTGCTTGCATTTTTGTTTTTTCTTCTCGGATTATTTTTACCCTCTTTCTAAATCCAATTTTTCTTGTGCAACAAGATAACTATACAAATTTGTATACATATATTGTATTTAACATATACTTTAACATATTTAACATGAATGGGACTTCCTGCCATCTAGGGGAAGAGGTGAAGGAAAGGAGGGGAAAAGTTGAAACAGAAGTTTTTGCATGGGTCAATGTTGAAACATTATCCATGCATATGCTTTGTATATAAAAAGCTATAATTAAAAAATAAATAAAGGTAACTGGGAGCCACTTAACAATAAAATAAAAATACAATAAAACATTGTTACATTGTTTTAAAACTAAGTAATATGCAGACCACAGGATCTTTAAGTAGAGGTTAATGACTTCCATTCTGTTTGAGTTGGATACCACTGTACTAGGCAACGTGGATATTAAATTCATTCATAATATGCATATAAACAAATCTATATGCTAGAGAAAGATACCATACATATTTGTAACTAATTAGAAAAAGTTGGCTAGTAGGAATCTCACTAAAGACTTCAAAAGAGAAATTCTCACTGACCCTCTTGTAATAGAGCCCTAGAAGACAATGAAGCTGTTCTCTTCTCCTCAGTTCTCACATAGATATAATGATGAGAGGAGAGACTGAAGATAGATGACACTAGTGAGCTAAAACCCTGTCAAGATGTTAGGAGATTCCCTGTTTTCCAAAGCCAGGATCCAGAAAAATAGCGGTGCCCTGGGCTTGGGGTAACAATAGTTCTTTGTGTTAACCCTCTAGAAGATCTCACTGAGGCAAAATGTATTGCTTTGATCGGTATCAGGAGTTCACTGAGAAATCCATGATTTTCATTTTAATCAATAATTATTAGATTTGTCGGAGCTCTCTTATTTCCCAGGAGATTCTGGCCTGAGAGCTGGAGTTACAGCCAATACACTATAGCACAAAGCAATCAATCATGTCTTCTGACACTATGAACAATTCCTGTCCTTCTAACTGCTAAGTGAAGTGAAACAATTCCTGCACTCCTATTCCTGTCATGCTAACTCTGGTTCTGTACCCCACTAAATGATCATAAAGATCAACAAGCCTTAAGATTTGAGATAATCAATTTATGGACTATTCCCACAGGACTCAGGAATGCCTGAATTGTCCCAAAAATGCCTGCATGCATGGGTCTGCTGTAGTAATTGTTTACTCAAGACCTAAGAATGACTGTATTGGGTCCTGCCTTTTTTATGGTTTTCATGCTTAAAAATCCTATCCCTGCCACAAGATACAAGTCCTGCTTCTCCAGAGGACTTTGGTTTGCAAATCTGTTTTCCTCACTTTGAAAAGGAGATTTAGGCTTAGATCCTCTAACTCCAAAGCTAGTTTTCTGCCTCCACTGTTATATGCTATTGACTACACTACCTAGTCTTAAGGAGCAAAATAGGATCTGAACATGAAAATTAAGGAAGACAAGCAACCAAGATCTACTGACATTTGGGTAGAGGTAGAGGGTATTCTGGTAAATGCTTGACAACTGGCCCTTGAAAAGAGTAACATTTTTAAGTTTAATCCAAAATTTTATCTATCACTTTCTTAATCTAGACAATCAACAAAACAATAAATTAAATCCCAATTCATAATATTTGCTGATTTCCAAGTATAAATGCTCACACAGAAAATTTCACAATCAGCTCTACTGAGCTCATTCAAGCTAGTTCAAGCATACCTATGCAGAAGTTTTCCAAGTTATATTTGAAACCCAGCTTTATTCTAATAATTTACTTCCATTAATAATCAATGTCCCTCTGTGTAAGCTCCCAAACATGTATAGTTCAAATTTTCGGGATGACTAGAATTCGTTTTTGCTTTCCACATAAATCATTATACATATTTTCCTTAAGTTAATATATTATACTCCATGGTTTCTAATTATTGTGCTACATTTCCATACCTGGGTTTAAGGCTAAATAAGAACCAGGATTGTAAATAATGTTTCCAGCAGTTTGAATTTAAATTCTGGACTCCCAACCAATATCCAGGTTTAAGGGAGATTTCGTCAAGAAAGCTAAGGCTAATTCTCCAATTGATACATGGTCATGGTCAGATGAAGAAATTAAAACCATTTCTAGTCATTTAAAAAATGCAAATTAAGACTATTTTGAGGTACCATTACACCTCTCAGAATGAGTAAGAAGACAGGAAAAGATAATGATGAATATTGGAGGGGATGTGGGAAAACTGGGGTACTAATACATTGTTGTATTAGTAGAGTTTTGAATTGATACAACCATTCTGGAGAGCAATTTGGTACTATGCCCAAAGGGCTATCAAACTGAGCATACCCTTTGATCCATCAGTGTTTCTACTGGGCTTGTATCTCAAAGAGATTTTAAAAGAAGGAAAGGGACCCACATGTGCAAAAATATTTGTGACAAGAAAAGCTTTTCCAAGTTATATTTGGAACCTAGCTTCAGTCTAATCATATATTACATTTCTTGGGGAGAGGAGGGACCTGGGATTAAGAAATAGAAAATCCACACACATCATAGAGGATCTGAACTAAACTTAGACATTATCAACATACCAATTTGTGTCAAAGGCAGAAAATGATTCAAAATTCCACAAAAAGTTTATAGATGATAATATATCTTCTCTCTCTCTCTCTCTGTCTCTCTCTCTGTGTTCCTCTCTCTCTCTCTCTCTTTTCCTAACTGCTTCTGTATGTCTATGTATCTCTATTCATATATATATATATATATATATATATATATATATATATGTATATATACATATATATATATATACACACACACACACACACACACATATGTATATATATATATATATATATATATATATTCAGACCCGCACAGAAATAAGAGCCCAAATTAAGCTCTAAATGGTGTAATATCTGGAGTTAGGTCTGGAGTCAAGGAAACCAAAGTTCAAATTTTACCTCAAACATTTAATAGCTGTGTAACTCTAGTCATTTAATCCCATTTTCCTTAGTTTCCTCACCTGTAAAATGGGGATAGTAATAATATCTACCCCCCTAGAGTTGTGAGAATCAAATGAAATGGTAATTGCAAAATTCTTAGCACAGTGCCTGATATAGTTATTATTACATAAATGTTAACTATTATTGTATTAAATTACGAACAACTATCAGTTTCTGTATATCACTGCATATAATATCAAGTACCATTTAATATTTAGAATTGTATAACATGCCAAAGATAAATTGAGTCAATCTTGCCAGCCTATCTGAGAGTCTCAAAGCAATCTGCACTATGAAAAGCAAAACAACATCTCCAGCCTCCAGGGTACTTATACTCATAGGAGAAAGGTCAGAAGAAAATGCCATTTACTGTAATTCTGAGTTTTAGAATGATCTCAAGATTTTCACAGAAACTTACTCTTTCCAATTGCTACCATAACCCTCCCATTTACAGATCAACCTGAAAGGACACAGATTGTTTGTTTTTAAATAGTATTCTGCCAGTATGACTGAATAACAAGCTCCATCTGTGCCAAACCTGTTAATTGGCAATTTTAAGGACACACAGGCCCAACAAAATTCTCCTCCTGAGCAGTGATCAACAGAAATGTCATATAAAATTATCTAGGGAATAATTGGGGATTCACAGAGGGAAGTACTTATTTGATCAGATTTTCAACAAAAATGGATGACTATAAAACAGCAAGCCATTAAAAATATTTCATTATACGACTTGTTAAAAATAATTATCAGTTCTTATAAAATTTATCAAACATAATATCTTGAATTTGGACAGGATCATAGAAATTATCCAGTACAACCTCTTAGTACGAGGCTTTTACAGCAACAATTTATGTGAGAGAAAAATCTTCAACATTCCAGGTTAGGTATATGTGAAATATTCTCAATAGATCATTTACATAATTTTCCCTACAGAATTAAAGTACAATTAAGCACTGGTTGGATATCTCCTATGATAGGAAGCTCAATATCACAGAAGGAAGCCCATTTCATTGATAGGCAGCATCAATTGTTAGAAATCCCTGATATTTATATTGGATTAGTATTTGAATAGATAGACAAATAAATTTGTTTTTAATGGCCTATTTTTCCAAATACATACAAACATAATTTCCAGCATTCATCTTTGAAAAACCTCATGTTCCAATTTTTTTTTCTCCCTTTCTCCCTTCTTCTTTCTTCCTCCCTTCCCAAGATAGCAAGTAGTCTGATACAGGTTAAACATGTGCATTTTTTCTAAACAGATTTCCATATTCGTCATGCGGTGTAAGAACAATCAGCTAAAAAGGGAAAAAAAAACATGAGAAAGAAAAAAAAAATAAGTGACAACGAACAACAAAAGGTGAAAATACTATGCTTAGGTACGTATTGAATATATATTTTTGAGAATTATTTCTAGGCTTACTATAATGTTTTTGTATAAAACTTCAGAGAAGACATAAGGTTAGTAGAAATAACAACAGATGTGGAGTTAGAGGAAGGAGGCCCAAATTCCACCTTTGCTACATTACTATCTGATTGCCCTTTAGGGAATCACTTAGCAACAGTTCCTTCATTTGTCATTTGGGTTGACTTCCCATCTGTGGCTGTACATTCTATGAAAATGTCATTTATGTCCCAAGGATCATAGGATCATAAACTTAGAGCTGGAAAGAACCTTAAAGCTGAATTTGTCCAGCTACCATCTTCCCTATTTTATAAATGAGGAAGCCTAGATTCGAAACTATGTAGTGGTGACTAAGGACACACAATACAATAATTAGTGGCAGAGCTGGGGTTTGAATCCATCAAGGTTTCCACTCTGGATCTGATTCTGGCTAGTTGTTTGACTATGGACAAATCATCTTACTTTTCTGAGCTTCAGAAAACTTACAAAAACTTATTTACCAAGTTTCCATTGTGTTAAAATGTTTAATGTATTGATATTAGATGATTGAAATAACAGTTTAGTTGCTGCATTCCAAAGTTACACATTTATATTAATTAGTTATTCAAGTTTTTTTTTTTTTCAAGTGAGAGATGTTTGAGACTCAGGAGAGTGGGTTCCAGTCTCAGTTCTGCCCCTTATGATGAGAAGACCCAGCTTCTTCATCTGTAAGCTGAGAGGTTTTGATCAAACAATCTCTAAAGTCCTCTTCAACTCTAATAACCTAGAATCATATGAGTTTCTGAAAAGTAGGATTCTATCTTTGTGTGTCCAGGAATTAGAAAACAAACTTCTCCACTAAGTACATATGTAATACTATTAGAATAATTATTCCCTTCCCACTATAATTTACCTCCCACCATACAAAGATTGATTTAATTCTCTATTGTAAAATTAGATTAGTAGTATGTTTGCCATTGAACTGGTTTAAACAAAATTAGAGTACTATTCAAACCTACTTGATAGGCCAATATTTGGAACAGTATTTGATTGAATGTTGTAATGGGACTCAGAGAGATTTGGAATGTCTCCATTACAGGAATTCTTCAAAACAAAAACACAAAGTTTCTCTGAATGGTTTAGATGTTCACTTTTCTGAAGATAGAGAACTTGGCACAATAATGATAATAATAAATTATATATATATATAAACAAAATATTTTAAGCTTTTATAAATACTTCACATGCATTATCTTATATGATCCCAGCCTCTTCAATGTTTCTGATAATGCTACAGTTCTGTTAGAATGATATGAAGGATTGTTGGGAAGATCAAGAATATTTGGGCAATATTGAAATATTTAAGGAAGCAGGTGCAATGAAAGAGGCTAAATGAGAGACTTTTCCAAATGCGATAGTGCTATCCAGTGTGGTTATAGCCCTAAATGCCATTTGTTCCCTACTCTCCCTTGATTCTGCAAGGCATACTTGACTTTTGGATCACTGAGTCATGCATTAACTCCACAGCTGTGAAGCTACCAGTTCCACCTGCCACTTCCTAAAAATGAAGAAGGGATATATCCAATTTCAAATTTCTTTCTTTATAAAGCAAAAAAGGAATAGGAAAGAAGCACAGATTTTGGCTCCTAAGCCAAAGTTTTAAATAGGCAGAGAGCCATACAAACTGTCCCAGAAACACAAAACTACATGAAAAATCCACCTCTTTCAGAATCCTCTCTTCTACAATATGAAGAAATTTCTGTGGAAATGTAAAAATAAGTAGGTATTTTACCAATTTTTCTTATTGAAATACATATAAATATAGATAGATATACAGACATGACAGGTAGATAGGTAGGTAGTCAGGCAAATAGATGATAGATAGATAGATAGATAGATAGATAGATAGATAGATAGATAGATAGATAGTTAAATAGATATAGCAGTAATTTCATAAGTAGGTAGGTAGTAGATAGGTGGGTAGAGAAGCTAGGTCACATAATATACTAAACTTGGAGTCAGAAAGACCTGAGTTTTAATCTGTATAGCTATATGATGCTTGGCAAATTACGTAATCTCTTTTTGCCTCAGTTGTCTCATCTATAAAATTGAGATAATAACAGCACCTACCTCCCTGAGTTATTAGGAAGATCAAATGAGATAATGTTTGCAAAGTACTTTGTAGACTTTAAAGCTCTATAAAAATTCTAGTTATCAGTAGTAACAATCCTATCTCAAGCAGGGGTTGTATGATACTAGGCAAATCATTTAAATTGTCATAATCTTAGTTTCCTCGTGTGTAAAATGAGTATAAAAACACATACCTATAGGATTCTTATAAGAAATAAATAGAATGAGGTGACATGTAAAATGCTTTCCAAACTTTAAAACATTTTAAAAATGTTTGCAATTCATAGATAGATATAAAATACACATGTAATATGGTAGTTACAACTTAGGTATGAAAAAAGCAAAAAAAATACATTTTTGGTCTAGAAACCAAAATAAAAGATAAAATTGCAGAAATAGTTTTTTGGCCTTCATATCTACTCTATATTAAGGGAAGGAATGAGGTATATAAAGTAATATCATTTGTATTATAGTTACATTCTTTCTCTGAGCTCCTAGAAATACTATAGTGATAGGTGCCACAGAAATGCATTGATACATAGTGCAGAATTTAGAAGAATCAAAGTCTCAAGCAATTGTTTATGCCACTAAGAAGAGCCATTTCTTTGGGAAATGTTAAATCTAGATTGTCTGGTTTAGATAAAACACAAACATCTGTGTTCAATTAGAGCCATTATAATATCAGTGTTTAGTACAATGCATGGAACTCAATACTTAATAAATACTTCTTGATTTAACTTTTACTATATGACCCAGTTCCCATCACTAGTGACATGAAAAGGGATATAGAATAGATTTCATTTAATTTATCTTATTTTATGAAACCATAATTAAGAATACAAGAAATCTTTACATCGAGTTCAGTTGTTACTTCCACTTCTTAAAAAACCTCATCTGGGCAGCTAGGTAGTGCAGTGGATAGAGCACCAGCCCTGAAGTCAGGAGGACCTGAGTTCAAATATGACCTCTGACACTTAACATTTCCTAGCTGTGTGGCCTTGGGCACAGCAAGAAACAGCTGTGTTGCCTCAGCAAAAAACAGAAAAACAAACAAAAAAATCCTTAAAGTATTTCAAAGTTGTTTTTCTTTATGTTGTCATTTTATAAATTATTCTCTTAGATATGTTCAATTCACTTGCAACAATTCTTGGAGACCTTTCTTCTGGTACAAAAATATTCCATCCCATTTATATACCACAATTTCTTTGGTCATTTTACAATTATTAGGCACTCCTTAATTTCCAATTTGGGAAAAAATATTTTACATTTTTTTTTTACTACAAAAAGAATTGTGCCTGTTGCCCAAATATTTTTGTACATATGGATCCTTTTCCTCTCTTTTCCTTTTTTTTCCTTCTTGGGTATAGGCCAACAAATCAAAGTATGAAAATTTTAGTAACTTTTAGAATTTTGTTCTATATTGCGTTCAAAAAATGGCTAGACTACTTCACTTCACGATTAGCCCCCTGATATTTGTCATTTGCTTCTTTTGTCACAGTTGGCAACCTGATAAGTCTGAGACAGAATCTCAGAATTGCCTTTATTTGAAGTTATCTAATTATTAGTAATATGGGGCATTTTCAAATATGACTTCTAATAGCTTAGATGACTTCCTTTGAAAACTCCCTATCCATATTGTTTGATAATTTATCTATTGAGGAATGGTTCTTAATCTAATGAATTTCAGTCATTTCCTTAAATTTATCAGCTATAAGACTTTGAGGAGAGGCATTTACTGAAAAGAGTTTTTCACAATTAACTATTTCTCTTCTGAAGTTAATTGATTAATTGTATTAGATTTATTCTAAAGCTTTTAAATTTTATATAATTCACATTTTTCACTTCTATCTAGAATGGTAATTTCTCCTTTGCTTCTATAATTTGCTAATAATTTTACCTTCTATATCTATTATATCCCCATGAAGATTTTATCTTGATATATGTTATAAGATATTCTATACCCAATTTTTGCTGAATTACTTTCTAATTTTCTTAGCAGTTTTATCAAATAGTAAGGATTTACCCTGGTATCCAGAGTCTTTGAACAATAGTCTACTGTGTTTATTTGCTTTCATATACTATTTAGGTAATCCATTCCATTGTTCATTATCTATCCCTTATATCTCCTTTATATCTCCTTACGTTTTCTTCAGAGTGATAGAATGTCTTCTATTTCTATTCCTTTCTTTCAAGCTCTCCTTTCATCACATTTTTTAAGCCTTTATCATCATACTTCCAGATTATTACAGTATCTCTAATGGCCCTTCTACCTTATATCTCTTCCCTTTTAAATCTATATCCTAGTTACGAGTATCAGACTTTAACATCACATATTATTGGACTTAAAAAAACCCTTTTCAATGGCTTTTTATCTCCGTATTGTCTGCATTGTTCAAATCTCTTATGCTTGACTTTTAGTCTTTTTCCACAGTTTCATACCACATTATCTTCCCAATCTTTTTGCCAATTATACCCTCAATATACCTTCTTCATATCAAATAAAGATGTCTTTTACTATTTTAACATTTCTATTCTAAAATATAATAAAATAATATTTTCCTTCCAAAAGAAATGTGAATTCTCTAGAAATACAGCTATTATGCAAATTTTAGTCATTCTGATTAATAATGGAATTTTGCAATGGTTAGTTCTAGTATAATACTTATAGCTTTTATGATAATTCGTTTGGCTTCTGTATTAGGGGATGGAGGGATTTTCCAGAAGGAAGAAAAAAATCAGTTTGATTTGTCCATTTCCCCAACCACTTAGCAATAAATATTTTCTAGTTAGGGACTTATTTTTTTAGTATCAGTGTCTACACTAGAAGAAAAAAGACATCTCTGGCCCAAAACTCTAAAAAGTCAAATTTATTGAAATGAATTTTGAGGTGTGGCCATTAGGTTAGAATTTCCTGTCAAGGAAGAACACAGCAAGGTAATACTAAATGACTGGATCTCCAGGAACTTCTATCTGGGGACAAGTTACAATAGACCTGCACTCCCAGGCTTGGATCATTGCTGATATCACTTGTATAAATGACAGCAACTAAAACTAAAGTCCACAAAGACAGAAACTCAAATATAGGGGCTTCTGGCCTTTCTTTATATAGCTCTTTTAGCCTTCTTATTAAATGTGGGCTATGACTTTCTTAACTGTTCCCCATACTTACAGGAACTAACATATAGAGCTGGAGATCTGAGACAAATTTAAATGCATAGTATTTTATTTGCATAAACTTTGGGTCTGTGACCTGTGATATTCCCTTATCTATACATCTTGAAAGTTAGGGGACCCCCTCCTGCATGGAATGCCATTATTTATTGCAACTATAAATCCTTGTGAATATGGACAAATGGACTTAGAGCTTCAGGTTTATAAAGTAGAAAATAGTAATAATATTTTTAAAATATTTAGATCAAGAAAAAATGCTATTGTCTAATTATCACGACTTAAACTCATGATGTAGTTCTTAACTCCTTCAGGATAGTTTCCAATCTTTAAAATATGCCATTATTGAAAGGAAAATTATTCATTTTGGCTTTTACCTTAATAAATGAGGCAAACATCTGGACAAAGAGAATTAAAAGGATTTTATTATAAATACCAAAGAGACCTGTATGTGCCAAAATGTTTGTGGCAGCCCTGTTTATAGTGGCTAGAAGCTGGAAAATGAATGGATGCCCTTCAATTGGAGAATGGTTGAGTAAATTGTGGTATATGAATGTTATGGAATTTTATTGTTCTGTAAGGAATGACCAGCGATATGAATACAGAGAGGGCTGGTGAGACTTACATGAACTGATGCTAGTGAAATGAGCAGAACCAGGAGAACATTATACTCAACAATGATACTATTTGAGGATGTATTCTGATGGAAGTGGATCTCTTCGATAAAGAGAGCTAATTCAGTTTCAATTGATCAAAGATGGACAGAAGCAGCTACACCCAAAGAAAGAACACTGGGAATATAAACTGCTTGCATTTTTGTTTTTCTTCCCAGGTTATTTATACCTTCTGAATTCAATTCTCCCTGTGCAACAAGAGAGCTGTTCGGTTCTACAAACATATATTGTATCTAGGATATACTGTAACCTATTCAACATGTAAAGGACTGCTTGCCATCTGGGGGAGGGGATGGAGGGAGGGAGGGGAAAAATCGGAACAGAAGTGAATGCAAGGGATAATGCTGTAAAAAATTATCCTGGCATGGGTTCTATCAATAAAAAGTTATTTTAAAAAATGCTATTGTCTAATTGTCATGACTTAAACTCATGATGTAGTTCTTAACTCCTTCAGAACAGTTTCCAATCTTTAAAATATGCCATTATTGAAAGGAAAATTATTCATTTGGGCTTTTACCCTAATAAATGAGGCAAATATCTGGACAAAGAGAATTAAAAGGATTTTATTATAAATATACCAAGGCAGCAACATGCTGATGAGTTGATCACTGAAGATCAGCAATGGCATTAGAGTGGGGACAGTTTTTATAGGCAACTTAAAGACAATATAGATAGGTCCACTTCAGCAAAAGAGGGTTAGATCCTTGAATCTCAGTACTTCCCTAAGGTAGCAAAAAAGTGACAATTTTCAGGTATAGGTCTGTGACAAAGAGCGGGTAATACAAAAAAACTACAGGCTTGGTGTTTCCTGCCCATCAAAACCTCCTCCCACAATGATTGATAAGCAGCACTGGGAATAATGGGGTACTAAGTCAACATAACTTTCAATACCATACAGGTACAATAGACATATTATAATTTCTTTAGATCTTTCATTCTATTTCATATATGGGGTGCCTTGTATACATGAGATCAATCCTGTACAAGACACATAGACATGTGTGGTAAATATATGGCATTTGAAAAGGCTTTCATTTCAGCTTTTTCACATGTTTTTCTCCCAGAAATCAATACCATCTCCAAATACTCTCCTTTTCAGTGACCAAGATTTCATAAGGAAACTTCATGAATTCATTCATCCTATATAAAAGTCTCTATAAGAAAGAAACTTCTATACATAGTATATTAAATGAAAGGGTTTGAAGAATTACTCTGAAGTTCATATCACTTCATTTACAGTTTTTCTCCTCTTTCTCCTCCCAAAAAATAATAGTGGGGGCTAAGATAATATGGTGCCTGAATGTGACAATTTTATTATGTCAATCATAAATAGGTCTGGGATCTCAGGG
Organism: Antechinus flavipes; assembly: GCF_016432865.1. Taxonomy (NCBI): domain Eukaryota; kingdom Metazoa; phylum Chordata; class Mammalia; order Dasyuromorphia; family Dasyuridae; genus Antechinus; species Antechinus flavipes. The sequence goes on from NC_067401.1 coordinate 271,226,517, forward strand.
TCTTATAAAGTCTCCAATATTATATATTATTATTATATCAAAAAAAATATTGCCATCCTGTGAAAACTAATTGCTTTTTCAACAAGAAACCCTTCCTGAATTAAAAAACAAAAAACTTCCCTTGCATCTTAACAAGATGATTCTGTCAGTCAGCCTCAGGGACTCCTCCACATCCTCTGCTACCAAGATCCTAGAAGGACTAGACCCCAGGAGTTTGCTTAGAAGGACCCTCTTCAATCAAACCATTCTCCAATTGATAAATGGTCAAAGGATATGAACAGACAATTTTTGGATGAAGAAATTGAAACTATTTCTAGTCATATGAAAACATGTTCCAAATAAAATGCAAATTAAGACAACTCTGAGATACCACTACACACCTATCAGATTGGCTAAGATGACAAGAAAAGATAATGATGAATGTTGGAAGGGATGTGGGAAAAAGAGGACACTGATACATTGTTGGTGGAATTGTGAATGGATCTAACCATTCTGGAAAGTAATTTGGAACTACTCTCAAAAAGTTATCAAACTGTGCATACCCTTTGATCCAGCAGTGCTACTACTGGGCTTATATCCCAGAGAGATCTTAAAGAAGGGAAAGGGACTTGTATGTGCAAAAATGTTTGTGGCATCCCTCTTTGTAGTGACTAGAAGCTGGAAAATGAAGGGATGCCCAACAATTGGAGAATGGCTGAATAATTGTGGTATATGAATGTTATGGAATATTATTGTTCTATAAGAAATGACCAGCAGGATGAATACAGAGAGGCTTGGAAAAACTTACACGAACTGATGCTGAGTGAAATGAGCAGAACCAGGAGATCATTTACACTTCAGCAACAATACTACATGATGATCAATTCTAATGGATGTGGCTCTCTTCAACAATGAGAGGATCCAAATCAGTTCCATCTGATCTGTAATGAACAGAACCAGCTATACCCAGAGAAAGAACACTGGGAAATGAGTATGCACCACAACATAACATTTCCACTCTTTCTGTTATTGTTTGTTTGCATTTTTGTTTTTTTTCTTCTCAGGTTATTTTTATCTTCTTTCTAAATCTGATCTTTCTTGTGTAACAAGATAACTGCATAAATATATATACATATATTGTATTTATCATATACTTTAACATATTTAATATGTATGGGACTACTTGCCATCTAGGGGAGGCAGTAGAGAGAAGGAGGGGAAAAGTTGAAACAGAAGTTTTTGCAAGGGTCAATTAAAAGCTATAATAAAAAAAAATCAATGAAAAAAAAAAAAAAAAGAAGGACCCTCTTCTTAACTTCCTGTAGTCTCACTGTCTGGTGAGGGAATTGTCTGAAAGGTGTCCTTTCTGTGACCCTCTTGGTCCCACAGTGGGAAAGGGAGCAGTGTGTTGATGACTGACTAAGACTCAGATGATTTTTTTCCTTTCCTACAGCCTTCCCCATCCTAAATAAATACACACACATACACACCACACACACACACACACACACACAGAAATAATCATGAAAACATAACCAACCTTTGTTTCAACAGAATCTAAACAGGATAAATTTCTACATAGCATAATATTTTGAAGGAACATAGAGAAATCTACCTCTTCCATCCATATCCCAGTAAAGATCAGAAATCAGTAAGCAAGCATATATTAAAGTACTTACTATGTGCCAGGTATTTCGTGAAGGGCTGGGGAATACAAAGAGCTATGGCAAAGTATGGTTTCAGACCTCAGCGAGTTAGCAGTTGAATGGGGAAAACAACAGGAAAAAAAAAAACGAATAGAAAACCTGTACATAAAGTTAGATATACAGAGTGTAACTCCATAGCAATCTCAAAAGAAAGGCATTAAGAGGAATTGAGGGAGGAAGTTTCCTGCAGAAGGTGGGATTTGAAGGAAACCAAACAAATTAAAAAGCAGAGAGAGGTAAGGAGGGAAACATTTCATCAAGAAGAAATAGACAAAAAAAAGGGAGGGGGATGGAAATTCCATTCAAAATAATCTACAGAATACAGAAAACATCTGGGAGTTCACCTAATAAGACACACACTTGTTAAGAGTTCAAATGTTGGAGTTTGTTCTTCTCAAAGCACAGCCGGTTTAGAGGCTTAGAGCCCTTCGGATGTCTCCAAATCCAAAGGTTCTGTCCTTCAGCCTCTGCCTCTGCTTTCTTCTGCCTCCAACAGAGATGGAAGATCTCTCTTATCTCCTTCTGGGGAGCCCAGTCACCAAACTGCCGCGGAGAGAGGGCTTCTGGCGTAGCTCCACTGAAGTCCGTCAAAAGTGTTCTCTGCAGCAGAGTCGTTCCTCTCGAGTCCAGTGCGATCAGCCAGCCAAGAGGAAAAAAGTGTATTCTGGAATGGCTGTCTCGCCTTATATGTGAACCTTCTGAGAGAATGGGATTATGGGTTTTCTCCCATAGTGCTCTCTGGCCCAAAGAGCTTTAAGGTGTGGTGTAGAAAGTGTACTTTTTGAAGCTAGCATACTTGTGGAGTCCAATGAGTAAAGGTGGGAACACAAGCCTTGTCTTGATTAGTTCTACTTAGTACCTTGTTTCAGGTTCTGGCCAAAACAACTTCTTGTAAGATTAGATCAACTCTAATTACTTAGCAGTTAGTAAGGATTCCAACATCTCCCCCTTTCTTTTGTTTTAAAACATAGGGGGTTTCTGAGGGGGTACACATAAATCCATCAATATGGGCCAGAACTTTGTAACAGATATACATGGTATACATAAATCCATCAATATGGGAGGCATTATACATAATTTACATGAGCACATAGCAATATAACACAGGCTAGTAGTAATGTAACAAATAACAAGAATCAATCTGAAAATTTACACATGTCCATAAGTCCTAGAAACAGTCCAATAGGATTCCATTGTCCATTAGTTCATGTGCCAGGAATCTAATAATTCTTGTGAGCACAATCAGCAACAGAACCACCCGATATTTCTTGGGTCTTCTCCTTTGTTTCAAGGGTCTGCTCCATCTTTCTGCGATGGACAAGGCGAATGCGGCTCGTAGGCACCCATCTGATTCCTTCTCCACCTGTAGAGATGCAAGCAAATCCTCTCCCCCAAGCAGTTAGCCTATCTGGTCCCTTCCATTCACCACTTTCTGGGTCTCTCCACATCACCTGGCGATTATCTAAAGATAGTGGAGCTGCTCGCACTGGACACTGCTCTTCTGGTGGGTTATAAAACCTGTCTGCTGGAGCCAGTGCATCTTTGTCAAAGATTAAAAAATTAATGGTATAGAGAACTAAATTTAGAAGTTCTCTAGGGTTACCCGTGGCTCCCCCTTTCTTTTGTTTTTGGAGGAGTGTCTTAATGTCTCTGTTTCTTCTTTCTACTATTGCTTGACCTTGAGGATTAAAGGGTATGCCAGTAGTGTGTAGAATCTTATACTGTGCACAAAAGTGTTCAAAATGTTTGGAGGTATATGCCGGTCCATTATCTGTTTTTATTTCTTGTGGCACACCCATAATTGCGAATGCTTGAATGAGGAATTCAGTGACCACTCGGGCTGTCTCTTTTGCTGCTGGTATGGCAAAAGTGAATCCTGAAAAGGTGTCTACCACAACGTGGATAAAAGACAGACGACCAAAAGATTTATAATGAGTCACATCCATTTGCCAGATTTCATTGGGTCTCAAACCACGAGGATTCTTCCCTGGAGGCAGTGTAGGAGCTTGGAAGGGAAGGCAAGCTGTACAGCTTTTCACTATGCTCCTAGCTTCTTCTTTTGTAATCCCAAACTGTAAACGCAAAGCTCGAGCAGCCTGATGGTATTTAGAATGGGATTCCTGGGCCTCCTGAAATAAAGGCGTACTGGCCAACATAGTTAAAAGGCTATCTGCCTTTGAATTTCCATCAAAAATAGGACCTGGAAGTCCACTATGAGAATGGACATGCAGGATATAAATCTTTCCTGGATGCTTTCTCACTTGCTCTTGAAGTTCCTTAAAGAGCTGATATATATTAGAAGCTGCAAATTTTATTTGGGCTGTGGCAATTCTTTGTACCACACCTACTGAATAGGCTGAATCAGATATTATATTTATGTCACCTGGGTAATAAGTGAGAGCTAGCATGATCGCATATAATTCGTTCTGCTGAGTGGACTGAAAAGGAGTTCTGACTACTCTTTTTACGGTTAGATCATGAGAGTATACAGCACAAATATTTTGTTTGGCTGCGTCTGTAAAGATGGTTGGTCCTTCAAGAGGAACCTTAGAAACCTTCTCTTCAAAAATCCATTGCCAATTATGCAGTAGTCTGGTTATCTTTAATGGAGATCCATGTGCAAAATTTGGAGCCATGGCCAATAAAATCTGCCACTCTGGGATGGTTTCACAGCATGCATTAATTTGTGCATTTGTATAGAAGGTATATATCTTGTCAGGTCTTGTCCCAGATAATTGTATTGCTCGCTTAATGGCCTTTAATAGAATCCTAACCACAAGCACTGGGTAAGGCGTAAGGCTTTGTTCTGGTTGTGCTGGGAGGTTCACCCACTCTATCACACTGTCTCCTTGATGAAGGACTGCTGTGGGTGCTTCTTTCGTAGCAAAAACTGATATTTCCAAGGGTTTTTGAGTTACTCTCTCAACTACATTGGATAAAGCCAGTTCAACTTCTCTCAAGGTCTCTTGAGCTTCTTTTGTAAGCCAGCGTGGTGAATTTAAAGCAGTGTCTCCCCTTAAAATGTCATATAGGGGTTGCAATTGATTGGTAGTTAAACCTAATACTGGACGCATCCATTGGATATCTCCTATTAATTTTTGGAAATCATTTAAGGTGTTCAACCTCTCTGTTCTTAAAGACAGTTTTTGTAGAGTAAGTGCCTTAGGATATATTTCATATCCTAAATATTGAAAAGGAGCATGCCTTTGAATTTTTTCTGTAGCGATATGAAGTTTGTAGTATCTTAGTGTTTCTATGGTTTTTTGTAGACATGCTTCTAGAATTTGTTCCTCAGGTGCACATCCCAATATATCATCCATATAATGTAATAGCATAACTTTTGGAAATGCTTTTCTTATTGGAGCAAGAGCAGCAGCAACATACATTTGACACATAGTGGGGCTGTTCTTCATACCCTGTGGCAAAACCGTCCATTCATATCTTTTATAAGGCTCAGCTAAATTGACACTGGGCACCGAAAAGGCAAATCTCTTCATATCCTCCTTATCCAGAGGAATGGAATAGAAACAATCCTTGATGTCTATAACCCAAAGAGGCCATTCTCTAGGAAGCTGAGTAGGAGATGGAAGTCCAGGCTGAAGAGTTCCCATAGTTTCCATCTGTTCGTTCACTTTTCTTAAATCAGTGAGCATCCTCCATTTTCCCGATTTCTTTTTTACAACGAACACTGTTGAATTCCAAGGACTTAGAGAAGTTTGTAAATGCCCTTGTTCAAGCTGCTCCTGTACTATATCTAATAAGGCCTGAATTTTATTGCTACTTAAGGGCCACTGTTCTATCCACACTGGTGTATCAGTTTTCCATTGGATAGGAATAGGTGAAAGTGTTGGCAGGCCTTCAACAGCAGCCCTGCTTAAAAAACCGAAGTACTCATTTTTAACCCCAATTGTTGTAAAACGTCTCTTCCCCACAGATTGATGGGGATTTTTTCAACTATAAAAGGAGTAAAAACTCCTGTTTTGCCTTCAAAAGTCCATCTCATAGGGGCAACACTAACTTCAGCTGCTATTGATCCTCCTACTCCAGACATATAGGTATCTGCTTTAATCTTTGACCAGTGACTGGGCCAACTGGCACCTCTAATAACTGTACGATCCGCACCTGTGTCTACCAATCCTTCCAATGGTAGGCCATTTATATAGATAGTGAGCATAGGTCAGTCAGCCATTACTGCTGCTGTCCAGTATATTTCTGGTTTTTGTGGTCTGGAGTCAGAACCTGGGTGACTATCACAAGGCTGCTTATTAGGATTCTGTATGAGTAAACCTGATGCTACTACGTCTCCTGGGTGATAAGTCACACATTGACTACCTGTATTAGTGACTGGGATATTATCTACACATTCCCCAGTTTCCCACATCAGTGTGTGGATGGACACTGTTTTGTACATACAAGGAGGTGAAATGGTCAAGCCTACTGTGCCTGGAGGTAAGGGATCCATAGGCTGGAGAGGAACAGATTTCACCTCTCCAGGGGGTATCTCAGTTGTCCCAGCTGCATACAGCTCTATTCTCCCCAATTGTAATTCCCTTCTGCCATCAGGTTGCTTCCTGGCTGGTTGACTGTGTAATCCCCTTCTCCCATTATATGGCTTTCTGGCTGATTGGTCATGTCTGGGTATTGGACTTCTAGGCACTCTCTGGGTGCACCATTGGCTGCCATCATGCCCCAAGTGTTTTTTGCCTTGGGCCCTGGGGCTGGGCCCCTCATCCCGTTTCCCTGAATCTGTCTGCATTCTGAGGCCCAATGGAAGCCTCTGTTGCATTTTGGACATGGGGTTTGGGGTCTTGTTCTCCCACCTTGTCTTCCCATTCTATCTCTATACCAACATTGAGCTTTCAGATGTCCTACTTTTCCACACTGAAAGCATCTACGAGTCTCTCTGGAAGTCCCTTGCCAAGAGGGATTCTGTCTTCTCATGTTTGGATTTTGGGAAGTCTGCGTCATAGCCTGGCTATAAAAGGCACCTGTGCCCACTGTGGCACAGCGTCTTATGAGTTCCTCTAAAGGAGCATCCTTGCGCAGTCCTAGGATAATTCTTCTGCAAACCTCATTAGCATTTTCCTTAGCAAGTTGCCTTATCAAAATGTCTGTTATTGCATTTTCTCCATTTGTTCTTATGATAGCTGTCTGCAAACGTCCCACAAAGTCAGCGAAGGGTTCATTTGGCCCTTGTGTTATTTTTGTGAAGGCCCCCCCCTTGTCATCTTTATTGTGAAGAGAAGCCCACGCTTTGATAGCATTATCAGCAATTTGCTGATATGCTGCTACAGAATAACCAATTTGTGCTGCGACATCTGCATAAGGACCTGTACCTGTTAATAGGTCATAGGTGATTGCCGTATGAACTCCACTTTGAATATTTTGTTGGGCTTGTATCCTACAGAGCTCACTATATTCAGAAAGCCACAAATAGTTCTGTCCAGGTTCTAGGCATATTTTTGCTATCGATTTCCAGTCATTAGGGGTCAAGATTTCAAAAGACAAATTTTGTAATAGCATCTTAACATAAGCTGATGTAGCCCCATAAAGAGTGCAAGCTTTTTTCAGGTCTTTGAGGATTTCTATATCAAAAGGTGAGTATCTTCTACTTTCTTGACCTGAAGAATTAAACTGTTGAATTACAGGAAAAATGTGGTGTTGAAATTCTAATACATTTTTCCCTTCTTCTCTGGCCTTAATTAGTCCCTTTTGCAATCTACTCAAAGGAGCAGCTGGATGCTGGGGGGGAGGTGCTGGATGCCGGGGGAGAGGTGCTGGATGCTGGGGAGGAGGTGCTGGATACTGGGGGGGAGGTGCTGGATGCTGGGGGGAAGATGCTAGATGCTGGGGGGGAGATGCTGGTGCTGTCACTGCCCCCCCCACTACCCCTCCTCCCTCCATCCCGGAGGGTGGAGTTGATGAAGGAGAGTCAATTACCTGCTCCTCAGCAGGTGGGGCTGAGGCTGCCTCAGATTCACCCCACCCTTGAGCCTCCCTTAAGTCTCCCTGCCCTGTGGGGATATGGCCATTAATCTGTTCTTTGTCTTCCTCCTTTATCTCAGGCTTCCCCCTTTGGCTATCCTGGTATTTTAAGGCCATCTGTATTGTATTGTATAAATAGAACACTGCAATGGAAACTGAACGAGGACCGTTTTCATTGTTATATGCAGACATCTGTTGACCAACCAATGCCCAGTTTTTTAGAGAGATTTGCTCTTCCTCTAAGAGCCAAGGGGTGGTGCCTTTTAATGTAGCCAGAAGTCTAGCTGTCTGTCCCCAAGTTACAAGTAGCCCTTGATCTTCTATCAGCTTAAGCAGGCTTTCTATAGCACCACTCTTGGGTGGGTCTGGGGTTGGGGGGGTTGGGGTGGGGGATGGAGAATCTTTACCTAGGATCTGTCCCATTTCAGCCAAAAAAGGTTGTACTCACTCAGTTCCTGGTCACTGGAGACTTCTTCAGTGAAAGTAGGGTCCTTGGTTCCCACGCTTGGGCACCAAATGTTAAGAGTTCAAATGTTGGAGTTTGTTCTTCTCAAAGCACAGCCGGTTTAGAGGCTTAGAGCCCTTCGGATGTCTCCAAATCCAAAGGTTCTGTCCTTCAGCCTCTGCCTCTGCTTTCTTCTGCCTCCAACAGAGATGGAAGATCTCTCTTATCTCCTTCTGGGGAGCCCAGTCACCAAACTGCCGCGGAGAGAGGGCTTCTGGCGTAGCTCCACTGAAGTCCGTCAAAAGTGTTCTCTGCAGCAGAGTCGTTCCTCTCGAGTCCAGCGCGATCAGCCAGCCAAGAGGAAAAAAGTGTATTCTGGAATGGCTGTCTCGCCTTATATGTGAACCTTCTGAGAGAATGGGATTATGGGTTTTCTCCCATAGTGCTCTCTGGCCCAAAGAGCTTTAAGGTGTGGTGTAGAAAGTGTACTTTTTGAAGCTAGCATACTTGTGGAGTCCAATGAGTAAAGGTGGGAACACAAGCCTTGTCTTGATTAGTTCTACTTAGTACCTTGTTTCAGGTTCTGGCCAAAACAACTTCTTGTAAGATTAGATCAACTCTAATTACTTAGCAGTTAGTAAGGATTCCAACACACACTGGAATTATATAACTCATATCTTGAATAGGATGTCTTCATCAGAGAATTTGCTGCAATGATGTTTTTCCCATTAACTGTTCCCCTTTTGATTCTTAAAGAATTGATTTGGGTTTGAGTTCAACCTGCATTTGGATAGACATCTAACAAATAATATATCTGTCTGGGACAGACACAATAATTTGGCCTAGAGTTGAAATGGAGCAGGAGAATGGACTGCATTGCTATCAGGAAATTACAAAGTTTTCTTACTCATCCCTTGCATCTCATGAAAACAAAAGTCATCTTTTCAACAGATATTTTACTAGGGTGTCTATACAGCATCAAGATATATAATACGACCACCATAAAAAAAAAGATGAGTTATATCTCACAGAGGTGGACAGTGAATGAGAAAATGTTGAGGCATATACCCAATAAGGAATTTTGAAGAAAGAATTAAAGGACATAAAAAAGTAAATGAATAGTAGAAAGAAAAGATGAACTAGTCCTGTGGCAAGAGCTAAGGTATAAGTGGACATTCAGAATGCTCCACTGATATCCTTGAAATGTCAAATAAAGTGAGGAAGGACTTTAGCATTGGGAGTGATGGGACCTTCTGTGCTGAACTATTGGGGCCATTCACTGAGACCTATTTTTTCTTCTCTCCTCTTCAAATCATTTCACTCTCCTCTCTCTTCTGTATCTTTGATAAGGCATACACAAGGGATCCCATTCTATCCCATCTTCTCCAGCAGATTTTTCTCCTCTACCATTCCCATTGTTTCAATTACCCTCAATATCACTTTGTCTACTGATTGTTTATCTATTTCCTACAAAGCTGCTCATGTCTCTCCCATTTTCCAAAACCTCTCACTTGCCTGGTCCATCCCTATTACATGTCATCCTATATCTTTTGTTCCCTTTTATGATCAAAATCCTTGAGATGGCTGTTTACAAGAGATGCCTCAGTTGTTTTTTTTTTTCCTTTCCCTCTCTTTCTCTTAACTCTTTGTAATCTGATTTCTAAACTAATAAATCATTCAGAAGACACTGCTCTCTCTAAAGTTACTAAGGATCCCTTAACTGACAAACTAAATGCCCTTTTCTCGATCTTAATCCTTCTTAACCTTTCTGTAATGTAGCACTGTCAATTATCCTATTCTCTTGATATCCTCTTTTTTTTGTGACACTACTCTCCTGCTTTTTCTCCTGCCTGATTGCCTCTTTTCTGTTTCTTTTGCTGGACCTTCATCTGTATTAATTCTAACAGTTGTTCCCCAAGGCTCTTTTCTTCTCCCTCAATACTATTTCATTTGCTCTCATCATCTTCCATAATTTCAGTTATCTCCATACAAATGACTCTCATCTCTCACCTCTTGACCTTCACCCTTATATCTCTCAATAACTTTTTTAACACCTCAAAGTAGATGTCCCTCAAATATTTTAAACTCAACATTTCCATTACCCTTCATCTTAAATTCTCTTTTCTTCCTAATTGCTCTTATTATTGTCAAGGATATTACCATCCTACAAGTCTTGCAGGCTTATCTAAATGTCCAGCTTCCCTACTGAGATATAATCTACATTTTTTAAAAGATTTGATCCATACCATTTCTATACCAAGAGTCTTTATGACAGCATTTTAAAAAAAATCCTTTAGAAGCAAAATCTTCCCAAAGGTTTTCAGCCTGTGGAAGTAAAAAAATTCATTTAAGTAATCATTCAGGACAGTATTTCCATATGTGTTACATTGGTAATTTAAGTTGTGCATATAAAATGAAGCTTAACTGTTTTGTTTTTGAGAGGCATGAAAGCTACCCTTCATGGAAACTATGGTAACTGAAAAGCATATGCTACTATTTTGCTCTTGAATGATAACATCATACCCAGAATAGGTTTTGCACACCTATCAATAGAGCTCAACTTCTCCAGAAACCCTTTTAGCTCTCTCTTGAAATGGCCCTATTTGTCCAAGGTTTTGACCTCTATAGAAATCCTTTATTTAGCTGAGGATAAATAAACCACTCAATTTCACATTAAGAAATATGTTTCTTAACACCATAATCAGAGTTAAAGTTGTTTTTCTTGTGTTGTGGCTACAGAAAATGACTGAACTCTGGCCCATATGAGTAGATGTTCACTTTATTCCTTTAAATATATGCACATACACACATATATACACAAACCCATTAGGCAATTCACAAGTAGAATAAAAATTCTTTCCTACTCAGAGAAAGGCATCTCATTTGGGCTTAGAAATCAAATTGTACTTTTGGTAAATTTAGATCAGATTCATTAGAGAAAATTTGTCACATGAGTCTGTCCTGGTCAGTACGTGTGTAAATGGATTATTTTTATTTTCTGATTTTTGATTATCCACGTCCTTACTATCATCACCATGATCATGCTACTATCTCAGTCCAAACTCAAATGAGGATTAATTTAGTTTTTGAAACATTAGCCTGGCAAAAGATAAATAAGATGGAATAGTGTTGCTTTGTTGATGCTGCAGGCAAACGAGACAGCTTTCAACTCAGACACCTCTGAACAATTTAAGTGAGTTGTGAATGTCTGAAGTCCAATTTTTGTTTCCCAAGAGGGTTACTGGAAATCATGTTGCACATGAAAGAAAAACTGTGGATTAGCATATATTTTAAGGCCTTAGAGTCAAATCCAACTGAGAATAACATGTCATAACATGCATGCACAATATAGAGCAACTTTGTCTCTGGCCAAGTTAAAATATTATAATCAAAATCTACCCTGAAGGCAGGTTTTCTTTCTATGATACTTTAATCCACTCACTGGAGACCAGACCAGCAGAGGGGACACTATTTTCATTACTAAATGGTATGTTCCCCAAAGCTCTGTCCTGGACCCTCCTTTTGGCTTTCTCTTTACCAAAGCTTCATAAACTGTGGGTCTGAATGTGAGGGCTGTGAATTTATGATTTATTACCATAAATGTTTGATTTCTATAACTATTTTATATACTGGAGGTGACATAATTTCTCAGGGGAAAAGGGGCTGTGAATAGAAGTTTCAAAAGCCCTGACCGATACATTTATTGTTGGTATCTTCTTTAGCTACAATGAGTTTAATTATCATCTCTATGTAAATGACTCCCTCATGTATGTATCCAATCCTAGTACTTCCCTTGACAACATCTTATTGTCATTTCAAATATGTTGTCCTACAAACACCTCAAAATAGCAAAAATAAAAACAGAGCTTATTATTTCTCTTTCCAAACTATCTCTTCTTCCAAACTATCATTTCTGTCAGACAACACTATTTTTCCAAGTTTATATCTTTGATCTTATACTATTTTCTTTCACTTTCCCTTACCTTGCATATCCAATCAGTTGACACTTAAATGTCTACATTTCTCCTGTCTGACTTTTTCTCTCTGATTCTCTCTCCCATCTGATTCTTTTCTCTCTATTCACACAAAACTAGGTGCTGGTTCAGGCCATCATCGCCATGTCTCCATAGTATCTGTGACGTTGTTTATGAGATTTGATTCTTAGAATGGGAGGGATGGGGGTATGCAATGGATTAGATGACAAAGTTAGCATTCTAAGGCATGAACCTGAGTTTTTTACCTTCTCTTTCTTTCAAGTTTCTCCTCTCCACTTTAGAGAATGGCAAGGATCCAGATGAATAGCTGGCTTTTGGAACGCATCCAAACAAGGACTTGAGCATTTCCTGTTCTGGCTCATCCAAGCATCAATCTTGAGTATTACTTTCTGGCACCCAATAATTTAGCTCAACTAATCTACTTCTTGAGAAAATAGAGCACATCTCCACCCTTATAACACAATTTCTCTACTTAATTTTTTTTTTTTTGAGAAACTTGGAAGTGGGGTCAGTCCAGATGACAATTTCCCTATCCCTAATTCTGTTTTCTTCATCAAGTTCAACAAATCATTCCAATTTGAAGTGTTTGTTCCAATCTAGTGAAAAATTACCATCAGTTTTGGCAGCCTGAAGGCTGTTTTTTATTATTACTGTTTTAAAGAGAAATAAACATTCCGTTCTCACAGTAACAAGCTCTACACCGCTTTGAAATAGGTGCTGTACCAGTCTGATTTCAGAAAAATCTAAATCCCTTATTAAGTTTAAACTGAACACTGAAATGTAACTGCTCAGGGCTGTCTATAATTTTAGATTGAGTGTCCTCATTATGGTATAAAAATAGAAATAAGTAGATAACATTATTGTGTTGTACCAAGGTATAGGGCAATAAGTCTGTGTGACTTCAGTTTCCTTAGGAATCCTTCTGGGAACAAAATGTGCTTCTCTTAAAAAGTCATCACCAATATATGAAATGATAAGTGAAGTGATTTATTAAATTGGCTCCTATCCTAAACAACAACAGCAACAAAAACTACAAATGGTTTGGGGACATATCAAAGTTTTAGTGAGGCATATTTAATCACTTGATACATTTGTATAGTATTTCATAATGAAGCTCTTTTTTCTATAATATCCTTTTTAGGCCTGTATTGAGACTATTGAATTCATTTTATGAATGAGCAAATTGAGGCATAGAGAAGTTAAATGATTTATCTAATCACATAGGTAAGAAGTAGCAGATAAAATTCAAAACCAGTCAGGTTTCAGAAAGGTAGTGTGGTAGAATGGATAGAATACTGAACTTGGATTCAGGAAAATTTAGCTTTGAATCCCAATTCAGACATTTCTTGGCTGTGTGACCCTGAGTAATTCTCTCTCAATTAACCTCTCTGAACCTGTCACTTTATCTGCAAGGTAAGGGGATGGACTAGATGGTCTCTAAATTTCCTTCTAGCTCTCAATCTACTGATCCCAAATCTGCACCCCAGTCAACTAATAATATCAGTGAAATAACAGAAGAAATGCCTTCTTAGAAGGCGAAGTCACAGACTAAAATAGTTTCTTATCATGTTGTCCATAAGAATGTATAGAGGGGGAAAAAAAGTAAAGCTGATTGCATGTTCTCATTCAAAGACCATTGCTAAAAGGTAGCATGGATAATAGAATTAAAATTTAGTTGTGAATATAATGGATAAAAAGCAAACCTGAATGTAATGTTTTCCAAGAAACTTGTTTATTTGGGAGACTGTATTGTAAATACCTTTCATCCTTAGTTCATTCATGACCTTTTAGTTGTTCAGTCAGTTTTCAGTTGTGTCCTACTCTTTTTGACCCCTCTTTGGATTTTCTTTTCTTTTCTTTTTTTGAGGTAATTAGGCTTAAGTAACTTGTTCAGGGTCATACAATTACTAAGTGTCTGAGGCCAGATTTCAATGTAGATCCTTTTGATTCTAGGGCCAACACTCTATCCATTACACTACCTAACTGCCACAATTTGTTTTTTTTTTTTTTTCAGAGTCACTAGAGTGGTTTACTATTTCCTTCTCCAGTTTATTTTACAAATGAGGAAACTGAGGCAAATAGGATTACGTTTTACATTTTTAGAACTGGAACCGACTTTAAAGATTGTTTTATGGTTTTATGGATTTAAAGATTTATTTCAGGAATGAAGAAATTATAGCCCAGGTAGTCTAATATTTATCTGAAGTTGCCTATTGAAATGACAGCTAGATGATTTAGTGGATAGAGCACCAGTCCTGAAGTCAGGAGGACCTGAATTCAAATACAAATTCAGACCCTTAACACTTGCTAGCTGTGTGACCCTGAATAAGTCACTTAACCCCAATTGCCTTGCAAAACAAAACAAAAAAAAGTTGCTCTTTTATGTAATTGCCTCCCATAGAGTTGGAATGAAATCATATCGATTCACGCCAATTAGAATGAGGAATATTTGAATCACTGAAAATCTAAATTACAAAATAAAATAAATATAGCTGTATAACTTGCAATTATATAAGTGAACTATTTGAATAACTATTCAAAGTAGAGGGAATTCAATCTAATCTGAAAAGATGAAAAATATTTGTCAAGGTCATTTTTAAAATGGGTATAGGATAAACATAATACAATAAGTTTACTCTGTTCATTTGTTTACAAATCACTTTCTTTCCTAGAAGCTTTATTAGTCCAATGAAAGTCAAAATACAAATTTATAGATCAGTGAGGTCTGAGTGGACACACACATGTATGTATATGTATACATATGCATATATAATACACACATGTATGAGTATATACACATTTATGTATATGTACACATCTATATGCATATTATATATCTGTTATAGAATTATCACTATTCTATCTTTAAGACATAATTCATCATAGTTCATTCATCATAGATATATTATTATTATTATATAATTAATATATTCATTATAATTTCAAAGTACTCAGGTTACAATTATTTTATTATTATTCTTGGCTTCAATGAAGATGGATAAGAAGAAACTTTCCCCCATTCTTTTGAAGGGCTGGAAATCTATGAGAGTAAAATGCTGCATGTAATGTTAGACTTTTAAAAATATATTGGGTGATTTTATGTAGTATTTAAACTTTGCTTATTTTTTCTTGTTTATTATAAAGAATGGTTCTTTTGAGGGGAAGAGAGAAAGCCAATATGAAAATATGATGCTGATATGAAATCTAGATGATGGAAAATCAAAAGATAACAATAAAAAATTTATTTTTTAAAATGAGGTGATATAAATTTGAAGAATTTTATTTTAAGAGCCATTCTATAAGTAATTCTGTGGAAAGAATGATATTTTAAAACTGACAGCCTGGAGAGACTGTTACTAGTGATGGTAGAGAGAAGCTTTAAGAATACAAAGAGAAGAAATTTCACTCTTGGGAGAATTGCTCTCATTCTTTTTTTATGGAGAAATAGTATGAAGAGAATTCCTTGAAGATTCTGTGAAAGGTATAAAGAATTTTAACTGTAATCTGGAGAATTACCTATTATGGTTAAGAGAGAAACTGTGAAAGAAAAAGGGGAAAATATTCCTTGAATGAACTTAGTTTAGCATTTGTGCTGAGAATAAATAAGAGGATTCATGAAACTTTGACTGTAATTTTGAGCACTGAAAGGTAAAACTGTGTTCCAGAAGTGAGAAGTGTAACAATGAAGACTAGAGGTGGCTTTGGCTATGATCATTCTCACAACTAAAATATTGTAATTATGCTATTATAATATTATTCATTACATTGTTAATAAATTGCATATCTAGTAATTTTAATATTTCTTTAGGCCTAGGAGATTGGGATTTTGATATAGAAAAGTAAGGGTTTATAGGGAAAAGAATTTATATAACCTATTAAATTAATAATATTTAAGAAACTGAAATGAGAGATCAGAACTAATTAATTTAGTAGAGATAAAGGCTGTAACTTTAGAAATTAATAAGGAAATAATGAAATATATTCTTGAATAATCTTAGGAATTTCAATAATAAGAAAGAATAGATTGAAAAGTGACCACCCCCATAAGTGAGAATAGTTGAGCCTCATAACAATTAATGCATCAGTATTCTATTAAGATATAAATATTTTTGTTCTACATATACCTACATACATGTGTGTACAGGTACTATTTAGTGTGTTTTATAATATAACACTAGAATTGTCATAATTAAAATATGAATACATTTTCCAAATGACTTGAACCCACATCTCCTGACTTCTATCCCACATGGATCATAGGAATGTCTGCATTTTCTCCAGCTTTGCTCAAATAAATAGGCAAACAAATATTATTCTGTTTCTTAATTGCTAGACACATCTTACTGAGGAAACATCTGGTATGTTTCTAAGCTTAATATATTCCTTTCTAGTTCATACTTTCTATATGGAAAAAATAGTATTTATGTAAATTATGTGTACTGAGGTAGGTCTTTTCAGATGTGGCTAGAAAGGAAGTTTGTACAGATACCATTACAGTTTTTCTACCTACCCTCCTCCAAGAAAAATTTGATCCTTTCATAAGGTGAAATAGAAATTTTGGGCTACAGTGAAAGAACTCTGGGAAATGAATATGAACCACTACATAGAATTCCTAATCCCTCTATTTTTGTCCACTTGCATTTTTGATTTCCTTCACAGGTTAATTGTATACTATTTCAAAGTTCGACTCTTTTTGTGCAGCAAAATAACTGTATGGACATGTATACATATATTGTATTTAACATACATTTAATATATTTAACATGTATTGCTCAACCTGCCATCTGCGGGAGGTGGGGAGGGGAAGGAGGGGAAAAATTGGAACAAAAGGTTTTGCAAATGTCAATGCTGAAAAATTACCCATGCATATATCTTGTAAATAAAAAGCTATAATTTAAAAAAAAGGGGGAAAAACAAATTTGGGGCTAGCCATTATATCTCTTCAAAGAAAGGATACCAGGCTTGTATTTTAACTATCCACACTCCAAAATAATATTAGTTTTTTGGAAATTATTTTTTAGGTTCAAGAAACTCTTGATTACTATCCTTTAATGAGAAAGGAGAACACCAAGCCATATGTCCAAAATTCAGCTTCCTATCAAACATCAATTCCTCAATGTATATATCCAGTGAATATCAAAAGAAAAAATGTCCAAGTCAATAGCAAAGTAGATATGAGAAATGAGCACAGAAGAGAATATATCAGACAATATAAAGAGTGAATGAGCTCTCCTTTTGGTAGCAAGATATCTGATCAACTGAGAGAAAAGAGTTCCATATTTCACCCAAGGGGAATGCTCCAAAGTTTCTAGGAGTAGGTACATGATCCTTTACATGTCAGCTTCTTCCATAGGTTTTTCTCTTCAGGAATCTGAAGAAAATCTAGAACCATATGTCTCTCTGGCTAAAAGCCAGAAGAGTGGGATCTCTCTTTTTGTAAGCTCATGCCAACTTCATCACTCACACAAACATAGAGTATGGAATAATTAATTTCCGTCAATGAGACAAGTCCTATGTAAATGGCCTTTGAAAGTGGTTTTATGTAAAATATAAGATATAGACTAGATGATCTCCATGGTTCTTTCCATCTTTAAAATGCTATGATCCAATATTCTTATTAAAAAGTTTAAAAAAAAAAACAGCGGATGATTCAGTCCAACATTTCAAAAGATTTGCTCTCTAAATGGATTCAAGAACAAAATTCTTTCATGCCTCTGTAGATTGTTGTATGAATTATTGTGACCAATCTTATGGTGATAATCTTCTCCAAATTTAAATTGGTTATTCTTCAAATGACAGACACAGTTTATCACTATGAAAGTATGGTGTAGACCCAGGTTCAAAAGCAGGGATTGAATCTTAATAGCTTTGTGATAAAAGGTTGAATGTTTAACCTCTTTGAACAAGAGTTTTTTAAGCCATGAAATGGAAATAATAAGGCATGTGATATATACCTCAAAGAGTTATTAGGAATCAAAACTAGTCCTATAGTTTTATTAATATAGACAACTCAGTAAGAAAAGTACTTCTACTAATGCAATTTGGTACCTTCTTTGTTTTAAAGATTTTCATGGAACACTAAAAGGCTAAATGATTTCTTTACATCTGCCAGCTAGTATGTCAGAATTAAAAACCCAAAGTTCAAGACCTACCTCTATTCACTATACTACTTTGTTGTCCAGTCAATCATGTCCAACTCTTTATGATTAGATTTGTATTTTCTTGGCTGAAGTACTGAGTGGTGTTTCATTTCCTTCTCTAACTCATTTTACAAATGAGGAAATTGAGGCAAACAGGGTTAAATGATTCGCCTAGACTCATATAGCTATTAAGTATTTGAAGTCAGATTAGAATTCAGAAGATGAGTCTTTCTGATTCCAGACAAGTACTCTATCCATTCTATTATCTGAAAAATAAAATATATGTACATTGTTGTTGTGATACTTCAATGAGCTTTAATACATGAAGTCTTTTGTTTTTGTTTTTGTTTTTTTGTTTGTTTTCATCTTTTTTAGTGATATGATAATTGCTTTTGGGGTTGGTAGGACCCACTAGAGTTTGTACACATATACAGATTCATCTCTATCTTCTTGATTATAGTCATTGAAAAAATATCCAAAGAATTTTCACCTAAGCCCATAAATACTCAAAATAATACTCTTCCTTCTCCACTGAATCAAACATTCCCAAAGAACATAACCAGTCCTTCATCCTTAAAGCACTAATATAGTTAAAAGTCCCAAGAAAGAGGGACTGCTAGAGTCAACCTTTTCCCTGAGATCCAAACAGTCCATATAACTCACAATATTAGTATAAGGCATGGTCAAGGTTTTATCTCCTACATCATGGCTCCATTTATATTATACCACAGTTTCTGTTTAGTATTATAGTTCTGTTTGGCTTGATAATTTGGAATTATTCAGGAACTCCCTTTTTCTCCCCAAAAGATTTAGCATAGGAGTTCCTGCCACTCCACTGCTGCCTCCAAGTGATTTTTTTCCTCTGGCTATGGCTGCCTTATTGTCTTAGGTTCATATCATTCCTCTAGAATGTGCTATTTTACAGTTGCGTCTCCTTCACTGTTACCGTGGGGTCCAATAGGTTTCCTGGAGGAGAGCTGTTCAGATAATCAGATTCTTTCCTACAAACACATACCCTAGAGGCTTAAATCTCTCTTCTATCTTCCTCTCATCTCTGGATATCCTTCCAACCTGAGATTTTGCCACTGGGTCCAGATGCTCTAGAGGAAAAAGTAAGACTGGTAACTTCACACAGCTTACCCTTACTTAAATCCAACTTACTTGCATGTCATCACATCACCTTCATGATGTCATGATCCTTTTCAAAAGTGAAAGACAAATACAATGGTTATCCTGCCAGTGTGTGGCTACAAACCTAGTCTAACAAGGATAAATTTAGGCTAAAATAATATCCCAGAATACGATTCACATTTACACTAGGTATAAATATGCTATTGGTGGGTCAACAAGCACACAAGGCTTACTCACTCATGTTCCATTAAAGAATATAAAAGCAAAGTCTTAAATGTAGTGTGGTCATACCTTGTTATAGGGAAATCTTTTCAGAAGATGAACAAAAATCTTACACTTTAACCTATGTTTTCTAGGCTTCCCTTTGTCATATCTTTCATGTATATCAGTGATTGATATTGTTAATTCAATCATTCAGTCATGTCTGACTTTATCTGATGCCATCAACAAAATCCATAGGGTTTTCTTGGCAAAGATACTGAAGTAGTTTGCCATTTCCTTCTCTAATGTGTCCCCATTATACAGATGAGGAGATGAAGAATTGAGGCAAATGGGGCTTGTGACTTGCCCAAGATCACATAACTAGTGTCTGAGGCCAAATTTTAACTTAGATCTTGCTGACACCAGGTCTGGTGTTCTATCCATTGTACCATACAGCTGCACTGTGGTATCTACCCACTAGCTGTCTCTACCTATTGTCTCTAACAGAAGAACACTCTGCTACTCTATAGTAGCTCAGCTTCTGCTTGGGGCAAATAAATGCTATATTAGGGGAAAACCCAAGGCTCTCTGAAAAATCCGATTCTTTAACTGACTTAATGACATTTAACTTGTGTTTTCCCCCCTAAATGACAGCCTTATCTTTTTAGGGCAATAGTGTTAATTTTTCCTCAGGGAAGTAAATTTCACAACATCCACATTTTTAATATTCTTATGTCAACTGTAAAAACTCAAAAGCACTAATGCTTATATAGAAAGACATGTATTAAAGCTGTCCCTGAGAATAAAAATTGAAAGAGAATTAATATAATTTGCACATCTGAAATTTATGCAACTGCCTGGAGTCTTTGGAAAGGGTAAAAAATTGATTTAAATTTTATGCATGCCAAAAAATTACTTTGGTGTGTTTTGAAACGTATAAAGCCAATATGAAAGAACCACTGGCTAATATTTTTGCCTTATTCTGCCTAGAATATTTCAATGACTCCCCATTGAATAAAGTTCTAATTTCTTAGACTGATATTCTAGGCTCTTTGCCACCTGGCACTTCAAAATCTCAGAGCTGAAAAAGACCTCAAGGCCACTTACTCTGGCCAGTATAAAACAAGAATCAAAGCAAATGATTATCCAGTTTTCTGTTGAAAACCTTAAATGAGTGGAAGATTACCATCTCACTCAGACAACCTACTCTGCTTTTGAATTGTTCTATCATGAGGCTGTGTTTCTTTCCTTGAAGCTTATTTAGCCCTGTCTTTCTACAATTCACTACTCATATCCACTACTTCTAATTCTGCCATTTGTGTCCAATTCAAGTAAACATCAGTCATTCAGTCGTGTCTGACTTTATCTGATTCCATGAACAAAGTTCATAGGATTTTCTTGGCAAAGATACTGGAGTAGTTTGCCATTTCCTTCTTTAATGTGTTCCAATTTTATAGATGAAGAATTCAGGCACACAGGGTTTGTGACTTGCCCACGATCACAAAGCTAGTAAGTGTCTGAGGCCAAAGTTGACTTAGATTTTCTGACATCAGATCTGGTGTTCTATCCATTGCACCACCCAGCTGCAGTGTGATATCACATGATTCTACATGATTCTACCTAATTAACAAGAAATTATTAAGTATTTACTAGGTGCCAAGTAACGTGCTAAGCACTAGGAATACAAATAAAGGAAAAATGACATTAATAAAATATTTATAAAATATGTAGAAAGTAAAAAGAAGTTCAGAAAGATATGGACATGCAGGAAAACATAATTATTGTAATTATTACTTGTATTAATAATTAGGCAGCACAGTAAAGCATAAAACCTGGAATTAGAAAAACCTCAGTTCAAACCTAGCATCATACTAGCCTCTGTTTGCCTCTCATCTATAGAGCAGGGATAGTAGTAATAAGCACCTACTTCCTAGGGTTGTTGTGAAGATCAAATGAGATAATAATTGTAAAGTACTAAAATTATAAAATTAAAATTATTAAAACAGCACCATGCCTAGCACATAGTAAGTGCAACATAAATATTAGCTATTATTATTATTTATTATTGTTAATATTATGTGCTTTAAAAATCAATCTGCAGGGGCAACTATTAACTCAGTGGACAGAGGACAAACCCTGGAATCAGGAGAACCTGAGTTCAAATCCAGCCTCAGATACTTACTAGTTGCATTATCCTGGGTACTCACTTAACACTGACTAACACACACACACACACACACATACACACACACACACACACACACAAAATAAAACCATATATTGAGTTTCAGATGAATTTGATTTTTCTATTTTCATATATGGAAATTGTAAAGGGCTGAAACTTTGAATAGGTGCACTTGAATCAGACAACTGAGCACTTAAGGCTAATTGCCTATTGGATAATGATTCTATTAACATATGTTTGGAATTGCTCTTCTCACAGTTAATGCTGGCTCAATGTTTGGGGTTAAGAGAATTGTAGGTAAGGATTAGGGAGTGGGGTGAGAGAGGCAGGAGAACTGCACTTGCCCACAGGACGAGGAAGAGAAAAGTATAGAGATTCTTAACTTTGGAATCAAGGAGGGATCCTTGGCAAAACTCCTGGTAATTTTATCCATCTCCTTCACTGCTCCCCCTAAAGACCAAGGACTTTTGTTCATCCTGACTCTGGCTGATCCTGAGGTCTCCAGGAAGCTAACTTGGACTTTACAGGAAATGACCTTGTCTGTTAATAGCTATTAAATTCATCATTAGCAGGTGGCACAGTATTCAGGGGTCCTCAAACTTTTTAAATAGGGGGTCAGTTCACTGTCCCTCAGACTGTTGGAGGGCCAGCCTATAGTAAAAACAAAAACTTTGTTTAGTGGGCCTTTAAATAAAGAAACTTCATAGCCCTGGGTGAGGGGGATAATCATCCTCAGCTTCTGCATCTGGCCCGCGGGCCGTAGTTTGAGGACTCCTGAATTATAGATCACTGGAAGTGGAATCAGACGAATTTGAGTTTCAGTCCAGCCTCAGACAATTAATAACTGTGTGGACTTGGGCAAGTTATTTATCCATTGTTTGTCTCAGTTTCCTAAACTTTGAAATGGGGATAATAAAAACATCTATAAACATCCATAAGTCTTTCAACCAATACAGCCTGATCTTGTGGCACTTCACCATTATGATCTTTCCTCTGGATATTCTCTAATCTATCAGAAACCTTCCTAAAATGTGACACTTAGAACTGAACAAAATGCTACAAATCCAGTCTGACAAAGGTAAAGTCTAACAGAACTATCACCTTCCAAACAATGTAGCCCAAGATTGCTTTACCTTTCTTTAGCTGCCATATTACAGTATTGAAAGTTTACAATCCATTAATTCTCAATTTCCCCTCCAAACTGCTCTTTTATCTATGTCTCTATCAACTTATTTCAACTAAGTTAACTTTCTGAACTCATAGATAGTATTTATGACATTAAATCTTATCTTATGAACTTTTATCCTTCTTTTTCAGTCTCATTTCATATAATTCTCCTCCAAACTATATACATTTAAAACATTATTTTGTATTCCAATCATTTAGATGTCATTTGCACCTACCAAACTGTAAGCTATATAAAGTAAAGAGCAAGTCTTATTTATGTTTTGTATCTTTCTAATATCTTGGTTCAGTGCTTTGACTGTGATAAATGACTACTGACTATTGAAGGAATGAAATTTGGGCACTATATCTGAATAATTATCAACTTAATTATCATTTTGCATCTTAATTTATGGATATAAGGGTATTACAAGAGATGCTTTTATAAAGAAAAAACATTGTTTATCATCAAATATGTTTTAGTTTATAACTGCCTATAAAAAATTCGTTATTAGAAAAGAATGTTTTGCCCATATCAATGGCAGGACAAAGCAAAGAATCAAATAAAAATTAAAAATATAGCATGATTTGGCTAAAATATGATAATACTAAGTATGTTTGAGTTATTCCACAGACTTTTAAATGCTGCACATGTGTAAGTCATTGTACATCTGTTTATTATGCTTTGGGGTAGAAAAGAGTTTGAGACATACAAGCTTAAAATTTAGTTGAAAAGAAAATGTTAAGTAACAATACAAGATCTTACGTATTATGGAAAAATATGTGGGTCATCTATTCAATAGTCTCCAGTGGCTTCTGTAACCTACAGGTTCATATATAGAAACTCTTCTGTTTGTCATGTAAAGCTCTCTATAATTTATTCCCATTTGATCTTCATGGTCTTATTATATATTATTTATTTTCATGAATATTGCAGTCCAGTTAAACTGTCCTTATATATGAAATTCCATTTCTATTCTGGACCAGTTTTATCTTAGACCAGTCTAGAGAGTCAGATTTAAAGTTAGAATATGATGAGATACTCATGGTCAATGAAAACGCAATAAAAATAGCTTTACTATTTACAAATGGTAAAAAAGAAATATTTTAAATACATTTAATTAATATATAATGCCTAATAATATAATTTAATATATTAAATAGTCTAATTCACTTTGATAACCAATCTCACTAGATCAGGAAGGTGTTGCCCAAAAGGAGTTTGACAAAACCTCCAACACAATTTAATGAATTAATCAATATTTATTAAGCATCTATTACGAGTCAGGTATTATGTTAAGTGCTGAGGCAAAAGACAATCCCTGCCTTCAATGGTCTTTTCATGAATCAGGCAGCAAAGAAACTAAACTAATAATGATCCTGAGTATGGCCTCTATGCCCTCTTAAACAGAAACTGACTCAGTCTACATTAAAACAAAAATTATCATTCATACTGCAATCTCTCATCTCTGTACCTTTGCAATAGATATCTCCAGTGTCTGAAATATACTCCCTCCTTACCTCTACTTTTTAGAATTCTTAACTTCTTTCAAGGCTCAGCTTAAGTGCCAGGTTCTTGAAAGTATTCCTACTCTTTTCCAGATGATAATGATTGTCCT
The DNA here is from genome assembly GCF_016432865.1 of Antechinus flavipes. Taxonomy (NCBI): domain Eukaryota; kingdom Metazoa; phylum Chordata; class Mammalia; order Dasyuromorphia; family Dasyuridae; genus Antechinus; species Antechinus flavipes. The sequence goes on from NC_067401.1 coordinate 271,251,067, forward strand.
ACAAAAACTATTTTGTTCCTATTTTCTCTATGTCTATATATGAATATATACATATATATGTACATACATCCATATTTATATTTATATATGTTCATAATATCTCTCTTCCATAAAATGTAAGCTCCTTGAGGACAGAAACTGGTCACTCTATCTCTAGCACTTAATAAATATTTGTTATTGATTGATTTCAAGGAAGGATGAGATCAAGAGCTGAAGTGTGCTAAAAAGAGTTCTTTGAGTATGTGGCTTTTGACCTATAGCTATCATTTGAAGAGCTTGGCAGAAGTGTAGGCAGCAGGGAAAGGGAGAGGGAAAAAGTGAGAAAGGACAGAGAGGAAAAGAAAGGGAGAGGAAGAGGAAGGGAAAAAGAGGGAGAGAAAGAGGAAGGAAAAGAAAGGGAGACAGAAACACAGAGTCAAAGAATTAACAAGAACAAGGAGATCAAGACAGATAACCAGATATATAGAAAGACCAAACAGAAATAGAGACCAGACAGAGACAGAAACAAAGACAATTATCAAGAGCACAAGTATGGTCAGGAAGAGGATTGAAGCCAGGGATAATGGTACTAATTTTAGGGCAAGGTCCTTTTTTTAGACCTTTACTGGCAGTAGTTGCATATGAGAAGGCTAGAAATGTGGTTAGACTGGTAGAAGACTCAGTGACCATGCCTCCTAGACTTAGCTGGTCTCTGGACTCCCCATCCCTCCCTCATCAACACAGGGGAAGAAAATAGACTTAATAACCATTACTTGGCTTCTATTCCAATTTAGCCTTCAGAGATTGAATATTGGGAAGTATGGAATGCTTGCCATAAATGAGGATGAGGGCTGTGACAGAAAGATTCAACCCTTGGATTGAGGGGGTGGGGAAAGGAATAAAAGCTTAGATCTAATGCCATTAACTAGCAGGAAAGATTTGGTTTTTAAAACATTAGGAGCTGGGATTGAAAATTTTATTCTGTAGGGGAGCTGAGAAGTCCTGGTAGCTAAGACTTTGAAGGAACAACAACAACAACAACAAAAAAAAAAAACCGAAAAGGGCTTCTGGCATTTCTAAAAGAAATTGGAAAAATCTACAGGTTTTAAACTTTTAAAAAATCATGGCATTGCCTGAATGAGAGAGCCAAGGATTTCAGCCTAGACAGAAGCAAGACAATGAGTTTGGCAGAGCAGAAACTGACAAGAGAGACTACAATCTGGTTGAGTGGCATCCTGCGGATACTCTGAAACCATTCCAGCATTTACACCCCTCCATGCATGAGTCCTGGCTACACATGAACATTACTACATGTTGCTATTCTTCCTGCTGATGCTACATTTACAGGAGAGTATGCCCAGATTTATCTGAAAATATTTTGTTGCTATTTTTCTGACCACACTATTACATTAAATGTCTTTGCTTTGATCTTATGTTCCTTGGCTGAGTATTAAAGGTAAATATATCAGACAAGGCTTGTGAACTATTTTTTATGGTCAAGGCATTTGTATTTCAGATTAAGTCCAAAAATTCCTGTCTCCCCCACCCACTTCTATCTCTTCCCTGCCCTTATGAAAGTATGAGTACAATTTTACTTATTAAAAATGTCTTTCAATTTAAGGTAAAAGTAGTAGGAATGCAATTAATGGCTGCTTACATAAAGACATAATTATAAACTTGATAGGATTTAGAATACAACAAATGTGCTCCTCATTCTGTTCCACATACTTAGGCATAGGGTTCAGGTAACTCTCTTTTATAACCCTAATTCTGGCTCTAACCAAGGGGTCCAGGTATTTAAGGAATGAGTGGATATTAGGATTCAAGGAGAGTAAAATCAACTATACAGGGGCTCAAGACAAAGAACAAGGGGTAAACAGTTACCAAAGGATAGGTAGCCAAAATATCAAGTGAGTGAAGTCAAAAGCCCAATAATTATCAATTATTGTGAGGTAAGGCTTGTCTGATACGTGTGTTCCTTACCTATTTTCTGGCAAGTTATTTTTGTATGTGGGTGACTAGCCCCTACAGTCAAGTGTAAACAAAGCTGCTCCAGCTGATTTGGGTGAGAGAGAGCACGCAGAGAAGAAATGAGTTGCAGGTGGATTCTGACATATTGACTTTGGGGATGGCAGTGACCCTTCAAGGTAAGACCTAGCAGAAATAAAAACTCATTGTTCCTTTTCAGAACAGTAAATATCAGTTGGTTCTACTATCAGTTCCATTAATCACCCATCTGTCCATAAGTTGCCTGGTATCAGTCATTCACAAGACTAAAAAAAAGACATAGTATTTAAAATAAATATGGTTCTATTTCACAGAAAAACAAAGGCAAGATTCTACTTTCTGCCAAACAAGAAGAAAAACGAAGTAATTTTTCTTAGTTAATTTGAATCACTGCTATTCCATTCACACACTTGATAAATAGCCCAATTTTCTTGGGACTGTGGCTGTTCAGTGAATTTGCCTATTACCTATTGTACACAAATATACTATATAAAATGATAACAATTATCTCAAGCTGCATAACAGCCTTCACTTTTTGCAGGAAATCAAAATGAGCCAATGTAGTTAAACATATTTAAGAAGAAACTTTTTTTTTTTCACAAGCAACTTCAATTTCCTCTAAAGAAATGAATGCATCTAAATAAGAAGGCTAACTACTATTTTTCTAAACGGAAGCAATTGCAGAGTAGAAGCTGTGCTTCTGATTTCCAGGCTTCAGCATCATATCCCAGCTGCAGTCTCTTTCCTGAAACATTCTCAGCTACTGGGGCCTCCTAAAACTGGAATATCCATTCCCACCTGTGGTCTGCTCACCTTGGAACATCCCTCTAATATGCCAACCCTTTCTCCCACTGGAAAATTCTCAGTACTCTCATTTTAGAGAGAGGTCCAGGCTAGCCAACTTTAATTTCCCTCCCTTTTGTGCTTCCCACTTCCGAGACTTCAACACCATGCCCCAAATATGCAGGGACCCTCATTTCTCTTCCTCCTCAGAAAGTACTTCAATGTCTGGTATATTATCCTACCAGGTGATCTTCAGAATTTTCCTAAAACAATATAAAGGAAGAAGTTCAGTTTCTTGGTATAGTACAGGTATACTGCCAGGTTTCATGGGTATACAACAATGAGATCAGCACAATGGTTTTGTAGACCTTCAATTTGGTAGTTAGTCTAAAATTTCTCCCCTCCCAGACTTTCCTTTGAAACCTCCCAAACACTGTAATAGCTCTAGAATTGCTCTTTATCAACATGGACATCCATGCAAATAATATTGCCAAGGTAAGTGAACTTATTCATAGCATTGGAAACTTTTCCATTTGCAGTAATTGATGGCTCCACATATGGATGGTGTGATGCTAGCTGATGGAACACCTTTGTTTTCTTTGTGTTCGTTGTTAGATCAAAATTAGCACAAACAGCAGATAATTGATCCATATTTTGTTGCATTTTACCTTCAGAGGCTGCAGTGAAGTCTCTTCTCAAACTAAACTGCCAAGTATTCAAACTCTGTTGCAGAGAGTGGAAATCCACTGGACTGGCCACATTGTTCGAATGCCAATTGTATCCTTGCCAAAAAGAAAAATCAGGAACTCACATGGTAGTTAGAAAAAGCAACACAAGGAAACTTTCAAGGTCTCTCTCAAGAACTTTAGAATTGATTGTATGACATGGAAGACACTGGCACAAAACTGTCCAATATGATGTGCCCTTATCAGAGATGCTCTATGAGCTTAGTAGAATTGATGTAAGTCAGAAGAAACATGAGATATACAAAATTAGAGAATCCACCCCAAATGTTTATGTGGACTATTTGTGTTTGACCTGTGGCAGAGCATTTCGAGCTTATATTGGTCTTTTCAGCCATAGTCAGACACATTGTAACTCACCTATAATATAGTGATGTTATTTTTTCCTCTTTGAGAACAAAGGACAACCAGCAGCCTTTGCTATTATAGTATATTATAATAAAATTATATTGAAATAAAATAATATAAAATTATCAGGAAACTCCTGTTTTTCTTTTTGCCTATATTTGTATCACCAGATCTTACAACAGTGTCGCACATAATACGAGTTTAATAATTAACTCTTGCTTTTCTTGGAGGAATGGTCCATTTTATGTGTATCCCCCAGGAAAAGCCCTCAAAAGGAAACAAAAAAGTCCATTATCCATATTGTGTTCTGTGAAGCTGAAGGGACTCATTTCAAAACAAGTTTGGCCATGTCACTTTTCCTTCCAAGGTCTGTTTTCTCATCTGCATTAGAGATACCACTACAGATTGTCATTTAATTTCATAATCCATTAAACCATAAAATTTTAAAATTCCTTAAATCAATAAAAAATTCTATAACATGGCAAAAATATACTACATATCTCAATTAGTAGAGAGGTGCCAATATGTTATAAAATGGAAAATAGAATATTTTAGGATCACCTACAAAATACAATTGATGAAGTTCTAAGAAAGCATTTTGGAAAGTGAAAAACTCACAAAAGGTGTTATAGTAACTACAAGAAGCCCTTTATTGTCCTAAAAAGGTACATAGGCTAATCAAAATGATTAGGCAATGAGCTGTGAGGGAAGAGGAATATTTAAAGGACAGAGGCAAAAAAGTAAGGACAGGGTCTAGAAAGTTAGGGAGGAATTAGGGAGCATCCTAGTCAAGAACAAACTCTCATGCACATTATGTCTACATCAGCAAGACTACATGATGGGATACCAGGAAGTGGGGTATGCTAATATAGGATGATGAAGATGCTTTGGTCACAAAGGTTATTTGTAGGGCAAGGATATCTCCAATGCATCCATTCAGGGGTACAAAAGTCCTTTATCTATAGGATCTTTTGGGCTGAGCAAACCTTGGTCATGCTGACAAGATAGTAGTTTCAGGAATTTGACCTCCCTTTGTGTGTGTGATAAGGCTATCAATAAGAACAGGATGGACTCCATTATAATTCACATCATGCTTGACAATGACTGCACCACATTACAACTATCCTGTGTTATGCATTTGACTTACTTGAAATTAAATGAACAAATTAAATATGCAATATTTTAGTTGCCTTCTTAGCAATCTGAAGAACTTTGAAGGATGGTTATAAGTGGTACAGTTTTCCTTAAAAGGTTATTAGAGTAAGTATCACAAAATTTTAGATTGGAAAGATGCTGACTGAGAGACATCAATGATAATAATAATAATAGTATTCACATAGTGCTTTACAAGTATTATTTGATTTCTTTTTCCTTAAAATAACCCTGGGAATATAGGTATTATTATTACTTACTCTCTTTTATAGTTGAAGAAACAGACAGATAGAGGTTAAATAGTTTAGCAACTATTTGAGGCTGGATTTGAAATCAGGTCTTCTTGATTCAAGTTATATCCAACTACCCACATTACTGCCTCAAAAAATAATAATAATAAAATTAGAAGGTCATGAATAGTGTACACATGGAATTTTTCACTAAATCACAGGAATATTAAAACAGATCTGGACCTAGACCAAGTTGTAAAGTAGATATTCAGATGTTTAATGCTAGGTTTGACTAGCATGGGTGAGAAACTATCCTATAGTCAACTGCAATTCTCATCCCTGGATGAAGTAATCGTCCCTAAGGAGCTTCCAGTTTTATTCTTGATAACTGCCTATGTAACAAGCAGATATGTTCCAGATTATCCCACTGACCTCAAGGGGCAGGGCAGTCTTTTGAAAAACAGCCATAAGTGCATCTATATGTTTGATAATTTTATTAAGTACTCCAGTTGTAAGGTTGTGAAGAAACAGGTGTCTCTTGAATCTTATTCATCTTTCCTTTTTCTCTTCTCTCCTATGTTCTCCTGGTAACATCAAGGGCTGCTTTGAAAGAGAAAGATGACAAAAGAGCCTGTGTGATTAGAAGTGGGAGAGGTAGAGGAATGTAAGAAAGCAAAAGAAAAGGTTGAACTGTCCTACCTGTTTTAGTGAGAGGCTGTGTATGTGTATGTATTGGGAAGGATGTTATGAGCAGGCAGAATGATGGACTAGAATACTGCTCCTGACAATCTCTCTGAAAAAAGGGAACTACCTCCCTTACATGATAGTTGGAAGGAAAGTGTTCCATAACCCTCAACACCTATGTGAGTTATCATTATGAGTTGACTATATATTTGAACATTTTAACACCAAATAGTGGAGCAACCCTCTTCTTGTTGCTACTTTAAATGTCAGTAGTAGTTTGAACCTACCATAGATACTGTGTCATGACTAGATCAAGAATGAAAAATAAAAGAGAGATGTTCATTAGACAACCTCAAGTGGCTAATGACTCCTTGGGAATGGAATGGTGCATGGACGCGGCGTGTGTGTGTGTGTGTGTGTGTGTGTGTGTATGTGTGTGGTGATGGTGGGGGGGAGTTTTCTACATGTATATGGGGGAATGGTTATGTACCATTAATATGCTAATTAATAAAAGGATTCCATCTTTTTTTTTTTTTTAACATTCATTTCCCAGTGTTCTTTCTTTGGGTGTAGCTGCTTCTGTCCATCATTGATCAATTGAAATTGAGTTACATCTCTTTGTCAAAGAAATCCACCTCCATCAGAATACATCCTCAAACAGTATAATTGTTGAAGTATATAATAATCTCCTGGTTCTGCTCATTTCACTTAGCATCAGTTTCACGTAAGTCTCTCCAAGCCTCTCTGTATTCATTCTACTGGTCATTTTTTACAGAACAATAATATTCCATAACATTCATATACCACAATTTATTCAGCCATTCTCCAATTGATGGGCATCTATTCATTTTCCAGTTTCTAGCCAGTACAAACAGGGCTGCCACAAACATTTTGTCACATACAGGTCCCTTAAGGATTCCATCTTTATGTTGATTTCCATCTAGTTATCTCAGTAGATGTATTAGTTTCTACTTCATTGAATGAAATATTAGAAACCAAAAGGGGAAGAAAAGAAACAAGGAAGGAAGGAAGAAAGGAAAGAAGGAAAGAAGGAAGGAAGAAAAAAAGAAGGAAGGAAAAAAGGATTGAAGGAAGGAAGGGAAGGAATAGGAATAGGAAAGAAGGAAGAATAGAAGAAGGAAGAAGAGAGAAAAGAAAACAAGGTAAAGAAAAAGGAAAGAGGGAATGGAAGAAATGGACATTTTTCTTAATTTCAACAATAAAAATGAAAAAAAAAAATCCATGGCATGAATAAATGATCATGAGGTAGATGAGCATTGTCTATTTTCACGGAGAAAAGCACCAGCAAAAATGTTTGGTAGGAATTAAAGATCATTTTTTTAAAAATTGCTCCAAAATACATATCCCAGAATAATATGATTCATATTACATTTTGTTCTAGAGTCATTGGTGTTAGGCCAATCTTGAAATGCATTGATAGAAGCTAAAGAAAGCTATTTGGCTAAAACATTTGTCAAATAACATAAATATAAAAATTCCAATATTGCAATGTATCACTTTCAATAAGTCATTTCCTCTCTAGCTCTTAATTAATCTTATCTGTAAACTGAGAGAGTTGAACTAGAACTTTATTTTGGTCCAAACCACTAATTTCTTTGGTATAAACTAAAGAACTACTAGTGCACAAGCTCCCTCTATCAATGCAAATAAGCAACTGCCTTATAACTTTTAGTCTTTTAATTATATATTTTTTAATTTCATTAAATATTTCATTAAATAAATAAATTACATGTAAAAATTTTTAACATTCATTTTTAAAAATTTTATTCCAAAATCTTCCTCTCCTTTCTTTTCTCTACCCCTTGAGAAGATAAGCAATATGATATTGTTTATACATGTAAAATCAATTTTTAGTCTTCAATAATTACTTGACATCACTCAGAAAAGACAGATTCTTCCCACAAACATACAACCAGTATGTATTAAGTTTGAATTACAATACAATAAAGAATACTAAATATTTAGTCACAGGACCAAATTTCAAATTTTGTTTTGCTCTTCATTACTTGTATAACTTTGTATAACTTTGAGCAAATCATTTAACTTTTATTGGGCCTCAGTTTTCTCAACCATAAATGATGATTGGATTAGATGGTATTTAAAATTCCTTCCAGCTCAAGATGTATAATTTTATTGTAGCAAATCCTCAGAGGCTCCTTCTTGATTCTCACTTAAACTGGTAGGTTGGGTCCCGAAAAGGAGGCAACTACTTCTTCCTTTAAGATTCCAGGAACAACTTTAAAAGACTAGGGTTGATTTTTAATACTGTCAGTCATAATGCCCACCAATATACCCCATATTAATTATCAGTTAAGGCAGAATTGATTAGCTTTGAAAAGGGAGTTATCTGTTAAGTGATATAATAAGAAAAGTTAGAACAAGTGAATGGTGGGTGATTTCAGTTGGGTATTTATTGCACAGGTAACTGACTCCACAAAGACTTTCTTCAAAATGCTAGTCCCTCACTGTATAGTTTAAGTAGTTGGAAATTATGTATTTTATATTTTCACCCTTCAATCTTATTCAGGACCTTGGTCTTTGACTGCCTCCAGAATTTCTCCACTGAGATCAATATCACTCATTTATGTTTTCAGGACATAATTTCCTCATTTTTAGAATCCTGAAATAGAATGCCCCAGGCAATGGCGGAGGACCAGACATTTATATAATTAGTCAGTAATTATGATAAGTATAAAACTCTTCATCTAACTCACATACTCTCTGCTTTTAGAAAGCACTTCATGTATGTTAAGAGTTTGTTATAATTAACATGATTCCTCTCCACAATGCTGGAGTTGCTTCATAGCTGCCATCCTGAAGCAATGAGTTTTTAGAGGCAATAAAACAGGCATTCCTATGTTTATTAAAATTACTTTTCAATATGTCTGAATGAAGAGATTCATGAATTTTTCAAGCCAGAAGAAAATTTAGGAATTATTGAATTAGTTCGGCCTCAGATTTTTAAGGAACAGAAAAGACTCCCACTCATTATCTCATTAGAGGCCTTATTGACAATATTTAAATATGCACACCTAGTACAGTTAGAAGAGTCCTTTGAAATTATCTTGTATAATCATCTCATTTTACTCATGAAGAAAATGAGGCCTACAGAGGCTTCCTCAAACTTTTCTTGATAATACACATAGTTAATATCAGAGTCAAAATTTGAACTCAGATGACCCTCTGATTCCAGTTGAATCTTTGTCCTATTCCACAGAAATATATATTAATTGGTTTCTAGAGGCTATCCAAATTCTTGTTTTGATTTCTATTAGGTGAAGGACTATGTAAAGTAGTTACAGACAATAGCTCTACTCAGAATAATGATGGTAATTGTTATTCAGTTGCATCCAACAATATGTGATCCCATTTAAGGGTATTTTTGACAAAGATAATAGAGTAGTTTGCCATTTCCATCTCTATTTTACAGATGAGGAAGCTGAAGTAAACAGGGTTAAGTGCCCAGAGTCACATAGATATTAAGAAGCCAGATTTGAACAAGAAGACAAGTTTTCCTCAATCTAGACCAGCAATCTATAGCCATTGTGCCATCTATTATCTACAAAATGAAAGGTTCCCCCAGATCACAGGTTAAGAGAATGAAGTCTAATTGGACCAGAACCCACCAATCATCTAGTCCACCCCACAGGACCAGAAAAGTCTTCATTTTTATGAAACCTAATAAAACTAGTGTTTACTGTCACAAAAAGTACAAGATGCCAACAGTTTACAAATTTTTTTGACTATCCTGAGAACTAACAGCTTTCTGTGCCTTGTCTGTTTTGGTTTATACAATTTTGGCAGGATTAATTTCATCCTTATTGGTATTAACCTTGCCTTTTTCCCTTTGGATGACTTTTCTCCTTTCTTTGCCATTGTTTTTGGGGATTTTAATTATGGATTCATAGAAACAGGTCTGGCAGATAATTTAGGCAGGAGGCCTACAGGTTTTAGGGACAAAAATTTTACATCAATTATCTATCAAAGAGGAAAAAGGAAAGCAAGTCATTTAATTAAGAGCAATTCCTAATTTTGGATTCATATTCCATTATGGCTTGATGACAAATGTCTCTAATACCTCAAAAAATTTATGAAAAAAATGAATGATTGAACTAGAGACAGAACAACAGTTCTTCTGTTGTCATGAGAAGAACACTAAAAATGTTTCAGATCCTGGCTCTGACTATTTGTACAACTTTGGGCAAATTCTTTTACCTCTCAAAGGTTCTATTTTCTTATCTTTAAAACATGGGAAGTAGACTAATCTCAAAGATTTTCTATTTTCTATTCTTTTCTAGTCTCAAGACTATGATAGACATATCTCAAATTCATTCATTTTTAAAATGTAATTTTTAAAACTTTAATTGATTTTAGTTCAATGAAAGGATTGTTTTTACTTTTTAATTAACTGCATTGTTTTCTAAAATCCTAAAACAAAAATTTCTCTATTTTGACTGATTTTGTCTGCCAAATTATGTAAATCACAGATCAGTGAGCTAGATGTTAAACCTCAGTGAAGTTCTAAAACGAGTAAATGCATGTTTAGTTTGGGAATACTTCAAAAGGAAAAGTTTTCAAGAGAAGCCACCACTTATGAGTTGACTAATTAAAAAAAAAATGCAGACAAACCATAGTTCTTTTTTTTAAATGTAGATTTTCATTGATTTTTTGTTTTGTTTTCACACCACCTGCAAATATTCCTCCCTTTGTCCCCTCCCAGAAAGCCACCCCTCATAACAAAGAATTCTTAATTATTTTTTTTTAAGTGGATAACAAGTAATGCTATGTAATTGGAAAAGATATGAGAAATGGGGACTTCAGCAAGGTAGTGTAGGGGCACTGAGCTACAAGTCAGGAGATCAGTTCTAATACAGGCTCTCTTAACTACCTTGTAACTTTAACAAGTAAATATATTTCTCTGGATCTCAGCCATCTCATCTGTAAGAAGAGGCACTTGGAATAATTGATTCTGACTACCCTCTCCAGCTACAAAATTATAAGATTCTACAATTCAAAATTTTTTATAATAATCTTATATACAAAATGGAGAAATGTGGCTGGGCAATTGATTATATACTTAGATGGATGTATGAACTTCACCACAGAGGGTTGATTTATAAAGCTATGAAAGACCTCTAGAGACATATGAGTTCTTAATCCTCATTTTTAGTCTATTTAACATTAAAATCAATGAAGATATAGAAGCCATACTTGTCAAATTTGTAGATGACAGAAAACTCGAAGTAAAAAAGCATTTTAGGTGCATCTTATGGGCCAAGTGCTTTATAAATATTATCTCATTTGATCCTCACAACAATCATGGGAGGTGGATGCTATTATGATTCCCATTTTGAAGCTGAGGAAAGCAAAGTGGCTTGCTGCCAGTCACACAGTTAGGTAGTGTCTGACTCCTAATTTAAGTTCAGATCTTCTTGACACCAGGCCCAGTGCTCTAATCATAATGTATCTAATCATTAAGTCACCTAACTGACTCACAGGATAGTGAGCACCATGCCTTAGGGAAACTAGATTTTTAAGCTGAAACAACGAAGTTAATCATTTCACCAATGTATCACGATTTGTCTATTCCCCAAAAGATTTGTCATCCACTTTGTTTTCATTTCTTCACTACTGTAAAGAGTGCTATTATGAATATTTTGGTGCATTTTGTAGCTTTTTTTTTTTTTTTTTTTAACATTGGTGATTGAATCTAACATGGGAGGTGTAGTTACCTTAGTAACTGCTCGGGTTCAAACTACATGATGTAGAAAAGGACTACTTGAGACTTGGAGTTACAAAATTAAGCAGTTTTATTCCAAGGATTTGAAAAGTCACATACCAAGGCAGTATTAAAGACCATTTCGGTACCAAATGGCCCAACCCCTAATGCAGAGAGGTCTTTATGTACCACCCCCCCACCTCCCAGGGTTTTTGAGTTAAAACTACAGTGCATGTAGTCTATCTCCCTCCCCCCCCTTCTGTGGGGGTCGCATAATAGAGAAAGTATCATAATGCAATTGTTAGGCTAGCCAAGCACCTGGCTAGGAATTTTTTAATGTAATATCTTCCTCAGAATGAGGAGTATAATATCTTGGAGGGAGACAATTGCTCAGAGTGAATGGCACTTGCATGTTTGAGTAAGTTAACCTTAACTTCTTTATTCATACGGAATTTTCCGTTTATTTTGGGTTATATAATTATAGTCAGACTCTCTATGCTCTTCTTCTTAAGTAGTACTTCTAAGAGAACACCTTTCTTTCTTTCAAATTATGAAATAAAACAAGCAATTCCATAACAGAATTTTTTTTTAGAAATGATTGCACATGAAACTGCAAATTTATTATGTACAATTTGCCAACATACCTTGCATCCCATTTAGAATGTAATGTAGGTCACTTAAATGTGGCCTTGAAGATAGGGGCTGTTTCTTTTTGCTTCTAATTGTATCCCAATTCTGCATAAATTCCTGGCACGTGTTTGTTCACTTGATTAAGTTCAAGTCTGGATTCAGATATTTACAAGTTGCATGGTCTTGTGTGTGAGGATGGGGTCCTACCTTGAATGATTGAGAGGCTCAGATAAAATGGGATAGCCCAAAAATCTTGATGCAACTTTAAACTAGCAGTAACTTTAAAACGGCACTAGTTTTTGGGATACCCTCATAAACATAGATTTTTCTATGCATAAATGTACACACCCACATATACACAAAGTGTAAATGTTAGTTATTGCGGCAGCTGCAGTTCTTCACTTGAGCTCCATTAACATAACAGTGTCACTATCAAGGGAGGTAAGATTCTTATACTTTGTGCAAATCAAATCTAACAATAAGGATTTAGTAAGTACCAGTTATGTGCCAGGAACTGTGCTGTATCTGCCAAAGCACATCTGGAACACAGTATTCTATTTTGGGCATCATCAATGAAGAGGAATAGTGACAAATTCGGTTTACAAAAGGCTAAGATGGTAAGAGGACCCCAAACCCTATTAAATGATGACTGATTGATAAATTTAAGAGGTAACATGATCACTGTTTTTAAATATTTGAACAATTTCCATGGCAGGAGAATTAGGTTTTTTTGGTAGCAGAACTAATATAATGTTTATATAATTACTGGACAGAGGCAGACTTGCTTTAAATGGGAAGGGGTAGCCTCAGAGTAACCAGTTTCCCATTCAACAAAGATGGATAATTTTTAACAGGAAGGACTAGTTTATCTTGTCAACCTTAGTTGACAGCACAATTTATTGGATTATTGACAACCTCTAAGATCCCTTCCAAATATGAAATTCTATAGCATATTATTTACTTAAAGTGGAAGAGGTGGAGTTGATGTTATCATCCTTCCCAAGGGCATCATTCATTTCCTTAGGACATCAATAATGACCTAGCAGGGGAAATTGTGGACTATGCAGAGTGGAGTAATAACCTCCATGTTTTGGGGTATGCTGGCCTCAAGTTAGAATCTTGAAAAATTCTCTGGAAAAGATACAGGCCAAGGACAGCTTGCTGAAGTTGTCCCTTAAGTTACAAAGAGAATGGGAGTGAAGTCTAGGAGCTCTCCCCCTGCTCTATGTAACACACTCCTTTCCTTTCCTTTCCATCTTATCCCCAAAAGAAATAGGTTTATAACAGAAGTCAGGATAGATTAGTGGTAATTGAAAATCCCAAGGAGTCTATCTCCAGGTAAATTACCATCACTTCTTCATTAAATCTGGCATTATACTGGAACTTAAAAGTAGGTAAACAAGAAGACTAAATACCTTTTTTTGGTGGTTCCTGGTGTAACTACATCAAAAATACATGACACCAACCACCCCAGGACCCTGGAACTCAAGATTTGTTGTGCTCTGACCAAAATTAATTCTCAAAACAATCCTAAGAGAGAAAAAGTGACTTTTAATCCCTTTAGGTCATTTAAATATGGCCATTTTTTTATTTCTTTCTTTCACAGTATTTATTACCAGTGCATGATAAGTTTTAATTACATTCATGCCGGCCTGAAAAAAAAATTGACATTACAATTCTGAATCTGAGGCAAAATGGAAAAGAATCAGAAAAAGACAATTTGAGGATGCAGTTAAGTTACTGCACTGCTAGATATCTCATACTGATGAGACAATATAAAGCAAGTTCATGCCATTCCCCTCCATGAATATTATAAACAAAGCAACTACTTTTATTACATTATATAACATATAGCAGCAGCAGTTGTATTTATAGCTGCCTAGAAAGAAATCATCACAATATGTTAAACCAATGCTATATTTATAGATTTGCAGGTTGGCTCAAACAGAACAGAATGGGCAATGAAAATAAGAGAACAGAGTTGGTGTAAATCCATGACATGAGTTTTTAAAGACAATATTTATAGCTATACCTATGTTATTTTTGAAAACAAGTGCTGTTTTTGGCCAAACATAATGTAGCAATAAGGAGTATTTGAAAAGTGCACTTGAAAATCGTTTCAATCAAAAATTCCCAATTTGCATCCAGGTTCCCTTTCCCTTGCTTGCTCTTCTGTCTCCAAAAAATAATTTACTCCACGGTTTCTAAGCTTCCCCTATGCTGTGTGTGTGGAGAATTTCTGTGGACTCATGAAGAGAATCACCCCCATGAAATAAGAACAGAAGTTTAAAGAATGTTGGCAAAAGATTCAAACAATTTCTTAACTAGCTGATTGGCCCCTATAGCACCCTTGTCCTTCTGTTTTGCTTCTTCATCTAATGGGAACTGACTTGGGGGTTCATGAGACCTACAAATGTGACCCTGGACTATAAAGTCACTGAGCCTCAATCCAGATATGTAAACTGAAATCAGAGAACTATTTCTATTTAGATCTTAAACTAGAAGGGATCCCTGAGTGCAAAATGTTAGTATTCCTCTCACTATGCATCCTCTAGAAGTCACTGTGACTGTACTTTAGAGTGTTAAGATTTAAATATGAAATTGCCTTATTTACTAGCTGTTCACTCCAAGAAAGACACAGTCTTAGCCTCCAGTTTCTCATCAATAAAACAGATAACAGCATCAAAGCGTAGATGAGATTATCAAAAGAGAAAATGCATAAAATGTTTGCAGATCTTAAATCGCTAGATATCTATTAGCTAATAATATCAAAGTGACCATTAAACATAATTCAGTGCTTCAAACTAAGGCAGACAATAAATAACTGACATTTATACATAATACCATGAGCTTTGCCAAGTACTTTACATCTCATTTGAGCTTCACAAATATTACAATTTCCATTTTACAGTTGAAGAGTGTTATCTCTCCACATAGATAAGTGTTAGAAGGGGGATTCTCTCTTAACTGACTCTAACTTTCTTTCCACAATAACAAAATTTCCAAGCACATCTTTCTGGTTCTCATTTTTTTCTTTCACCTGACCAGTTTCAGTCAAAACTATGAAATTAGAACTGTCCTTAAAGATTATTCATAACACATAGACAGTGTTCTATAATCTTTAAAGTGTTCTACATATGCTAGTTATTGGGATGATTCTCCAGTCCAACTTTCTTATTGTAGAAAGGTGGGCACCAAGGGCCAGAGACCATTAAATGATCTTCCCAAGGTCACACAACTATTTGTTTGGAATCTAGGCTCCAGGTCATCTTCCAGAGGAAAAAAATAGTTTCCTTGCTAAACATTACATCCAGATGTGGTTACTTTTCAGGTACTGCCCATACATGCCACACCAAAATCTTTTCCTTAGTCAAACTCCAGATTTAATACTTGTCACAGGTTTTAGATTCTCCAGTAACAAAATTTAGAAATCAAACATTTCATGTTAAAAATTCTGCAATCAACAGAATTCTCAAACCTCTCTTTATCTCTTCCATCCTCTAGAACAATCATGAAAGATAATTTTGTAAGCATAATATTCTTTTTTCTTGATTTTTATCTTGGTTTTTTACTCTCTTGGCCTGGGAAATGCTATTTTATTATTCTTCCAAGTATCATTCCTCTAAGGCCAAATGCCTCAACCCAGGGAAGAATGTACTTTGTACCTGAATTGGAAGATAATTTTTTTCTTTAATTTTTAAACAGATATTTTCAATTATATCCCAAAGGACTGTGACCGTTTCAGAAATGGTCATATGATATGTCTAAAAATAACAGCTTGCCTTTCCCATTTCTAAGGAACACATGAAGTTGAGCTCATCACTCATTTGGACATATACATGATAGAATATAGCAGGACAAAATACCAGCAAAACATTTCAAGCTCAGCCAGCAGCCTGACACAATTAGCTGCTTATTAAGTAAAAGTTTTCAGTCACAAAGAGGGAACTGTGATCATTTAACCGAATGATAACATAATTTAATGCATTCAGGAGGCGAATAGGACAAGGGCGCATGTAGGGGGACATGGTGGAAAATGCTTCTGATGGCTTCTTTCATTTCGAAGATATAGCTTTCTTTTTGTTATTGGCAGGGAAGATCTTTACATCAAAAGCAACAAAAAACATGAGAAGGGATTTAACATCTTTCAGTTCTAGATAATATTCCTGGGCTATTTTTTCTGCAGTCCATGTTTCAGGAGAACGTTTATGATTGTTAAGTAGAGTGAGAGCCTCTACCACAGAAATTTTGCCTTTGGGAATGTTCTGGGAAGTCATGAGGTTAAAGTGATTGCCTTTTAGAAGTCTAAGCTCCGGTGAGTGAGGTATACTGGCATCTTTCACCTAGGGCGAGAGAAAAGAAAGATTTATTAGGGAAAAAAGAGAATCATCTATTTTTGTATTTTTTGCTGCTCTTCATACCTAGCCTTTTATCTCTCACTTATGTGCCTTTATACAAGTTATTCCCACGATGCCTGAAATACTCTTTTATCTCAATTTCTTCAGGCCTTATCTCCTATCCCCCCAAAAATATCTTTATCCCTTGAAATATTGTAAAAAATATTTTGTATGTACAGTTGTTTTTGTTCTTATCTACAGAATATAACTCCTTAAAGACTGGGACTGCTTATTTTTAACTCTGTGTTGTTAGCACTAGCACAGTACTTGGCACACAGTAGATATTTAACAAGTTGCTCCATGAAATGAACTATTTCCTGATTGTCAGATGCCTTTCTTTTTTCTTCTCTCCCATTCCAAAAATCGTGATTCTTATTATAAGATATTAAATCCTGGGTCAATGTTGCTTTTATTAGTCTGTAGTTTTATTATTTCAACTAACTTAGCACCATTTATTCTGACTAGTTCCACTACTGGGGCAGGATCATTTTTTTCCATGTGCCACCTTCTCTCCTTCCAGGAATTAAAAACCTTCCTTTTTTTTATAATGAACTTTATTATGAATCAGTAATAAACAATTAATGTTCTACATTCAAAAACAAACAAATAAGAAAATTGCATATCAAAACAAATTCAGCAAAGTTGCAAAATGTAAACTAAATCAAAATAAGTTACCACAACAAAACCAAGCAGGAAATACTAAAAATAAAAATTTCATTTAAATTAGTAATAGAATGTATAAAATATTTTGGAATCTATTACGATATCCAGGAAATATATGACTAGCAGTGTTAGATACCAAACTACACTACTAAATAGCAATTATTAAAATGATTTCACACAAGTGGGAAAAAAAACAGAAAGGCTGATCAGGGAAACAGATGATGCATACAACAAATAGAAGCAAACAAAAACAAAAATGGAGTGTTTGAAAAGATCCTACTTACTGGGGTCAATATTCACAATATAAAAAAAACTTCTGGGAAAACTAAAAAGCAGACATTAGATACTATATATCATGGTAAACTTCTAATAGATGCCTAACTTAGATATAAAAGATGACTTCATAATCAAATTAGAAAAAAGAAAAATAAAGTACCTTTCAGATATATGACTAGGAAAAGAGCTTATAACTAAACAAGTGAAAGAACACAAAGTAAAAATTGTCAAATGTGATCACATAAAATTAAAAAGGTTTTTTTTTTTTTTTTTTTTTTTTTTTTTTTTTTTAACAAACAAAACCAAAACCAAAATTAGAATGGAGGAATGGAGATCGGTAACTGGGGTAAAAGTTTACACAATAAGATTCAAATATGTAAGAATAATAAGCAAAATCAATATTGATAAATGACCAGTTATTGAATGGTCAAAGACTTAAAGAGGCAGTTTGCAAAGGAAAATAATCAAAGCTATTAACAATTATATTTTAAAAAACACTCTTATTCAGATAAGTACAAATTAAAGCAATTCTGAGGTTCTACTAAACATCTATCAATTAGACAAAGATAACAAAAAATGACAAATGCTGAAATTTGAAAGAAAATAAGCACTTTAATATTCTATGTGTTAGTCCAGTCCTTCTGGAAAGTAGCTTGAAACTAGGCACCAGAAATTACTAAAGAGCGCATATTTCTGACCTAGTAATACCACTCACTATAAGATCTAAATTAATAAAAGTAATAAAGTAATAAAATAAAAACAAAAATTGATATGTACAAAAATAGTTATAGCAGCTCTCTTTATGGTAGCCATAAATTGAGATATTCTAAGAGATATTATACTTAATGGAGTTTTGTTGCAATTTATAAATGTAATAGAATATTACCACACCATAAGAAATAACAAAATGGACAATTTCAGAGAAAAATTAAGAAAAAACAACATGAAATAATACAGAGTAAAGTGAGCAAAACCAGAATAACAAATATAAGGACAACATTATAAAGGAAAAACAATGCTGAAAGAGAATGAGACATACATTTTGGAGATGGCCAATGAGGGAATTTGCCTTGACTATGCCTATTTGTTGAGAGTTTTCTTTTGTTGTTCATGAGAGATAGGGAAGAGGAAGGAAGAGAGAAAATATATGTGTATTAAGCAGAAAAAGAAATTTCACTTTAAAACTGCCCAAAATACTTTCAGGTCTTATTTATACATATAAATTCAATATACAAGGAAATTAATTAACACTGCCAATCCCTTATCTGCCCCCCTAAGTCAGTCAGTGAATAGTCAATAAACATTTATTAAGCAGTCCTCGTGAGTCATTCTTATACTTAGTTATATATTTTTTAAGTTTTCCAATTTATTTTATTAGAAGAACATGAATATATAGCCACATGGTTCAAATGCCTTCAGTTTTCATTAGCTGGAACAGCTATCTCACATCAATAGTTAAATAAATATTTATAGATAATCATAATCATCATAATCTGTTTTTACTCCCCTGATATTTACCTAGCTTCTTCCTTCTCTACTTGGCAAACACTGATATGTTACTTGTTGAACACAGATCCCTCATCTGCTGATGAATGTCATCTTTTAGTCTCTCATTAAAAAAAAGTCCTGCTATCATAAAACATTGGAAGCATCTTCTAAAAATTCACAGAAAAGTTCAGAAAGAAGGCCAGAAGGAAGTATAGATGTGTAGGATAGCTGTCAAAGTTCTATGGTCACTTTATTATGTAACTGATACTTAGGGTTCCAAAGTTAAGTGAGTTTTATTATAAGAACATGTAGAACCATGCACTAAAACTTAAAAGGAAAAGCAATATGAACATAACAGATTGATAATTATTATTACATAAATCTCCCTTTTTTTGTTCTCTGGACTGCTAGACAGCAGAATGATTAATGTTGGACTTGGTATCCAGAAAACCTTAGTTCAAATCCAGCCTCAAATACTTACTAACTATAAGATCCCTAGAAAAATTACTTAATTTCTCAGCATCAGTTTCCTGATCTATAAAAAAGATAAATAATAGCACCTATTTTATAAAGTTGTTATAAGGACCAATTGAAATATATATAAAGTTCTTTATTAATTGTAAAAGAGCTATGTGCTCTTGCTTTGAATGGTTTTGTCCCTGATATTATTACTATTCATATCATCATAGTCATTGTTTTTTCTGATTCTGCTTTCTTCACTCTGCTTCAGTTAATAAAAGTCCTCCCATGCAAAAAAAAAAAAAAAAAAAAAAAGAGCTATGTGCATTTTAGCTATTATTATCATTATATTGTATATGGTAATGATCATTTTGTTTAGTGTTTCAGTTCAGAATAAAACAAACACATTTAAGAAAAAAAAATACTCTTTTTTTTTTCCATGAGAGCCAGGTTGAAAAACTGTGATTTTTAAACTTTTCTACTGATATTATCCCTAAAATATGTGGAGACCACTTAGTCTCTCACAGATGATAGGTTTATCAATCCACATGGGAAAAGCCATATAGGTAAAGAATAATTTGGCCTAGATTATGACTTGAAGTTAAGTTCACTGAGTTTGTCTATGAGCAAACACATCTTTGATAGACACTGCAGATGGATGATAAGTTGGAGTAGACATAAATAGGAAGAGGAAGTGGGCTGGTTTCATTTGGAAAATTTTACAGTTTTTTTCAGTCAAATTTCTCTCTGCTGCACAAGCACATATTTTTAACCACAATATTCTTTTAGGAATGCAATTCAACTCAACAAATGTTTGCTAAGAGCTTACTATGTGTCAGGCACTGTGCTTGGCTTCGTACTGGGGGAGCAAACAGAAATGAAAAAGATGCTACTCCCAAAGAGGTATTCTTTTGTACAGAGATGAGTTAGATGAAAAAATACTCTGACAAAGAAGGAAGCACTAACAGATTGGGATGGGATGAAAGGAAATGGAAGGCTTCTCTGAGAACGTATGATCAGTGTTAAACTAAAGGAAATGAAGGGTTCTAAGAAGTAGGAGGAGGAAGCACTCCACACATAGAAGACAGCCCTTTCAAAAGCATGGAAGTAGGAAATGAGACTTCAAGTAAGGGGAAGAACAATTAGGTTATTTTGACAAGAATGAGAGTAATTTGACACGTGTGTAGCTACTAAAAGCCAGGAAGAGAAAATTTTTTCCCACCAAAGTCCTTGGCACATTCAAATGACTCCACATGAAAAAGTGCTCCTGTTTTCGTCATTACAAAGAACCCTAAGGACCACGGGAACCCAAATCTCCTTTATGTATTGTGTTCCTTCCATTAAGAGATGAGCTCCTGTCTTGTTTTCTGTTTGTGTTCCTATACTTAGCACAGCACTTTGCATACAGAAAGCACTTAATAAATCATTTTTCACTAATCATCAAAACAACATTTATTTTGAGCTGGCAGAGATTTTTAAGAACATTAAGGTGAGGAAAGCGAAATCCAAAGTTATTTTCCCAGGGTCCCAAAACTGGTAGGATTGGAACCCAAATCTTCCTGACTAATAAAATTATAACATGCTATCTACTGCTCAATACTACTTCCAATAAATGGCAGAAGGAAGGCAGATACAAGTGATACCCAATGTAAAATGTATCCTAGGGCAGCAGTGAGGCCTTGTTCTCAAGTGCAAGCAAACCCTCTAACTAATGCAAATCACCAGTGAGATTTTGCCAATTCCCTGTCCCCAGAACAAGCCATCAGCTAGGCCTCAAGGGCTAGTGCAAGCCAGCAAGCCTTCAGAGCTAGTCCAAAGAGGTTGGGACAATGATCTCTACTCCAGGAGCAGAGTCCAACTTTAACATAAATTAATAAGTCACAAAATAGGCAGAAAATAAGCAAAACCCAAAGAGAACCTGACTATGGAAAGTTACTATGGTGACAGGGAAGAGGATCGTGATGCAAACTTAAAAGAGAACAATAATATCAAAACAGCTACATTTGAGGTTTTCAAGAAAAATGTGAATTGGTGTTAGACCAGGTCTAAAAAGAATACTTGGAAGAGCTTAAAAAAGATTTTTAAAAAATCAAGAAAGGTAATTTCATTAGCAAGAAAATCGTGAGAAATCATGGTAAAGAAAGCACATAAGAGAGAAAAAAGACATACAAAAATTCACTGAATAAAACTACTTAAAAGTAAAGTTGGCCAAATGGAAAAGGAAGTACAAAAGTTCATTGAAGAAAATAATGCTTTAAAAATAGAATTGGGTAAGTAGAAGCAAATGACTCCATAAGAAATCAAGAAACAATAAAACAAAATAAAAAGAATGGAAAAAAGAAGAAAATGTGAAATTTCTAACTGGAAAAACAGATCCAGAAGAGATAATTTGAAAATTATTGGACTATCTGAAAGCCATGATCAAAAAAGAGCCTAGAAAACTTATTCAAGAAATTATCAAGGAAAACTACTCTGACTCTAGAACCTAGAGAATAAAACAGAAATTGAAAGAATACACTAATCACCTCCTTTCAGAAAGAAAGCTCAAAATGAAAACTCCTAAAAACACTAAAGCCAAATCCCAGAATTCCTAGGACAAAGAAAAAACACTGCAAGCAACCAGAATATAACAGCCAGTGAGGATTACCCAGGATTTAGTAGCTTCTATTAATGCATTGAAGGATTTGGAATATGATATTCTAAAAGGTAAAGGAGCTAGGATTACAACCAAGAATCATCTGTCCAGAGAAATTGAGTATAATCCAGAGGTAGAAAGAAAAAGATATTCAATGAATTTCAAGCATGCTTAATGAAAGATCAGAGCTGAACAGAAAATCTGATTTTCAAACAAAAAAAGGTAGAGAGAAAATATAAAGAGATTCAAATAAGATTTTAACTGTTTATATTCCTATAGGGGAAGATACTTCAAACTCTTAAGAACTCTACCACTATTAGGACAATTACAAATATACATAGACAGAAAATGCACATGTGAATGCACAACAATGGGATGATATTAAAAAAAAAAAATCAAAGCATATGAAAGAGGATTGCACTGGGGGAAGAGGGAAGGGAGAGGTAGATTGAGATAATCTCACATAAAAGGGGTGCAGAACTATTTTAATGGAGGAGAAGACAGAGGGGTGACATGCAATGCTTGAACTTTACTCATCAGAATTGGCTCAAAGAAGGAGTATACACTTAGTTGGGTATAGATCTTATAGAGAACTACCTTATAGGAAAGTAGGAAAAGATGGGGATAAGAGAAGTAAGATTTGACTAACAGAAGGGAAAGAAAGAGAAAAGGAAAGATAAACAGGAAAATAGAATGAAGGGATTCCAGAGTTAGTTATTATAACAGTAAATATGGATTGGGATGTACTCATCCCTAAAACAGAAGCAGAAAGCAGAATGGATTAAAAACCAGAATCTTACCATATCCTGTTTATAAGAAACACACATGAAACAGAGATACATACAAAGTAAATATAAGGAATTGGAGCAGAATCCTAATATGCTGATGTTTAAAAAAAAAAAAAAAAAAGAGTAGAGGTAGCATCATCTCAGAAAAAGAAAAAGCCAAAACAGATCTAATTAAGAGACGATGAAGGAAAGCATATCTTGCTAAAAGACACCACAGACAATGAAGTAATATCAACACTAAACATATATGTATCAAATGGCACAGCATTCAAATTCTTATAGAAGTTAAATGAGTTATAGGGGGAAATAAGACAAAAGAATTACTTAAGGGGGACCTTAACTTTCCCCTCTCAGAACTAGATAAATATCACCAATAAATAAATAAATAAATGAATAAACAAAAAGGAAGTTAAGGAGATGAAAGAGTTTTGGAAAAGCTAAATATGACAGTTCTCGAGAAAAAAAAAATGAATGGGAATAGAAAGGAATATAAAATATAGCTTCTTGTCAGTGAATTCTACCAACATTTAAAGAAAAATTAACCCCAGTACTATATATATAAACTATTTAGAAACATATGCAAAGAAGGAGTCCTACCAAATTCCTTTTACAACACAAATACGGTCTGATACTTAAACCCAGAAGAGCAAAAACAAAGAAAGAAAATTACAAACCAATTTCCCTAATGAATATTGATACAAAAATTTGAAATTTTTACTAGCAAGAAGATTAGAGCAATATATCATAAGGATGACCAAGTGGCATTTAAACAAAAAATGATCTCAAATGAGATATTTGTAAAACACCTGGTACAGTGTCTGACATAAACAGGCACTTAATAAATGCTTATTCCCTTCCCTTCCCTCCCTTCCTTCCTCTCTTGGTTTATATGATATCATGCTTTCTCAATTTCTCCCTTTGCTAAATTATCATCCCCCTAACTATAGGTTTAAAAAATTCAATCTTGTGCCCTCTTCTCTACTAATACAATCTCTCTCAGAGCTCATCAGTTGCCATGGATTCTATTATCCCCTCTATGAAGAGAACTCCCATATCGATCTATTCAACCCTAGACTCTCCCCAGAGCTATAGTTCCACAATACTAGCTAATTACTAGATATTTCTCCACTGAGATATAAGCATCTTAAACTTAACAAAGTCCAAAAGTAAGCTGGTAAGAAATGTGGAAAAAAAACAAAACAACAACAACTCTGCAGAGCACAGTCCTTAAATAGAGGTCCTGAAATCCATGGCCCTGCCCATCTAGTCAGAGGGTATAATCAAAGTGCCAGATGGTATTGATGAGATGTGACTATCAGGCAGATTCAATCTTGCTGGATCAAATAAGTTTCCTTGATGGTGTTAGGCTTGATGATCTCTGAAATCCTTTCTAAAATCTTTAAAAATTATTTGAATCAGTAATCATCAAAATTGCTGTTGCATATTATCATAAATGCAACTGAAAAGGTAAATGAAGAAACAAAAAAGGCCTAACAGTAATTGACTTAATCAAATCCAATTATCTACAAAAACATTCATATTTAATTTAATGTTTAAAACTTCATTATGGTAAATTACAAAATCATAAATGACGAGGTTATTATAAATGTTCTTAAATTTCTAATATTAGAATCCAAATATGTATAAACTTAGTATACATATTATTTCTATTTCAATGAAATTGCTTTAAATGGATGTATTATTATTATTAACACTACAGGGGAGTTATTCTTTGAAAATGATTTCAAAGCACGATGAAATGTATTAATTAGAATACTTTAAGATAGCAGAAGCCTGGAAAACAATCAACTGTCTAGCCTGGAAAACATTCAATTGTCTATAGCCTATACTTTTTATAATGTTATAAACAAAACACAGGCCTAATTAAATATAACATTAAAATAGTTCCAACTTGGGGCAGTTAGATGATGTAGTGGATAGAATACTGGACTTGGAATTACAAAGATTTATCTTCATAAATTGAAATCCAACCTCATATACTAGTTGTGGAACAAATCTCTTAACCCTATTTGCCTCAGTTTCCTCATCTTTAAAATGAGCTAGAGAAGAAAATGGGAAAATATTCAAGTATCTTTGCCAAGAAAACCCCAAAATGGAGTCAGTAAAGAGTGGGATATGACTAAAATGATTCAACAAATCCCTAATTTATTGATTCCCTTCTATCATTATCAGCAAGATAGACCTATGACCTCACTTAAAACTAGTTTTGTTACAACTGAAGATAACCTTAGAGAGCAGCTAATCAGAATCCCTCATTTTTCAGCTAAGGATATGGAAGCCCAGAGAAGACAGATATAGATAGAGAGGGCTTAGAACTAGAAGGAACCTCGGAGACTATTTAGTCCAAAACCTCCATTTTACAGATGAGGAAACTTAGGCCCAGAGAGGCAAAACATCTTGTCCTAGGTCAGAGGTGAAGTAGCAGAGCCAGGATTTGAACTCCAAACGCAAAATTCTTTTAGTTCAGCAGAAATTAACTAGTACCTGCTTCACAGAGTTTTAAGGCAACTGTTTCTTATACCTCAAGATGATATATAAATGTGAACTGTTTAAGTATGGGAACACTGGTAGTAAAAAGGTGGATCTATGAAACCAGGATGTTTGGGATCTCTCCCTCTCATCCCCAAATAATCCTCAGATGTCATACTCTTGCATTCTTACAAATACATTCCAACTTACCACAGTCCTATCTGAAAAGTGGCAAGTAGAAATTTCCAGATGTCATTTGACCAGGAAACAACAAGGCTATCACCTCCCTCTCTCTAGTACATTTCTACTATAGCCTAATATCCACGTTAACTTTTTTTGGCTGCTTCTTCATATTTTGAATTCTTTGCTTGTTAGCCAATAAAATCTTCTGGTTCATTTTACATAAATTTATTAAAACTTCTATGCTTATGAAGCTTTTTTTTTTATTAAGTGCAGAACTTTAAAAATGTTAAACAAACATCTTAGTTTCTGATTAACTGAACAATTTGTGAAC